>NC_089223.1:106611917-106922917 GCF_963924675.1 Phocoena phocoena | reverse complement strand
AATATCTTTTCTGACCACAACGCTATGAGACTAGATATCAATTACAGGAAAAAAATTGTAAAACATACAAACATATGGAGGCTAAACAATACACTACTAAATAACCAAGAGATCACTGAAGAAATCACAGAGGAAATCAAAAAATACCTACAAACAAATGACAGTGAAAACACGATGACCCAAAACCTATGGGATGTAGCAACAGCAGTTCTAAGAAGGAAGTTTATAGCAATACAGGCATACCTCAAGAAACAAGAAACATCTCAAACAACACAACCTTGCACCTAAAGCAATTAGAGAAAGAACAAAAAACCCCAAAGTTGGCAGAAGGAAAGAAATCCTAAAGATCAGATCAGAAATAAATGAAAAAGCAATGAAACAAAACAAAAGCTGTTTCTTTGAGAAGATAAAGAAAATTAATAAACCATTAGTCAGACTGATCAAGAAAAAAAGGGAGAAGACTCAGATCAATACAATTAGAAATGAAAAAGGAGAAGTAAAAAGTGACACTGCAGAAATACAAAGGAGAGATTACAAAAAGCAAATATATGCCAATAAAACGGACAACAACCAGGAAGAAATGGACAAATTCTTAGAAAAGCACTACTTTCTGAGACAGAATGAGGAAGAAACAGAAAATATAAACAGACCAATCACAAGCACTGAAATTGAAACTGTGATTAAAAAGCCCAGAACCAAATGGCTTCACAGGTGAAGTCTATCAAACATTTAGAGAATAACTAGCACCTGTCCTTCTCAAACCCTTCCAAAATATAGCAGAGGGAGGAACTCTCCCAAACTCCTTCTATGAGGCCACCATTCCCCTGATACCAAAATGAAACAAAGATGTCACAAAGAAAGAAAACTACAGGCCAATATCACTGATGAACATAGATGCAAAAATCCTTAACAAAATACTAGCAAACAGAATCCAACAGCACATTAAAAGGATCATACACCATGATCAAGTGGGGTTTATCTCAGGAATGCAAGGATTCTCCAATATACGAAAATCAATCAATGTGATGAACCATATTAACAAATTGAAGGAGAAAAGTCATATGATCATCTTAATAGATGAAAAAAAGCTTTCAAAAAAATTCAATACTGGTTTATGATAAAAAACCGTCCAGAAAGTAGGCATAGAGGGAACTTACTCAACATAATAAAGGTCATATATGACAAACCCACAGCCAACATTATTCTCAATGGTGAAAAACTGAAACCATTTCCACTAAGATCAGGAACAAGACAAGGTTGCCCACTCTCACCACTATTATTCAAAATAGTTTTAGAAGTTTTATCTCCAGCAATCAAAGAAGAAAAAGAAATAAAAGGAATCCAAATCAGAAAAGAAGTAAAAGTGTCACTGTTTGCAGGTGACATGATACTGTACATAGAGAATCCTAAAGATGCTACCAGAAAACTACTAGAGCTAATCAATGAATTTGGTAAAGTAGCAGGATACAAAATTAATGCACAGAAATCTCTTGCATTCTTATACACTAATGATGAAAAATCTGAAAGAGAAATTAAGGAAGGACTCCCATTTACCACTGCAACAAAAAGAATAAAAGACCTAGGAATAAACCTACCTAAGGAGACAAAAGACCTGTATGCAGAAAACTATAAGACACTGATGAAAGAAATTAAAGATGATACAAACAGGTGGAGCGATATGCCATGTTCTTGAATTAGAAGAATCAACATTGTGAAAATGACTATACTACCAAAAGCAATCTACAGATTCAATGCAATCCCTATCAAACTACCAATGGCATTTTTCACAGAACTAGAACAAAAAATGTCACAATTTGTAGGGAAACACAAAAGACCCTGAATAGCCAAAGCAATCTTGAGAAGGAAAATCGGAGCTGGAGGAATCAGGCTTCCTGACTTCAGACTATACTACAAAGCTACAGTAATCAAGACAGTATGGTACTGGCACAACAACAGAAATATAGATCAATGGAACAGGATAGAAAGCCCAGAGACAAACCCATGCACAGAGGGTTACCTTATTTCTGATAAAGGAAGCAAGAATATACAATGGAGAAAAGACAGTCTCTTTAATAAGTGGTGCTGGGAAAACTGGACAGCTACATGTAAAAGAATGAAATTAGTACACTCCCTAACACCATACAGAAAAATAAACTCAAAATGGATTAAAGACCTAAGTGTAAGGCCAGACACTATAAAACTCTTAGAGGAAAACATAGGCAGAAACACTCTATGACATCAATCACAGCAAGATCCTTTTTGACCCACCTCCTAGCGCAATGGAAATAAAAACAAAAATAAACAAATGGGACCTAATGAAACATAAAAGCTTTCGCACAGCAAAGGAAACCATAAACTAGACAGAAAAACAACCCTCAGAATGGGGGAAAATATTTGCAAAGGAAGCAACTGACAAAGGATTAATCTCCAAACTATACAAGCAGCTCATACAGCTCAATATCAAAAAAACAAACAACCCAATCCAAAAATGGGCAGAAGATCTAATTAGACATTTCTCCAAAGAAGATATACAGATTGCCAACAAACACATGAAAGGTTGCTCAACATCACTAATCATTAAAGAAATGCAAATCAAAACTACAATGAGGTATCATCTCACACTAGTCAGAATGGCCATTATCAAAAAGTCTACAAACAATAAATGCTGGAGAGGGTGTGGAGAAAAGGGAACCCTCTTGCACTGCTGTTGGGAATGTAAACTGATACAGCCACTATGGAGAACAGTATGGAGGTTCCGCAAAAAACTAAAAATAGAACTACCATACGATCCAGTCGTCCCACTACTGGGCATATACCCTGAGAAAACCATAATTCAAAAAGAGTTAGGTACCACAATGTTCACTACAGCTCTGTTTACAATAGCCAGGACATGGAAGCAACCTAAGTTTCCATCGACAGATGAATGGATAAAGAAGATGTGGCACATATATATAGTGGATTATTACTCAGCCATAAAAGGAAATGAAATTGTGTTATTTGTGGTGAGGTGGATGGATCTAGAGACTCTCATACAGAGTGAAGTAAGTCAGAAAGAGAAAAACAAATACCACATGCTAATACATATATACGGAACCAAAAAAAAAAATGTTTCTGAAGAACCTAGGGGCTGGAGAGCAATAAAGATGCAGACATAGAGAATGGACTTGAGGACACGGGGAGGGGGAAGAATAAGCTAGGATGAAGTGAGAGAGTGGCATGGACATATATACACTACCAAATGTAAAATAGATAGCTAGTGGGAAGCAGCCACGTAGCACAGGGAGATCAGCTTGGTGCTTTGTGTCCATCTAGAGGGGTGGGATAGGGAGGGTGGGAGGGAGAAGCAAAAGGGAGGAGATATGGGGATGTATGTATATGTCTAACTGATTCACTTTGTTATACAGCAGAAACTAACACACCAGTGTAAAGCAATTATACTCCAATAAAGATGTTAAAAAAATAAATAAAATAATAGAACTAAAAGGAATACCATTTATATTTAAATATGATTAACCAACTTTGTGATATAACAATATATGTGTTTATATATTAAATAATAAGATCTAGCTGTAGGTTTAATAGGTACCACAATTTTAATTAATTAATTGTTTTGGCTGTGTTGGGTCTTTGTTGCTGCGCGCAGGGTTTCTCTAGTTGTAGGTAGTGGGGGCTACTCTTCGTTGCAGTGCGTGGCCTTCTCATTGAGGTGGCTTCTCGTTGTGAAGCACAGGCTCTAGGTGAGCAGGCTTCAGTAGTTGTGGCACACGAGCTCAGTAGTTGTGGCTCGCGGGTTCTAGAGTGCAGGCTTAGTAGTTGTGGTGCATGGGTTTCATTGCTCTGTGACATGTGGAATCCTCCCGGATCAGAGATAGAACCCATGTCCCCTGCACTGGCAGGCAGATTCTTAAGCACTGTGCCACCAGGGAAGTCCCTGTCCCATAATTTTAAAATGGTGATGAAACAGTATTTTGAGATCCAGAAATGACTGTAATGTGATATGAAGATATCTGTGATTTCTATTGTTGAGAAAATCACAGATACTGCTAATGCCACCGTGATCCATGTGTACATTTACAATTCAAGGACACGGAGTTGGAGATTAGTGAAAATAAAGATGTCATGCTTTCCCAACCAAGTTCAGAGACCTCTGGTTAAGAACCAGTCCACTGTTTGATGAGGGAAAAAAAAAAAAAAAAAGATGGTTTAAACAACTGAGACTTGGAGATTATCTATGGATTTAATTTCTCAAGCTTTGTCCTGATGAAAAGAATAATATAGCTAAACACTTACAGCAATTAGTAAGTGCCAGACATTGTTTTAAGTGCTTTAAATATGTCACATCACCTCATTGTTAGAAGAACTTTATGAGGTAAGATTTTACAGAGGCACAGAGATGTGAAGTAACTTGTCTAAAGTCACACAATTTTGTAAGTGATAGAGCCAGGTCCATCATGGTCTTTTAACTATTGTGCTATATAACAACTGGTTTCTTTGTATTTGCCTGAGTTTTGTGGCAAATGATGGAAGGGCAGGATTATGTGAGACATTTTTTTCCAGTAGAAAAAGTTATGAAACATATTTTAAATATCTATAAATTTGCATAGGGGGTTTATTACTGTCTAATTTAAATTGGTGAAACTAAATTGTTAATGTCAGAAGCACAAGAAAGGGAAAACTCATGCTTACAAAGAAAGTCTGTGACTATTAACTGTTACCAGATTTTTGTTTTCTTTTTCTTTTTTTTTTTTAGTACAAGCTGTTGGTGGTTACAAACATTAGAGTTTGAAATTTCTTTATAAGGTTAAAACATTTTAAAATTTATTGTTGTATGGTTGTTTGACTCTTGGAATTCTGGAACCACTCTGTTGTGAAAATGTCAAGGTCTTAGAAGTTTTAATAAGATTAAAAATTTAGGAAAATTAACATGGTGTTAAAACATGGGTATTATAATTAAGTATTAAATATTTTTCAACTCTAAAAATTTTGCAAAAGAGAAAACTCACAATATGTACCAACTTTTCAACAGGGTCAAAACACTTTTTTTTTTTCTGAAAGATTTAATGAATTTAGGATTACTATTTTAGAACACACAGAAACTCAGCCAACTCTTGATTTTCCAGAGAAAGGGGAGATGAGATGGCATGAGGATTCATATGCAGTGTCAAGCCAAACTCAGTATTTAATATTAATATAAACCTTCTCTTTTATCAAAATATTAGTTAAGCTTCTAACAAGTCGATGAATTATTTAAATGGAATTAACCTCTTCATATATTAACTTGGCAAAAGAGAAAACTTTGGATAAAAGGAGAGAAAAAATCAGATGCTTGGACCCCCCAAATATGCATAATTATAATGAATAATAAATATCATTGACCATATTATTAAACTATTTTCCTCAAGAAAGAGGAAAAGAGGAAAAGAATGGAGAAACCAGTAGGAAAGAAGAAAATAGGAAAAATATAAACCTGTCCACTTCATTGTTCCTTTACAGTTTAATAATTATTGCTAAGACTCAATAGAAAAAGAATTTAATTAATTAGTTGTAAGCATTTTTTCTAATTATAAATTATAACTAATGTGAAGGAAAGTTTGCACATTTTAAAATAATATGAATGTTAATATAAAACATACTGAAACTTCAGGCGGTGTGTCTTAAGGCTAGTTGACCATATATTTAGTGAGACATAAATCACTGTTTACAAAATAAATTTATAATGGACATCTAGACATCTAAGTTTTTTCTATGCACGATTAGTTTTATCCTTTTTTATCTAAGTTCATACCCCCTCAGTTTAGTTTTCATGCCAGTGAGCAAACTGTTTTATAAATTGATGACATCTTGAGCAAACTCAGATTTTAAGCATTTTAAAAATTACTTGAGCTTCATTGTGTTTGAGCTTAATTGAATATCTATACACTCTATGGTAGGAAGGGCAAATTGGTTTCACAAGGGGCAAAAAATATTTGTTGAATGAATGAATGACTAAAAGTGAACTTCTGTCAACGATAACCTTTTCAATATCCTTCACCTTTGACAATATCCTTACTGTTGGCATAGATTTGTGCTTATTCCTTTTTTTTTTTTTTTTGGCCCTACGCGGGCCTCTCAGTGTTGCGGCCTCTCCCACCGCGGAGCACAGGCTCTGGACGCGCAGGCTCAGCGGCCATGGCGCACAGGCCCAGCCGCTCTGCGGCATGTGGGATCCTCCTGGACCAGAGCACAAACCCGGGTCTCCTGCATTAGCAGGCGGACTCCCAACCACTGCGCCACCAGGGAAGTCCTGTGCTTATTTTTTATGAAGCATATTCCGTAGTTAAAAACAAAATTGAAATTCCAATTAAAATCTGACTTTTATGTTCTAGGAAGGAAGTTACTTATGGGAATTTTACCAATTGTAGGTCGAGGTCCCACTTAATCTCTGTATCCTCTTAAGAAACCTTTGAAAAAATAGGCATAAAGAATCAAGTAGACTTCCCAGAAAACTGAAGAGATTTATATGACAGGGAAAGGGGTAATTTCCTTGCATTGAGTACTGCAAGCCAACCATTGCTTAATGGCACCAAAGACCAATTTTCCAGAGTCCCTGAGAAAGAAGAGTGAGACCAATCAAGAACATAAACTTATGGGAGGCAATCAGGCACTCATAAAAACAGCTTAATGTAATGAAATTTTGTGATGTGGATACTTGTGAAATTTAATTTCTATCCACCAGGAAAATCCTTTTATATGTTTGGAATATTTTTCCACACAGACAAATAAAATCTTTTTTTAGACATCTTGTGAAAGTCAAATACAGTGATTGGGCATGTTTTTTGGTTTTCCAAAATGTTGTCTGCTTGATATGATCGACTATAAAGAAAAGAAATATAAACGTGTCTGTATTTAATGTCATTTTTTTCATTTCTTAATTTTTTAATAATAACCTTTCTGATTCATTCTGTTTTATTTAAGGAATGGGGAGAACATAAGGAAAATTGGATCTATTAGGCAGGAGGGCAACTGGTTGAACTGGATACCAAAAATTAAAAGCAGCTGTGCTCAAGCACGTAATTTTTGCCCTTCTTGCTTAATTAAAATTTTACCAAATTATATCCTTTAAAAATGATGCTAGCCATGTGTCCGTGAATTTAGACTTCCTTCACAGTGCCTACCATACATTCAGTACAGTAGGACTTTTTTTTTTTTAGTTTATATGTCTGGCTTTGGGGGAGGTATAACATAAATGGGAGATTAAGAGTGACAATATCACCCTTGTTTCTTGACTACAGGTGCAAATCTTGTAGAGTATAAGTAATGTTCAATCCAAGCATATGCTCATAGATCTCTGGTTTGCATCTATTTTTTTTTTTAGAAGATGTTGGGGGTAGGAGTTTATTAATTTATTTATTTTTGCTGTGTTGGGTCTTCATTTCTGTGCGAGGGCTTTCTCTGGTTGTGGCAAGCAGGGCCCACTCTTCATCACGGTGCACGGGCCTCTCACTATCGTGGTGTCTCGTTGCGGAGCACAGGCTCCAGACGCGCAGGCTCAGTAGTTGTGGCTTACGGGCCTAGTTGCTCCACGGCAAATGGGATCCTCCCAGACCAGGGATCGAACCCGTGTCTCTTGCATTAGCAGGCAGATTCTCAACCACTGTGCCACCAGGGAAGCCCTGCATCTATTTTTGATTGATCCTTTTAAAAAGGATTGAGATTAGTATTGATACTTGAGCTTGGGATAATTAGTATTTTGTTAATAAAACTCTCAACAAAGATAAAAGATAGTACAACAGTCCATTCCAAGAACCCTGTATATAATTTATATATCTAATATACCTTTTTAATATACATTGTCATGTTATCAATCATTTCTATCCCAGAAATTGCAAAAATAAAGTTTTGCCATGCAGACAGTTCTGAATCAATTCTCAGTTCTTTTACTTCAGTAGAAGTGGTCAGCTAAATTTTTTGAAGAGTCCTTGTTCTTTTTTTTAAATGCTAGTAGATCACCATCCTAACAAATATGGACTACGTTCTCTTACTCTCCTTAGATTAAATGTCTCTGGAGTTCAGAATTCCTGTATTCAATAATTATTCACTGATCCTCCTCTATGTACCAGAAACTACGTGAACTTGCATATAGAGATGAGCTAAACACCTTACTTGCTCTTAGGGAAACGTCTGAACAATTAGTAGGTTGTGATAAATGTTGCAAAAAAGGGAAATGAGCTCTACTGAGAGCAGGGGTGGGCGTTCTGTTTCTGGGGTTGGGGTGCAGGAGGAGGGCATCAAGGAAAGGGCTCCACCAGAGGGGTAATATTCACTTAACTCTTCACTGGGCCATGTCGTAACTTAAATGTAGGATTTCCCTTTTTATCAGTATTCTGTAGTTAATAACAATAGCTTACTACCAAGCAATGTTCTTCATTTGCTCCCTTTGTATTTCTGATTATGGCAAATAAAACCACTTTGCATATCTAGGGTTAGCTGCAATTCACCAAAGGTTTCCATTGGTACATGAGATATTTGTTGACCTTTATTGGAAAAAAGTAATAATTTGCTTCTCCTTTTGTATTGTTAAGTGTCAAAAGATGAGTGGTGGTGAATTCATGGGTGGTGTGTTGATACCTACTAGGCGTGATTCCATTGGAGAGAAAACACTTATCCCACAGACACACTCTGGTGTGGTGGTTCCCTTGCCAGCCCTATAAAACCTCCCCAGGTGTCATGCTCAAGCCTAGTAAGTGGAGCCAGCAATGAGCCTATTTTAAAAATGTGTTCACCTTACATTTGCTTTCAGAGAGTTTCAGCTATAGAGAAAGTTTACCTTTCTGACTTTAGAAGGATGGGTAGGAAATATGGGTAAGAAAGAGAAGCAAAATAAGCCACTCAGCCTTCATTTTGGAGAAAGGCATGAGTATAACATTAAAAGAGAAAATAAAACCCGTTACATTTCCAGTAAGTTGCTATTTTAAGAGATAATTAACATTAGAATTTAGTACACTAATTTAGCGCCTTGTTCATTATTATTTATGAGCAAAAAAATTTCCACTAAGAAGTTCCACTGAGAAGCAAAGTTGCCTCACTGTGCAATTTCCCAAGTCTCTCCAACTGAAACCAAGTAGTGTTATTAATTATGAACTTGTGGGGTCATATTCCATAATGGGGAACTCTCTCCACATTGTCTGGAAGTGTTTCCATTCCAGTCTCTACAGACACGGCCATCTAACGCTGATGGTGGTTTCTGTACACCATGAACTGCCAGATGCCTGCTTTTCTCTGTCTCATAAAAATGAACGTTTCTCAAATCTGATTTAGACTGTCATTGAAATAATGGAGTGGTATACTAAAGAATGTATTGTTCCTTAAGATGCAATTACAGAAGCCATCTCTCTTTCCTCTCTTATTTTGCTATGATAAAAATAAATTTTTAGGTAGTCCAAATAGAAAATATAAGGAAGTGATGATAATATTAGGCAAAATGAATCAACAAACAAAATAACTCAAAACTTCAAAATTCAGATGCACAGTCCTAGGACTTTTAGATAACAGCTAATAGCTAACCATCTAAATCTTGCGTCTGTGAAATTTTAGCTGGCACAGTGGTGACTTTGGCTATATACGGAGGAGGAGACAGCTTTTCGTCATGCAGGTTATTTTCTATTTTAGGGATTTTATGTAAATCAATGAAAATAGTAACACTTTACAACAGTTACAACGTACTTTAAGTAACAGGTTATCTCATTTGACCACTCAATGGTGTAGCAAATAGAATAGTAATTATTATACTCATTGTGTATTTGTGGAAACTGAGGCTTGGCTGATAATTTGCAAAAGACGGTGCTCACACTCATCCATACTTGGATTTTCCTCACCATAATGCATAGCAGGACTTTCGCAGCCTAAGAAAACTAGATGTCAAGAGCTTAAGATAAATAAACTAGAATCATAAAGTGAGTACAGATTTGAAGTCTAAAATATTTGATTTTATTACCTGAAACTGATAGGGTTGTGCTACATTATCATAAGTTCTATGTCCCATTATTCTGTGATTCTGGAATGTCAGAGGAGGCTAAAGTATTCCCCTTTCTGCAGGGAACACTCTGAATCTCTCGCTCCACTCTTCACTGGGCTATGTAGTGACTTAAATGTAGGATTTCTGATTTTATGTGAGGGACTGCCTCACATGAACACAGGGCAAAAATATCTCAGTACCCTCTGAGCTTCTGACGGAAAGGAAGGAAAGATGGGGAATCTCAAAGTTTTCCCTTTTATCTACTGAATGAGGCAACTCATCTATAACCTTGAAAAATCATCAAAATGTAATTGATCATCTAAGTGGTAATGGGTTAAAGCCTTCTCTGTCTCACATTTTTTCTTTATTAAACATTTGTTACTTTGTTCTTTTTATATAGAGCAAAACCACTGGAAAGGTATGAACAGAGTTTATACCAGAAGGGTATCTAGCCACCTCTTTAAATTTGTGTTACAAATGTGTTTTTGTCTGTTTTATTTCCATAGAGAAAGGTGAAGCTCAATCCCCCCTTTGGAGCAGTGAACATAGTGATGGGATGGCCAGCACTCAGTGCTGGTTGTCCTGGTAACAGCATCTCAAATCTTACACTAACATCTGGTGTTCTTAAGTTTAACAGCTGGTTGTCTACAGAAAAATTTGAACAAGGAGTTGAAACACAAGTGGGAATACCCTAAAATAAAAGTAGTTACCTAGGAGGAATACCAAGAAATAACTAAGCTAAAGGAGGAAATTAGATGCAACTTGCAAAACAGAAATATCAGGGATTAAAAAATGTATAAAAGATGTTATCCTGAAAAAATAAAATGAAGATTTTGTTTTAAGTTCTGCATTATTCTTATAAGCAAATTGACATGTTGGAAACATGAAAGGTCAAGATTAAATTGTGGAGAATATGGCCTAACAGGCAGTTTTTTTGAACTCTCTATAAATCCTAACAGAAGTAGAAATCTTAGTGCAGTTAAACCTTTTGAGAATTCTTGGTAAAGTGTTTGAAGATGAGAGAGAAAATACTCAGGATTTCTCCTAGAAGTGGTTGATCAATAGCTTTTAACTTCTCATTTCTATTCATAGAATTACACAGTATCATTATATTCAAAGGATTTGAGGCTATTCTTATTTTTGAGAAGGTAGTTTTTTATGGACTCTGAATACATATTGACACTGAAGTAGTACTTATGTGGCCCATTGATAAATCATAATGTTAATACAAATAAAGAATTTTGGCATCAATATTACTCTTCATTTTGAAGGGCACAGGGTCTGATTATTTACAAAAAGTTGTTAACAGAGTCATAGTGATAGCTCTCCACCTTCATCTCTTAAGTTGGAAAGTTAATTAAATTCTCAATTACTATAGTTAAAAAAATTTCTGCTATACCTACTCTCATACTGGGTGATATGAGAATATTTGAAATACAGATAGGCCTTTCCTTTCCTATAAGGAAACTGGCCAAAGCTAAGCAGAGACTTTCTTGTGGTTTAAGATAATCACAGTTAAATAAAACTGGGCTAATTAATAAGCGTGTAAAACTTATTCTGAGTAGATTTAATAGGCAGAACCAGAACAACTGGATAGGATTGGAAAGGGAATTAGACTTTTACTTGATGTAGAGAAGAACAGTTTAGGAATTCGTTTCCAAAATGGAATAGACAGCCCCTTGAGGTCATCATTCCCTCAATGGAGCCAAAGCTGGATGAGATGCTGAATAAAAGATTCATGTTGAGTTAAATAAAGGCTACACTCACATCCAAATCTAAGATTTAGTTTTCTTGTTTAGTCAGCACCACACCAAACATGTAGTTATTTCCAAATCTGCATTTTTGTTTAATGGCATTTAGAAAAAATAAGCAAATTATTGACTGCATTATTTTCTATTTAATAAAAATATTTTCCCAAATGATAGACATATTTTTTTCTTAAGAGCCATATTTTTGGAGAAAATTTTAAATCACCAATAATTTAAAAGAATAATTAAGTCTCTGACTTCCACCACTCAGAATCAAGAGCCTTTAAAGTTTTTCCACATGTGATTAAACATTAAACGTTAGAGTTTAACAGGTTTAACTTTATCAGTAAGAATGCTCTGAAGACTGCTTCCGTTCCCTCCCTCTATAATCTCATCCTCTACTCCCTTAGTTACAAGGTTCTGTTGGTCTCCTTTCGAATTTTTGAACCACTCCAAATTTTCACATTTTTAGAGGACGTTTAAAGAGAAATAGGAAAGTCATGAGGAAGAAATGGTTTTGATTGAACCCTAGTGAGTGCAGATGTAAATATGCAACATTTAGGATGCCAGAAGAGACCCAGAAGATGTTAGGCAGTGAATGGGAAATGTCATTATTGTTGAGAATGCTATCTATAGAAGACAGTCAGCCATAGAAGTGGATAGAATTCTGGAGTGAAAGATTCTACAAAGATAATATTTAAAAATCTGAGACCAGAGCTGTTTAGAATTACTGTGTTAGAAAGGTGAGGGAATGAAGAGGACCCACTTAAGATAAGGTGAAGAACCAGGATGACGAGTGCTAGAAGCTAAGGAGGAAATCATTGTCCATAAAGGACAATCATTTCCTTTAGAAAGAGAGAGAATGACATGATCAAGGATAACCCTTTGAATCGAGCTCTTAGAAGGTGAAGTATGACCGGGGTGAATGATGAGTTTCTGCACATTGGTAATGTCGGATCTCAGGTTAAATGATGAATTAAGGAATAGATTAGCAGCCAGAAAGAGAAGACTACATGTGTAAGCTACTCTTTCAAGAAATTTCCCAATGAAAGAGAGAATGAGCATAGTTAGAGATTTTGTTTTTAATAAGAGAATTTTGCTAGGGAAAGACAAGTTGCTAGTAGACGGGGAGAACTAAAGATACACTACTCTTTCTAACTAAACTCTCACTACTCAAACTCAGGAAAACAATATATTCAGGTAGTGGGCCAAACTTTTACAATAGAAACGAAAAAAGATTAGAGAAATAAGAGTCTACAGAGCCTAAAAGAGAGAGCAGCAGGAGGGAAAAGGACCCCATTAATGCTAGATGTGCAAAAACTATGTTTATAAAATATATCCATTCATTCATTCATTCACTTTTAGCATATATTATATGCCAGGCACAGTTCTTGATGTTGGAGATACAGTCATAAACAAAACAAAATAAAAAATCCCTGCCCTCATGGTGCTTAAACTTCAGTGAGGGGAGATACAATAAACAAGCAAATGATTAAATAAGCAGCATGTCAGAGGGTGAGAAATGCTATAGAGAAAAATAAAGTGGTAAAGGAGCTGAGGGAGCAGTAGAGCAAGATGTCACTGGGGCCTCAATAATAAAGTAAGCGAAGACTTGAAGGAGAGGAGAGAGTGGGCCAGGTGGCTCTCTAGGGAAGAGCCTTCCAGCAAAGAGAAGAGCTGGTGCTGGGTCCTAAGTTTGAAGATGTCTGGTGTGTAGGAATCATATAAGGAGATCAGCATGGCTGGAGTGGGGTGAGTAGTGACAAAGAAGCACAGGGTCAGCTCATCTCAAACAGAAGGGGTACAGGCTTTTGTGTGGAGATGCAAAGCCAGTGGACAGTTTTTAGTTAGCAACTGACAGGATTGATCTTCTATTTCAACAGGCCCACTAAGGCCGCTGTGTTGAGAATAAAATGGTGTAGGAGAATTCTGGGATGGCAGAGCAAAGATGGAAGGCGTGGAGTGGAGTGGAGCAGTGCAGATGGTGAGAAGAGATTGGATTCCAAAAACACTTTAAGGATAGAGCTCAAATGGATTTGGTGATAGATATGAAGTTAAGAGTGAAAGAGAGGAATACAGCATGGCAACAAGGTTTTGGCCTGACAACTGCCATTATAGACTTGCCATTTACTGAGATGGGGAGGACTTCTGTGAAAAAGAAATAGAATAGCATTTGTAATATTATTTTGAAGATCTCCAAAGGATCATCCCTACCTATATTGATTTTCACAAAACATATTACCTACTGGGACCTTTTTGACATTCCAATTTGGAAATGAAGTTTTGCAATTCAAGACATGCTTTACACTGCAGAAGGCTCACACCCAAGTTATTGCTTGTAAAGCACTTAACACAGACCATGGTCCATAGTAAACACTCAATAAATATTAGCTATTATTAGAATTTTTTGTAGTGTCAGGCTGTTGAGAGGTTGATGCTATTTCATATTTATCAAAGGTTTTGTCTAGATCTCCAGTTTGTTCTACTAGATGGAAACAAACAATAAAAGGAGGTAATATCATATTTCCATAATGCTAAAGAAACAGGTTAATGACAAGTAGCCCCTGGTAAATGGGCAATTTTTTAATTAGTTGCAACAAACAGCTTTTTCAAAACAAAAACCAAAACAAAGCTTTTTAAAGGTGATTTCCTTCATTATGTAGATGGAAACCAGAAGCCCACAGATGTTAAGTGATATGTTCAAAGTCTACATGCTGATATGCAAGAGTCAGGACTTGAACCCAGAATTCCACCTCCCAGTGCTTAGCTATTTGGACCACAACAATATTATCTCTTTTGTTTGAATCCAAAAGCCATTTGTATAAAGATTCTATGTGTTTTCAAGCAACTGCTTTTATATTCATCACAGACAAAAAGGTCCCCTCCTCCACTGTTTGTGCCTTTATTTTATGTATGGATAGAAAATAAATAGAAGTCATAAAAATGTGACCAGAGCTGTCATCTTTTTACCCAAAATAAGAGTTCATATAGCCACCCCACACACAGAGCAGAGCTCTAGAAATGTGTAATTCAAGTCACCTGGTACGATGGGCTCTGCAGGTGTTTGTAACACACACCCTTTACTGGTAAATTGTTTCCTGGTGTTTCATTTAGTCCCAGTGTCAGTGCATAAAGAAGGAAATCTCAGACATCAAAGGAAGAAAGAAGATTAAAGGATCCCAGCACTTTAGAAACAAGACATTGTCAGCTCTACCGTTTACTCCCCAACAATGCTTGTCCATACTCAACCCCAAGCAGAGTGACCGGGAGAGCGTGCACAGATCTGGTAGGCAGATGTTGGAATATATGTTGGCTATATTGCCAGTTGTCATCTATACACATGTACACACATGGGGTAGGGCAAAGAAAGTGGTTGGGGGTTGATGCTAAAACACTGGCATCGACTCCTGCAGAGATGCAGGAGAGGAGTGGATGCCCTTATCAGTGCTTCTAAGACCTTTTGGTGTACACAGACTAGGACACTGGCAGGAAACCTTATAGGTAAGGATTGCCCTGTGTCCATGTCAATCAGATAGGTTGCTTGAAGCTATATAACTAGTAAGTGCCTCAAGTAATACTAAAAGAAGCCCTCTTACCTTTGATTTTAAGCAAACTAATTCATTCAACATTAATGACTATACCATACCAGGCACTGTGTTTCAGACCCAAGATAGGAGACACCTCTAGTTCTGGCATTTTAGAAGTACAAATTGAAACAGTTTAGTAGTTTCCTCAGACATGCTGGAAGAGCTTAACTAGTTAAGTAAAAGGACTCATCTTCAGCAAGGAATAAGACTAATTTACATAATGATTTTAAAGCTGATACAGTGCTTTTACCTACACATTTTCATTTTGATGTTGATCCAGCCAATAAACCTGTGATGTAGAGAAAGTGGACACCTCCTATAAGCCTACTTTGTTTAAATATACAACGGTCCTTGGTTGAATTAGCAAAACCTATACTTAGAAAATAGGCGAATAGGCAACTCAGTCTAGCATGATGGTTCTTCAAGTGTGGTCTCCTGCAACATCAGTATCACTTGGGAGCTTATTAGAAATGCAATCTCTCAGGCTCCACTCTAGACTTAACCAGAATCTTTGAGGCTGGAGCCATGCAGTCACCTCTGGGTGATTCCACGCAGCCTAAAGTTTGAGAACTGGTCTGGTAAAGAATTTAGAGTTAGAAAAAAATGGGTTCTGTTTCAGGCTCTAGCACTTACTAACTGCAGGCCACTTAACAGTCTCTGATTAGGCTTGCTTACCTACAAAACTGAAGTTGATAATGCCCACCCACACTGCTTAATCCGTACGGTGGGCAGAGGAGGGGTATTCTGGAGTGATGAAAATGTTTTAGAATTAGATAGAGGTAGTGGTGGCCCAAGACTGTGAATGTACTGAATGCCACTGACTTTAAAAAAAATGTTTAATTTTGTTATGTGAATTTCACATCAATAAATTTTTTAAAAAATCCTATTCAACTCACTTCCCAACTGAATGCAAGAATGTGCGTGAAGGCTCTTTGCCAATCAGAAGGTGCTATACAGATGTGGGCTTATAGGAAGGCTATTCAGAAAGTAACTTTCCTCAGGTACTTTTATTTTTCCGGAGAAACAGAGAGCCCTGTCATTCAGAAAGACATTTAGCAAGTGTTGCCAAACAACGTGGCATTTTAAAGAAAACACTTTGTTTTTATAGTACCTTTCAAACAACTGTCAAGGGGTGAATCTGAGGTAGGCAGAGGGGAACACCAGCTGCAGCTGATGTGGTTAGTATCAAGAGATACAGTCCTACACCTCCAGGCCATACATGTACCCAAGTTATCCCAAAACTGAAAGTACACGAATGTACTTAGAAACTTTTCACTCAGTCTGATATCAATTCTCTTCTCCTTTGTTTGCTCATTCCAAGATAATGGAGTTCCTGTGTGCTCCCTGAAAAGATGAGTTGAGAGTATGTGTACTGCCACTACCTGAGTTTTGACTACTCACAAAAGCAATGGCTTGTTTCTATCCTATATGAGTCTCTCGAGGGCAGTGACCATGTCTTATGCATCTTTACCACCCCTAAAATGCCTACATTAGTAGCACTTTAGTAAATGTCAATGTACGACAGTGGCTTGAAATGGATGTTTTCCTGTAGGGCTCCTGGGACAATTTTTCACTACAGAAATTTGAGGACCAGAGGCTGAAGCACTAATTTATAAATCCAGTGATGTCATGGCTACCACCATATGGTAGATTGTGAATAATCCAGTTTATAGAAGCTCTTAAGTTTACTCACATTATCAGAGGTCTTGTCAGCCTGATGCAGTCTTATCCGAGGTGGCCTTTTCAGCTTCTCCAAGGCGAGGATAGAATCAGGAGAAGGAAAAAATTTTGATTCCATGTTGTCAAGATGCTGCCTGTGCTTTTTGTGTGGAACCCAGCGATTTCAGATAACGTTTGTAGTTGGCTGCTCCTTAAAGATTAGTTTTAGAGTTCTGCCTACGTTGCAGGAATTCTTTAGCGTTCTTTTCATGGAAATTTTTATACATATGTGAAAGCAGAGAGAATAGTATGAGTGAACCCCCATGTGCCCATCCCATAGATTAAACAATTTTTAACTCATGGCTAACCTTGCTTCATCCACAAACCCCATCTCATCCTCACTTTCTGCAGAGCATTTTAAAATAAATCTTACACAGCATGTTATTTCATCCACAAGTATTTCAGTTGTTTCTTTTTTAAACTTTAATTTTTATTGTATATTGGAGTATAGTTGATTTACAATATTGTGTTTCAAGTGTACAACTGATTCAGTTATACATACACATATTTCTTTCTTTCTTTCTTTTTTTTTAAGTGTTTATTTATTTGGCTTCGCCAGGTCTTTGTTGCAGCATGTGGAATCTGTTTAGTTGCGACACACGGGATCTAGTTCCCTAACCAGGGATCGAACCCAAGCCCCCTGTATTGGGAGTGTGAAGTCTTAACCACTGGACCACCAGGGAAGTCCCTCTATTCTATTTTAGATTCTTTTCCCATATAGGTTATTATAGAATATTGAGTAGAGTTCCCTGGGCTATATAGTATGTCCTTGTTGATTATCTAGTTTATATACAGTAGGATGTATATGTTAATCCCAACCTCCTAATTTACCCTCCCCCCATGTTTCCCCTTTGGTAACCATAAGTTTGTTTTCAAAGTCTTTAAGTCTATTTCTGTTTTGTAAATAAGTTCATTTGTATCGTTTTTCTTTTAGATTCCACATGTAAGTGATATCATATGATATTTGTCTTTGTCTGACTTATTTCACTCAGTATGATAATCTCTAGGTCCATCCATGTTGCTGTAAATGGCATTATTTCATTCTTTTTTATGACTGAGTAATATTCCATTGTACATATGTACCACCTTCTTTATCCATTCCTCTGTCGATGGACATTTAGTTTGCTTCCATGTCTTAGCTATTGTAAATACCGCTGCAATGAACATTGGGGTGCATGTATCTTTTCGAATTATGGTTTTCTTTGGATATACACCCAGGAGTGGGATTGCTGGATCATATGGTAGTTCTATTTTTAGCTTTTTAAGGAACCTCCATACTGTTCTCCATAGTGGTTGTACCAATTTACATTCCCACCAACAGTGTAGGGGGGGTCCCATTTCTCCACACTCTCTCCAGCATTTATTGTTTGTAGCCTTTTTGATGATGACCATTCTGACTGGTATGAGGTGGTATCTCACTGTAGTTTTGATTTGCATTTCTCTAATAATTAGTGATGTTGAGCATCTTTTCATGTGCCTTTTGGCCATCTGTATGTCATCTTTGGAGAAATGTCTATTTAGGTTTTCTCCCCATTTTTTGCTTGGGTTGTTTGCTTTTTTGATATAGAGCTGCATGAGCTGTTAGTATATTTTGGAGATTAATCCCTTGTCTATCACTTTGTTTGCAAATATTTTCTTCCATTTTGTGGGTTGTCTTTTTGTTTGGTTTATGGTTTCCTTTGCCATGTAAAACCTTTTAAGTTTAATTAGGTCTCATTTAAAAAATTTTTGTTTTCCTCTTCACTACTCTAGGAGGTGGATCCAAAATGATATTGCTGCAATTTGTGTCAAAGAGTGTTCTGCCTATGTTTTCTGCTAACAGTTTTATAGTGTCCAGCCTCATATTTAGGTCTTTAATCCACTTTGAGTTTATTTTTGTGTATGGTGTTAGAGAATGTTCTAATTTCATTCTTTTACATGTAACTGTCCAGTTTTCCCAGCACCACTTATTGAAGAGACTGTCTTTTCTCCATTGTATATTTTTGCCTCTTTTGTCATAGATTAATTGACCATAGGTGTGTGGGTTTATTTCTGGGCTTTCTATCCTGTTCCATTGATCTTTATTTCTGTTTCTGTGCCAGTGCCATACTTCTTTGATGACTGTAGCTTTGTAGTATAGCCTGAAGTCAGGAAGTCTGATTCCTCCATTCTCTTTTTCTTTCTCAGGATTGCTTTGGCTATTCAGGGTCTTTTATGTTTCCATACAAATTTTGAAATGTTTTGTTCTAGTTCTGTCAAAAATGCCATTGGTAATTTGATAGGGATTGCATTGAATCTGTAGATTGCCTTGGGTAGTTTAGTCATTTTGACAATATTGATGCTTCCAATCCAAGACCATGGTATATCTTCGCATCTGTTTGTGGCATCTTCCATTTCTTTCATCATCTCACAGTTTTCAGAAAACAGGCCTTTTATCTCCTTAGTAGGTTTATGCCCAGGTATTTTATTCTTTTTCATACAATGGTAAATGGGACTGTTTCCTTAATTTCTCTTTCTTATCTCTCATTGTTAGTGTATAAAAATGCAACAGATTTCTGTGTATTAATTTGTATCCTGCAACTTTGCTGAATTAATTGATGAGCTCTAGTAGTTTTCTGTGGCATCTTTAGGATTTTCTATGTATAGTATCATGCCATCTGCAAACAGTGACAGTTTTACTTCTTCTTTTCCAATTTGTATTCCTTTTATTTCTCTTTCTTCTCTGATTGCCATGGCTAGGACTTCCAAAACTATGTTGGATAAAAGTGGCAAGAGTGGATATCCTTGTTTTATTCCTGATCTTAGAGGAAATGCTTTCAGCTATTCATCGTTGAGAATGATGTCATCTGTGGATCTGTCATATATGGCCTTTATTATGTTGAGGTAGGTTCCCTCTTATGCCCACTTCCTGGAGAGCGTTTACCATAAATGGGTGTTGAATTTTGTCAAAAGCTTTTTCTGCATCTATTGAGATGATCATATGGTTTTTATTCTTCAGTTTGTTAATGTGGTGTATCACACTGATTGGTTTACAGATATTAAAGAGTCCTTGCCTCCCTGGGATAAATCCCACTTGATCATGGTGTATGATCCTTTCAATGTATTGTTGGATTTGGTTTGCTAGTATTTTGTTGAGGAGTTGTTTCTTTAAGAGAAAAGAACTTTAGAGAAATAACTGCAATACTATTAATATTATCAAAACTTAGAGTTAACAGTAATTCCTTAATATCATTAAATATCCAATAAGTAGAATTCTTAAATGTTTACAATTTTGGAAATTATCAAGGAAAAGTGATTACAATTGAAATTTGTAATCTGTAATGAAGACCAGTGCTTGGTCTTTATTTGTCTATAAAGTAACACGTCGATAAAGTGCTTAGGCAAATTGTGAAATCATTTTGTAAAAAGCACATCTGCAAAATATCTGTAGTTTCCAGGAGCCTATTATTTTCAGGGTCTCATGAAAATACGTGCAGTTTGTAGAGAAGCTCTAGCAACTGTGGCATCTGTTAGCAGGAGTCTTTTTGGCTGGTGAGATGGTGAATTTAAGGATCTACGGCTGGGCTGACGTTATGTGGAGAGTACTGAACTCATCCTCACCACGCCCAGGTTATGCACCCAAATTCCCAATTTTTGTGTTATTGTTGACAAAGTCTGTCCTCAGTGAAAACCATCCTGCTCTATCACTGGAAATACATTTTTTGCCTGTGATTGGGTATTGGTTGAGAACTTGGCATTGAACCAGCCAGACAGCAGGACATGGGTGTGTATTATTACCCCATCTCTGTACATCCAAACATGTTTATCTAACAATGGAAAGACCTCCTGCAGACATTACGAGGACAAGATGTATAGATGTTAAATGAACTTCTCTGTAGAGCTCTCCAAACACATGTTGGCAGTTGTGACAGAGAGAGTTAATTTGTTAATACTTAAGAAATTCACTGCTTTGAAGACAAATAGCTGTATGCATAGTTACTGTTAAATATTAATAATAACTATTATTATATAGTTAGTAACTGGCTGATTACTCTTTTAACTGATTCATTCTATGAAACAAACTGTGTTTTAAAGAACTGTGATTTCTTTTTGGAAGGTTCCCAAAAAGCAGGACTGGACTTTTTAGCAAATTTGCTGTTATTTATTAACGTCTAAGTATAAGAAAGGCAACCTGATGTTTCTTGGAATCATCATTTGCAAGTTGTAAACAGCTTTCAGTGTACCATTTATAAAAGTACAGCTCCAATTCTCGTTACTATGGGATAAACAGTATTATTTCAAGAGCTCGTTCTTGGCTTTTCCAAAACGTCCTGTTTAAAATCGTAGGCAGAATTTGATCAGTGTGTATTAGTCAGTGCTGTGCTCAAGCAGAAGAGATGAAAAGCAGTACATGACCAGATCCTTACGCTTTTGATCCACCCTCAGAAAAGAGCCTGGCGAGTGCTGGGTTTTGTAATAAAAATCACTTCATCCAATGTTAATGTGGAAACACCTTGATTTGTTTGTGTGAATAAAGTTCTGGTGATCTCATTTAAACCCGGGAAATGTTATAGTCAGACTGTAATCCATCCTATCTGATACCTGCTGTGCCCAGCTGTGGCTGTGTCTTTCCTTTTCCTACAGAACAAGGGAATCCAATCACTCTAGTCTCTAGACTGTACAGCTAAACTGTACAGGAGTCTTACAGAGACTTAGCCTTTTCAGACACACAGTGACATCTCTGCTTGGACTCAAAACATATAACAAACATTTCACTTAGGAAATTTGACCTAGAGGGTAGAGTTCTTATTTTTTTCCTTTTTGCGCATGCAACAGGCTCATAGAATCTTTCTACAAATACCAAATATGAACCTAGTTTAAGCTGAATAAGTTCTTTGCAAATTTCTCTAAGTTCTTAAACTTGGGAGCAGGGCCTGAAAAACGTATGGGTGTCCCCAAAATTCTGATGTGTGGGCATAATGAGGGGAGTTGTTAGGTGTGTGTAAGAATTGTAGACATGATTTGAAATGAATTTGGTTCATAACATAGATATGCTGTCCATATTTGGGGCTAAAAATTGACATGCCAATGAGATTTAACTAATTTAACATGGTGAGAACCTTGTTTAACTCAATTTGTTTAAGATCATAAGCAAGTTAGACATTAAATAAATGTTTTGGTGGTGGCATTCCATGGGGTGAGCATTTGGAAAGCATTAATTGTTTTGTGCTGGTTGTTATACTGCAGTGACTAAGGTGTATCAAGAAATTGAATCCCTTTAGTATTCCACCTACATACCTTTAGGATGTTTAAAGGAAACCATCATTAGTTGTTCACCTTTTTGCTTCTCTACAAAAATATCTCATAGTGGCGGAGGTTAACTAGGAACACTATCAGATATGACCTCCAATAAGAAAAATATTGAGAGACAAAGGCAAAGAAAATTTAGAAAGGAGTATTTAGGGTGGAATGTCAACAGGTTCATCTGATCCTCAGAAGCACCCAGTGTCATAGCTCCCACCCACCAAGAGGTTTAAACAATTTCCTGAGGACAATTAGGAAAGAGATGAAATACAGAGTCATTACTATGAATGGCTGCTAGGACAGCATTATTGCTGTGGCAGAGACCATCAATACCACTTAGATATAAAGAGCCTACTTTTCACTTTAGATAATTTATATGTGAAAAGTATCATCAGTTATGGGACTGTAATGTAAAGGAGCTGATGATAGCACTTGAAAATGTGAATCTGAGGCTCAACATGAAATATTTGCAGCCAAGTTGCTGGTTGGAAAATTACTCATCAATCAATTTTCTTTCTTTTTTTAAACACATATGGCGTCCTAAGTTAAACAGTTACAGGTTACAAATGATTTATGTAGGACTTAGCTGAGTTTTTAAAATCTATTTCAAAATATATACAAAATCATCTCTTGATTTTCAAGTTCTTTCTTTTTACCATCTGCTGATGGGTACTTATATGAGCATTTTTATCAAACCAATGGTACAAATTTCAAACGACGGTTGCAACAATATCTCATTCATTAATTCATTACTGGACAAAATGTGGAATGCTAACTTATTCCACATGACCATTGGAGAATACAGACGTGAAAGATGATTTCCATAATCAGAGAGTATAAAGAAGGCAGAGGAAGAATTTAACAGAACATGATCTGTATCATGGGACAAACAGCATGAGGTGTTAGCAGAATGCAGGTTAAACTGGGCATCCAAATCAGCTAGGAGTGAGGAGCTAGCCCAGAAGGTTTCCAAAAAGTGAAGTTATTTGATATAATCTCTGAATGAGTTGGAATTATTCTGATGATGAAGTGAATGGAGGAAAGGTATTTGTGGCAGAGGAAAAATATTTGCAGATCCATAGACATGAGGGTGTGTGGCTAACTAAGGGATGTGCAAGCAGCACCTATCACTGGAATATATAATGCAGTGCTGGCTGGGAGGGTAGATAGGGGTCATATGCCATGCTAAGAACAAAAATATTTTCTGCTCATCTTTATTGCTACAAAATTGCCTTCTTTGGTTAAAACAAACAAAAACAAATGGGACAGATTTCAGATAGCATCCCAAACATAGTTCCAGAAAACACTTTACTGCTGGATGTGAGGGAAAAAAAAATTGAAAAAAGTATAGGATTTCAGATTGACTCTAGTAAAGTTGTATTAAAAACTTTATTAACAACTTGGCTGATGAATTCTGTTTGATTTGTTTGCCTAGACTTCCTTTTGACCAAAAGAGCACTTGAGCTGTGTTGAGGCAGGACATATCTACCCCAATCCCTGGGGTGATCCTTGCTTTCTTAGCTGTACTCCACTTCTCTTTCCTACTCTCCCTCCCACGTCTCACATTTTAAAGCCCCATATTTGCTGAAAATTCTGCTGGAATGTGAGGCCAGACACAGAGGTGTTAAAAAGAGTCCAATGCCAGTACATCTGGGGATCCTTAGTAGTGAACAAGGGCCAAGAAAAGGAGTAGCAGAAATACAGAGGAGCATCCTCTTTACAGGGTCTGCAGGGACCAATGGGATGAAGTGACTTAAGCCCTGAGACATGATTTCATTTTTTTCATCTAGTAACAAATCATCTGACCTCTCTTACACTTTTGAGAGTGTCCTGGTCACCACAGCAAGCAGACATACAGAGATGTGGGTGGTGTGGGGGACCGATGTCTTCTATGTGTTTTCTTTGAGATTATTAACACATTGAATATGTCATCCTAAATGAACCACATTTCTGAGGCTGAGATTTGAATACCAAGGTCACACAAACCAACGTATCTGTCATCTGGCTCATAATTTCCTTCCTTTCCAATCCTCTAGCAAAGCATTTAAATAGAATTTTTTGATAGAAGTAGATTATAAGCCAATGAGTGATGTCTTTCTCTATGCCATATTGTTCACTAGAAGTAAATTTTCTTTGTCCTTATGTGCTGACCGTCCCTTCCTCCTTCTACACAATAAGAATTTAAATTTGTTCATGGGGGCAGGAGGCTGAGAAGTAAGACCACATGTGTATCAAGATATTGACTATTTTTTGGAAGAATGTTTTATTTTAATAAACAACATATGGTCATATAATTGCTATTATCTGACACTAAAAATAAAACTCTCCAGGTTGGGACTTTTCAACCCAATCATCTTGTGAATACCTGAAATAAAATGAGTAGCCTTGGATATTGTAATTTCATCTGTCAGGAAGTCAGGCAATAATTCCCCTGGATGCTTTAAACCTATGATTATGTTAGAGACTCTGAGACTGATTCAAACTCTCTCAAACATTGTCCGGATCTTTGGAACCCAGAAATGACGACATAGGTGTACTTAGAGTGCTCTTTGCATGAAGAACTCCTATGTGAGATCTGCCTTATCAACTGAACATTCCAAATAAATAAAAATGAAACAAAAGCATGTAGCATAGGTCCCTACCTATTTTACAGGTTATATAAATATCAGCTTAAAATACCTAGGGAAGGAATCAAACTGGAAAATGGGCAAGAATAAGGATGGTAAAATAACTGATTATATGAGATAACTCCTATTCCTTTCTCTTGGTAACTAACAGACAAGCTTAGTAACTTACACAAACTTCTCTCTTAGTAACTCATCCAAAGTTCAGGAGTTGGGGGCTTCCCTGGTGGCTCAGTGGTTGGGAGTCCGCCTGCCGATGCAGGGGACACGTGTTCGTGTCCCAGTCCGGGAAGATCCCACATGCCGTGGAGCGGCTGGGCCCGTGAGCCATGGCCACTGAGCCTGCGCATCCGGAGCCTGTGCTCCGCAACGGGAGAGGCCACAACAGTGAGAGGCCCACATACCAAACAACAACAAAAAAAAGGAGTCAAAGTTCAGGAGTTGAAGTGCTTCATCCTGTTGCACATATAACTTGCCTCTTGTCCCTCTATATCTCAGGAGTGTGTAATATCATAATGATTCTGGTCCATGACTCTTCATGGACTTACTGTTTATCTTCCTCCAAATGGCAAAGGCAGAAACAGATTGAGTTACTTAGGCAGAGTTCTGTGTTAGAGCTGTGAACCACCTCTTCGCCCTACTTTTTTTAATCAAAAGGGTTCTTAGGTTTCCATTCAATCTCTGTGGCTGTTGCTATTGTGTAAACCTCTTGCTCCAACCTTCTGGGTGATCTTTTGGGACCGTGCTTCATCTCAAATGTTTCCGTCTCCTCCCAGCACACCTAGAGGATAAAATGCTGCCTGCTTTCTTATTTATGATTGTAAATTTAAATGGTACATTTAATATTCTCAAGCAGTATTTACACAGGACTTAAAGTAGTTCTTTCTTAAACAGAAATGGAGGTTTTTTTCACTGCAAATGAATATTGAGGGCTATATTTTGCTGGGCTTTTTTCCATCTTCCCAACTATAAAAGAGCAATATTTTCAATTTTATCAGCTTCCATCCATTGTTTCCTCAAAAATCAGATTAGAATATGGTGAGAGGCCATTTGTCTATTAGTCTAGCCTAATTCTTAGAAGTAAAAGAGAATTGAATGAGATTAGAGAAGCATGAAGTTTGTACATTTTATACTAAATGAAATCAGCCAAAACAATAAACATTAGCTCAATTAAATAACTGTTGGAACAATGGATTGTTTATATCTGTGTGTGTGTGTGTGTGTGTATATCATTTGAATGTTGCATTGATGGTCTTATTCTGCTAATAAGATGACATTTATGAAACAAGAGAATTTTTAATCATGAAACTTCAATCTGTATTTTTGATACACTTTCAAGAAGCCCTGTCTCCAGGAAACCCAAGTTCTTCCAAGCCTTCCTAATATGAAAACCATGAGGCATAAAATTAGCAAGTAATAAGAAATTTCACTTTCAATCTCATAATATTAAAGTTGTCCCTCAGTGTCCACAGGGGATTGGTTCCAGGAACCCCCACTGTTGCCAAAATTCAAGGATGCTCAAGTCCCTTAGGTGAAATGGCTTAGTACAGTCGAGCCTCTGTGTCGGTGGGTTCCATGTCGGTGTGTTCCACCCACGCACACACACACGACACACATCTTCATGGAGTTCTCATGTTCTCATTTCTAAACCCATGATATTATAAGTGAAAACTTACTCCAACTCATGAAACATTTCAAATTCACAAGTGTTTACCTTTGGGCACAGAAATCTTTACCAACATTGACCTACTCTATAATCATGAAGAAGGTCTTCTAAACAGCAGTTTGAAAGTATGTTAAGTTTTCATATCTACCTGTACATCAGTATTTGAATTTTCAATGTGCTTTTCATTGGAAAGGAAAATTTGATGCTATACAAAGAATAGAAAATAATAAAATCATACATCATCTATTTATCATACTTCATACAGGGAGGAAGAGTACTTGTTTTGTAATGACCAACAGGATACACGATGCAAAGAAAATTGCAAAGCTGTGCATTGCCAACACGACACAGGTGTACACCACATGAGGATATGAAACAAGCCAGTACTAATGGGTGTGTTGACAGCTATGAGTCTACACTGTGTTTCTCCCAAAGTGCACTGGTGTGTTTGTTATGTGTTACTTTACTTTTTTATTTGTTTTAGAAATCCTCAAGCCCACCCCTAAACACAGTGGCTAAGTACTAGGAGTGAAGATGAACCTGCCTGGAAAACAGTTGTTGTCAGTGAGTCTCTTAGACTCATATTGATGTTAGGGAACCAATTCCCCCCTTAGACCCATGTCTATCTGGGAGGTACTACGGACGGAGTTCATATCTCATGTAGACCAGACACTGTCTGTATAATAAATGTATAAGAGCATCTTTAATCTTTGCAACAATTCTATAAAGCAGTGTTTCCCTGTCTTACCTTATCATATAATCACCAGGACAGTATTCATTAAAAAATATAGATTTCTGGACCACCTCCAGTCCTACAGAATTAGTCTCTATGAGGAGTCTGTGAATAAGTAGTTTTTAAAGACACCTCATGAGATTTTTAAGATTAGGTAAGGGAAACGCTGCTGAAGGTAGTATTATACCCATTTTATCAAGGAGGAAACGGAGACTCAGCTAAGTAACTTGTATAACAAATTAACTGTGAAGGCGTAATTCAAATTACAGTATAACTCCAAATTTCTACCTACCATGTTACCTTGCTGCAGGTCATGAGGTCAAGCAAATGTGTAAGGCTACAATGAAAATTCTGTATTACAGACATTCAATTCTGGATTTAAAAGAAAATGTAAAATTGTGTAGTTTCTTCCTCTGTTTTGGTTAGGACAGTTATACTGAACCAATTGCAGAATTATAAAGGGCTTCATAATTATATGCGGAGTATAAAGGGCTCCAACCACTGCTACCAAAGCACTCTAGAAATGCTTTTTGAATATGGGATAGAAGTGTTCTGTCCTATATATTCCAAATGAGGGCAAAATGGTCAAAAACAAGCAAAAATAAAAAGCCACATACTGTTTAGATTTCTCTAGGTGCTGAGACCATATGGGAAGGGTTCCTCTTCCCATTCACCCCTTGATCAACAGCAGTAATGGACACGTTACAGTTGAGAATATGGTCTATGTTCAAAGTAGAGAATTCCCTGGAATCTCTTTTCTGCTTAATGACATACAGAGAACAGGGTGAAGCAACTAAAATTGGAGAGGACCCTGCCTTTATTTCACAGAATTATTGTTTCTTAGGATTTAAATGAGGCTTTCTGAATACGTTGGGGAGGTTAATGAACCCCTGGCAGAAATCTATCATTCCTAATTTATAATCCAGGCAGTATTAGTAGAAATTCTCTCAATTTTGAACTTTTATATCAAAAATCAAATGTCTAACAAACATAGCCTTGAAATGAATATGTATAAAAGGCACTCAAAGGTTTTCCATGGTGTGCACAGCATGAATTGTTTTAGGGAATCAATTTCCAGATCCTTAACTTCCGTGGTTCTTTTTCTTAGAATTGTCTGGAATATGCCTGTGTTTACAATAAGTCTTTTGCTATTTTATGTGGGAAAAAAAGAAAAACCGTCACGCATTCCAAATCTTGATATATTGCATTAGCCAGAGGTATAAAATCCACTTTTGGATGTAAAACTAAAATAGATTTTGCAATATCGGTTTTAACAAAGATATTCTTAATGGTTGATCAGGGCATCCTAAATGTACAAAGGCACTTTCTTTCCTTCTCTTATCTTCTTCTTGGATTGATCCCTTGATCATTATGTAGTATCCTTCCTTGTCCCTTGTAACAGTCTTTATTTTAGTCTATTTTGTCTGATATGAGTATTGCTACTCCAGATTTCTTTTGATTCCCATTTGCATGGAATACCTTTTTCCATCCCCTCACTTTCAGTCTGTATGTGTCCCTAGATCTGAAATGGGTCTCTTGTAGACAGCATATATAGGTCTTGTTTTTGTATCCATTCAGCCAGTCTACGTTTTTTGGTTGGAGCATTTAATCCATTTACATTTAAGGTAATTATCGATATGTATGTTCTTATTGCCATTTTAAAAATTGTTTTGGATTTGTTTTTGTAGGTCTTTTTTCTTCCCCTTCCTCTTTTGTTCTCTTGTGATTTGATGACTATCTCTAGTGTTGTGTTTGGAGTGCTTGTTCTTACGCGGGCCTCTCACTGTTGTGGCCTCCCCCGTTGCAGAGCACAGGCTCCAGACGCGCAGGCTCAGCGGCCATGGCTCACGGGCCCAGCCGCTCCGCGGCATGTGGGATCTTCCCGGACCGGGGCACGAACCCGTGTCCCCTGCATCGGCAGGCGGACTCTCAACCACTGCGCCACCAGGGAAGCCCAGCTTGTTCTTTTTTGTGTGTGTATCTCTTGTAGCTTTTTGGTTTGAAGTTCCCATGAGGTTTTGATATAGCAGTCTCTCTATATATACAAGGTTGTTTTAAGTTGCTGGTCTCTTAATTTCAAATCCATTTCCCATTTCCTGCATTTGTGCTCTCCTCTTCTCATGGTTGCTGGTTTTGATATCATACTTGTATGTGGATGATTTCCTATTTTACTGTATGTTTGCCTTTACTGGTGAGCTTTCCCATTTGTGATTTTCTTGTTTCTAGTTGTGGCCTCTTTTTTTTTTTTTTTTCCCCCACCTAGAGAGGTTTCTTTAGCATTTGTTGTAAAGCTGGTTTGGTGGTGCTGAATTCTCTTTGCTTTTGCTTATCTGTAAAGCTTTTGATTTCTTCATTGAATCTGAAGGAGAGCCTTACTGGATAGAATATTCTTGGTTGTAGGTTTTTCCTTTTCATCACTTTAAATATCCTTCTCTTATTACTAATTTTTAAAAAGTGAATCTTGGCCCCAGTTGGAAAGTTCTGGATATAGAACATTCAAAACAGTTGTTATGACTTGTGCGTTTTAAAATTTAACTGAATGTCTTCTAAGACTAACTTGTTCAAGGAAGAATCTCATCTATTGGTAAATATGTTGTGATTTATTTTAGGATCAGGATGCATTTAGGATCAGGCTGCATTGATCAATATTTTACTGAATCATGAAAAATTACTGTGAACTTCACCTTATAAAATGTTTAATGTTATATATCATATTAATAAAACAAACTTAAACTTATGCTGAAACATTTTACATGGCAAATGCAATGATACATGTTTTTCAAAATTAGTTTAGGGGTAATGCAGGCAAAACATTTGTAGATCACAGAACATAGTTGTTAGTGTCTGGATCATAGCTGGTGTTCAATAAATAAAAGCTGAATAAATAATTATTGAATACTGAATGAATACCCAAGCAGCCACCCTAAGAACCTATGGCACAGATCCAGAACACCATGAAATACCTGAAAATTTCCTCTCAAATTAAAAACAGCTCAATTCTCCTGGCCTTAGGTTCAGGAATCCTCAAAGATGCATCTAGTAAACCCCTATCCCCTAGAGGTAATTGTGGACAAAGGGAAAGATCAAATTGCATAGCCTTTGGCATGAAGTGTACAACTGCCCATTAGCCAGATTGAGTTATATCTCCCTGCACCTCCTGCATTTGAAATGTTAGGGTTTGAGTTTGAAATGACCACCTTAAAGGATAGCGTATTTTGCATGCTCACTGAAATACAGATCTATCATGTGGAATGTCATGACAAGGGAAATTAATCTTTAAGAACCTAGAGGACACCAGTGTGATCTGGTTTCCCAAATGTAATTGCCAACCCTTTGCCGTGCTCTGTTTAAGACCCCAGACATGTTCCAATCCCCAGCCCTTTGCTGCTACCTCCCTCTGTCCACTTGCCTCAAATGTTTTTCATTCCCACAGCTGGGTTGTCCCCCTACAGGCTTTCTTCTGCCTGCCCAGCTGATGACGTTTTTCTGGCTCCAGAAAACTTCCGAGATTGTTATAAACAGTGCTTACAGGGGACAAAGGATTGTCCCAATTAAAACAACAACAACAACAAAACTAGGAAAGTCTTGCAAGAATCCGAATGGGGGGGTAGCCGACATGAACACTTTATGTTATTTCTCTCTTCTTCATTCCCCCCATCATTAAACAGGAACATGTCATTGTTTTGAAAGCTTGGGAGTTAAAACTAAGGTTTTAGCTGTGGCCAAAGGTCTATTGAATAGTCAGTCAGTGCTGCTGAGATACCTGAAACACTTTTTCTCATTTCATAATCACTTCACTGTTACACTGGGGTGTTCTAAGGGATGGGCAGTAATTGGAAAATAAGAATAAATTCAGCCCTAAATCTAAGTCTTGATTTAACAGGCCTTTTCTCCCTGCTGGTTTAAGAATAATTGAAAAAAAAAAAAAAAGGCTCAATTAGTTTAAATAAGATGCAGTAACATTTTATTTTGTTCATTAGAATATTATTTAATTATCATTATTTGCATGATGGGATTTTGCTTATAACTCTGATTACACTGAGTTTAAGTGGACAGAAAACTGTTGTCACAAAAATGGAATGAGAAGATGTTGTTTACAGTCTTGTGTTTTCCGCCAGTATTCTGTTTTTTCCAACAGCTGCAGTAGGACATGCTGTTGGTATTTGGAGGCTTCTAGAAAGAGAAGTGGCCAAGTTTATTTTCCTAATCTCTAAATTCAGCACATAGGTCACCACTCAAACACCTTTTCTATGTGTGCATTAACAGTCATTATTAAATGCTCTCAGTCACGACACCTTACAAGGAGGCCTAAAAGCCAGGGTAGGGCTCTGATCCCCAAGTGTTCTGCCACTGAGCACATGTGATTTATCTGCAGAAGTTATTTAACCTCTCTTCACTTCATTGTTAAAATTGTAATAAATAAAGGTTCTAGATTAGCAAAAATATCCTTTATACTAAAAAAGGAATGCTCACTTCTGACAGACTTATTTTCAAGCTGTGTCCAATATGTTCACTCTTATTTTAGTCCGTGTCATGGTGGTAATGATAACTAGCACTGCTATTTATGGGAACCACTGTATTTTTAGCCTAGAAAGGGGGCTGGGCAAAACTTCTCTGTTTTTTTGGCCTGATCATGGACAGCTCTCATGTTTTCTTAATTTATGGCCCATCATCTGCTATTATTAGATATCACAAATGAATTTATCCCCTAAGTGTGACTAAAGCTAAGTCATGAATGATTCTGCATGAAGGCGAGTATTCCTGGATGCTCAGGCAACCAAATTTCTGATTCAGTTTTGGAACTTTTAGTACAGGAGGGGCATGTATAAAGTCTCTCCCTAATTCTTTCACTTGATTTCCAGTCTTCCACACAGACTGTCATTGTTCCTAAACTCAAGTAAATGAAGAACCATAAAAACTGACTATTAATAATTCCCTAGCAGGTTAAGAAAATCAGTCTTATCCATTTATAAAATAAGTACCAGGGAAGCATATTATTATTTTTGTTAAATGGAAACTTAGACTAAGGTACTTAAATGTAAAAATCATCATTAAATGGGATCTTTGGAGGCCAAAGTAAAGGGAAAGTATTTTTCCGTGGGAAAGCTTCTTAATGACACTTTTATTAATGAATATAATTCCCTTCAGTGGTCTGTTAATTGCCACAGGTCACTTCTTCAGGATTCTCCATAATTACTTTAACTATGTGCTTTTCTTTCCGTCTCTGTCTCTCTCACAATCTCCCTCCCTCCCTCCCTCCCTCGTCTAATATGATACCATTTCCAGACATGTTAAAAGGGTTAACGTAGGAAAAACCCAATAGCAAGCTGCAGAGCCTCATACTTGAGTTGAAAACTCTTTACTAAAAAATAATGCATTAGGCTGAAAACATGAGAATCAGAGTCACATTTCCTCCTGTTCTGTATTCTCTTGCTAATGGTTACACCAAGGGAAACTTTATGGCTGACTAGATCCATCCTGGGGGAACAATGATTTCAGATGTTTCTGAAATATCACTTGCTTTCCCTAAACTTGTTTCAATCAATTTTTCTCATCCATTCTTGATTTTATGCATATATAAAGGCTGTTGTTTGGAGCCAGGAGTTCCATAAGCATACTAGAAGCTGTGTAATATAACCTTTCATTTCAATGATTAAAATTTATTTTTTTTGTCATAGCACTCCTCTTAACATTACGTTCTGGAATTCCATTCCAAGGACAAGTTCACATTAACAATAACCTTCAATTAAAAAAAAATCCTGCATACTTTTCCTGCCTATATCATTTATATTTCAAGCCAATTAAAAGATATATTGGAACATCATAAAACTACCTGATATTTTTTGTCTCTTCCCTCTAAAAATTGGTGAGAATTTTACTGCGATCCTATTCACAAAGTACTACTGTGCATATTACTTTTTGTAATACCATCAAATATTTCCCATCTCAAGTATTTTCCATTTCAATATTTTCCATTTCCCACCAACTGAGAATGGAAAGACTATGATGTGCCTTCCACAATTTTCTGCATAAATGAGCTGCTACTTTTAGCAAACCATTTGCTTTCTACCATACAGGCTATTTTTTAGGAATGGAATCAAGTATTCTTCTATATTCAGAATCCCTTGAAGAGTCATTGTTTGAGTTGAATTGCACATGTTTTAGGTGGCATATGTTTACTTCCATTGAAAGAACATGTCCTATTTTTGAGGAAGGAAAAGAAACTTGTGCGACATCAGATGTTTCTTGCAAAACAATTTGGTGAAATAAATGTAAATGAATCAGAAACATGTGAATTGTATTTCAGTTAAAATTAATGGGTTTAAATATGAAGGCAGTAAAGCACTCACTCGGGGGAAAGAGTGTAGCAAGTCGGGAAGTGACATCTGTTTTGTTTTCATCCGTCTTGGACTCTTGAAAATGGCCTAATACTCTGAATTCAACCTCATTCAGAGTCTCTTAAGTCTAACGATGGAGTTATAGAATGGGACAATAGTATTCAAATTAATTTTATAGCTTTATCTGGCTCCAGTTATAATGTGGGCGTCAAACATTGCCACTGTGCCATTTTTCAAAAGCACTTTCAGTTTAAAGTTAGAGGTTTTTCTATTCTCTTCTGAGGGTAAACAGTAAATTGTAGTGATGCTAAAAGTGTATTTTTTTTCATAGAACAACAATGTAAAGTTTTCAGAGTCACATATCAACTTCGTATTTATTTCCTCTTTCTAAGATGAACAGATCTAAATGGAAAACACAGGGGGCAGAATGCATACACACGTACGCAGGAGAAGGGCACAGGGAGAAAAGGTGATGGAATAGAGTGAGAGAGAACGAGAGAGGAGGGAAGGAATAAGCAGTGCATGCAGGGGTGAGGTCATCAAGCCTCATTTCAAAAGTAAAGCGCTCAAACCACACTACTTATTTTAGTCACAAAAATTTTATCCCATAGTTTTATAGTCATATCATTTATGCTTGCTTAAAAACAACTACATAGCTTCTTTTTATTTTTTTCAATTTTAAAAAAATGCATTACTCTGAAAAGCAGGGACAAAAATGAACTACAAAAAAAAAAAAAAGACTTACAAATAATTTTCCCTGTCAACATGCCTCAAAATGTGAGTACTGTAAGTCTGATATGATATTTCAGTTTCTCAACTCTCAGTCTCTGAAAACAGGGACATTTTAAGTGTTCCAGTAACTTGCAAGAGACAAGGAGTATGTAACTGGATTGTGTGTTTATATATATATTCTTTTGTTTTTGAGATAATATATGACACTGCTTAAGTAGCCTCTGAACAACCTGGTAGAGAAATGTAGGAACAGAAGTCCTTTCTGTATAAGTTGAAGGTACAGTAAAGCATAGGGCTGTTTTTGTGTGTTAGGAGCCTGCTGGTTTGTTTCCTGAGAACATGAGGTTGTATCAGTCATTGGAGCTCAGCGTCTCTCTGACCACTCAGAGCTCCGCCGCTGCTCACCACTGAGTTTGGAATGAAGATGCTGCTCCTTGATTTCTCTGTGCCAAAAGGTTCATCGCTTCAAACTCTTAGAAGCGTCTCCCCTCTTTGCTCCTCTATCTGTTCCATAATTGGGCAGGAGATGTGTTTTAGCTGCTACCACAGCCCTTTGTTGCTTTATTTAACCTTCTCCTCATCCTAGTTTAGTGGATAAAAAACGGAGTGGCTAGGCTGTTTCATTTACACCTTAAATCAGTGGCAATATAACATTTAGAACTGGTTTTGAGCTCCCAGAGTCACTCTTTAGGGCTCTACTACTCAACATAAAGTCTAAATCCTAACCCCTAATTTGTGTCAATGAAAATACATGAATAGTGCCAACTTTATCTTCATCACCGTCAACAGTAAATATTTATAAAGTCCTCAATTAAGTAACTTACTACGTAATATCTCTCCTGAGCACATTATTCCGATGGTATATTGCCTTTGAGGAGGGATACATTGTGATTTATTTTCCATCATGATTTGGTGCCGTGACTTTTTGTTACAAGATCTGATCTTTGCTTTTGGTGTTGTTGTTCCACTTCATGGCAGGCCTACCCTTGTAGCAGTGATAAGGAATGTGAAGTTGGGAGATACTGCCACAGTCCCCACCAAGGATCTTCGGCCTGCATGGTGTGTCGAAGGAAAAAGAAGCGCTGCCATAGAGATGGCATGTGTTGTCCTGGCACCCGCTGCAATAATGGTAAAGGTCTCGCTCAGTGTTGAAGGGCCTCTTTCCTTTCACGTAGGAGGCCTGGCTACCAAGTTAGGCTGCCTTCTCCTTAGTCAGACTCCTGAAATGTAAGGAGCCTTTCAAAATTGGCAGGAATGGGATCAGGGTTTAGATATGTATAAGATTACCTGGATTCCCTCTCAAATCTTAGTTTTCCTGGGCTCTGACCATCTCCTATAATTTATAATCTACGCTGATCTAGGATTTGCCGTATTGAAATGTTGCATATAAATAGCTAGATGTTCTATTCCACTGAACACTTAAGCAAATACGTGCAAAGGAACCAAAGATTTAGCAATACACTTGTGAATCTGTTTTCCATTTCCATACTAGTTTCATACTTTTATACTCAAGGTGTCCTTTTTTTTTTGGTACACGGGCCTCTCACTGCTATGGCCTCTCCCTCCTGCTGCGGAGCACAGGCTCCGGACGCGCAGGCTCAGCGGCCATGGCTCATGGGCCCTGCTGCTCCGCGGCACGTGGGATCCTCCCAGACCAGGGCACGAACCCGTGTCCCCTGCATCGGCAGGTGGACTCTCAACCACTGCGCCACCAGGGAAGCCCCCAAGGTGTCCTCTTTTGAAGGCCCTACCCCGTGGCATGCACAAATGCTGATGGAGTGGTTGGTTTCTCCAAAAGGAGACACAGGAGTCTATTCCCCGGCCTTCACCCAATCTCAATGAGCTTAGAAGCAGACAATTCAGCATTAATGATAAAATGAAGAATCACCAACAACACATGGTAAAACCATTCAATAATTGCAGAAGGTGATCAGAAACATATACTTATTCATACAAAACAACATAATCAGGCTCATAATCCTATACTTATTCCTGACCTCTGGGCATAGTCCTATTGGAAGTACCCTGGACAAGAAGAGGTGAAGGGAAGACCTCATACCATTAGAGGTGTTTACAGTGTAGACAAGGATTATACTGTTGATTGAAAAAGGAACCTTGATCTTTTTCTGATCAGATGTCTGATTAGACAATTTTAAGGTATTAAGAGCTAATAAGAATTTAATACTTTACTATGTCACTATTCTAAGCACTTCACATGTATTCACAGTAATTTAGTGAAATGAATTCTGTTTTCATCCTTATTTTTGCCCAAGGTCACTTGGTCTTGAGGGTGGCAAGATTCAAATCAAGAAATCCTGGCTCAGGACCATACTATTCAATTCGCAGTCTGGACAAATATATAAATAAATGAATAGATGGATGAATAGACAGATGATATCGATAAATGGCTTCATACCTCACATCAGGAGAATACTTGGATAAGAATCACATTTTAGAGAATTGAATAAGTCTAACTAATTACCTGACCATCTCCAGGCATCTGTATCCCCGTCACTGAGAGCATCTTAACTGCTCACATCCCAGCTCTGGACGGCACTCGGCACAGAGATGGAAACCATGGTCACTACTCAAACCACGACTTGGGATGGCAGAATCTAGGAAGAACACACACTAAGATGTCACATATAAAAGGTAGGGATATCTGTAGCTCTATGTTTACTTTTTCTTGTTTTATAATGAAGTAAAAGAAAAATATCGGTAATTAATTCCATTGGTTTTGTGTGCAATTTGAAAAAAAAATATTGGGAAGTTACTTTAATAGCAAGATTTTAACTGAATTTCTTAATTCTTAATTTTGAGGATGCTAGAGGTTTCTTAGAGATTTTAAATTGTTAGAAAATACATATTGCAATAATTGCAGTACCCTAATTAACCATGCCATTTTCTAAACAGCCTTTTTACAAGATGTTTAGAACAAATCTTTTATACAAGCATTTCTCTTCCATATTCAAGCATAAAGCATTCCAAAAAATAACTGGGAAAATGTTTGCTGCCGTATGATTAAATCACTAAGATTTAGAGTCTTTTTCTCATCTTTGCAGATTCAAAAATTGTATTTCACTTACCAACCAGATAATATACTGCACATAAACCAATTTACCAAAAATAATTGAGATTACATATGCCCATAAAATGACCTTCCTTGTGTCAAAATATTTGGGAAGCCTAATCACTAATAGTAAAATTTAAAAGTATGAAATTATTGAACCCAGTTACTAATAGTAAAATTTTGAAAAATAGAAATACCTATATTTTTTTTGTTTTGAAATACCTATATTTTTAAAGGAAGTTTTTGCAAGTGTATTCTGTGGAGCACTATTCTTTCAAGACGTTCTGTGAATGAAAGAGCCCTGTGTTCAAGAGTTTTGTAATAAGGTATCTCCCCATTTCTGGAACTTTATAATTAACAGTGATATACTGAAGTCCAGCAATGAGGAAAACTGGTTAAGTTTTTTAAACGTTGTATTTCCCTGGCTTACTTGACCACAGAACCATTTCCCCCCATTTTCACCTTCTGCCGAGCTAGTATCCTAGAGAATATCTGACCTATTAGTCCAACCTGGAATACTAATGGTCAAATCAATAGGGCTAAAGAGACTGACAATTCCTCGTCAATTATCCCTTGTCTACACTCCCTGAAGGCCTAAGTGCTTTACCCACATCTCCTGTTTCTAGTCCACCAAATTCACATGCATTTGTTAGTACCTGAGTATCCTTCTTTATTCTGACAGATATCTATGTCACAGTACAGTTTCAAATTTATTGCTTTAATCTAATTATATGTGGAATTTTCTGATGGCAGCCAATAATACATCTTATACAACTCAGCTAGTGAGTTGCATCCACATCACACAGTGGAACTGGTGACATCTGGGCTGACAGCTAACCTTTTAGAACAGGCTTGGCACATTACGGCCTGTGAGCGAAATCTGTCCTAACGCCATTTTTTTTTTTTGCGGTACGCGGGCCTCTCACTGTTGTGGACTCTCCCGTTGCGGAGCACAGGCTCCGGACGCGCAGGCTCAGCGGCCATGGCTCACAGGCCCAGCCGCTCCGTGACATGTGGGATCTTCCCAGACCGGGGCACGAACCCGTGTGCCCTGCATTGGCAGGTGGACTCTCAACCACTGCGCCACCAGGGAAGGCCCTGGTGCCATTTTTGTAAATAATGTTTTATTGTAACACAGACTTGCCCATTCACGTAGGCATTATCTATGGCGGTTTTTATGATACAACAGCAGGATGAGGAGCTGTGACACAGATCACATGGCCTAAAAAGTTTAAATTATTTACAATCTGGCAGGTTACAGAGAAACTTGTTGACTAGTACTTTTTTTTATAAAGATTACACATCAGCGCAGCTGTGATGTGTGGGTGTTCTTTGCTGACTTGATTGTTTTTCTGAATTAAATACCCACATTTGTGCTCCTACATCATTTTTATGATGGGTTCTTGGTGACCCTGGGGCTATCTGCCCTTGCTCTGCTCCACTCTGTATCTCAGCTTTTTATAGACTTCATTTCCTGGGCTCCCCGTCAGATGGCTTCCGACCACAAGGGTTTGGCTGTGGTGAGACTGAGAGGTAGAGGAAGGGAAAAGCCAAAAGATTCTCTCTGCCTCAGGTAGTGTTTCTGGCAGAGCTGCACCTCCTTGGGGCCTCAGCTCCTGCCAGGTGGGCCTGTTGGGATTCCAGTTCCTGCCCTTGCCCCATTCAGATACTACTGGCTCCTTTGGATCCTCCAGACTAAATGTGGTAGTGGCTTCCTGTTGTGTTGCTTTACCATACTCTGGTACTTCTTAGCCCTGCCACTCACTACCTATGTGACCAGTTCTCTGCATTAAATATCTTCTCTTTTGAATACTCAGAGATTCTGTGTTCCTGGCTAGATTTTAACCGATACATGGTCTTTAGGAGTCCCAGACAATTATAGCCTTCTCCTTGAATCAGAGTTTGTTTACTCTTTCCAAGAAGATACCAAATTAATTAATTTGAAAGCAATTCTGTTTACTTATTTTCACTCACCTAGTAAACAAAAAAAGAACAGAGAAATATCTAAAAGCACACCATGCCAAAGTAAAGAGAAGATTTTTTTCTAAAGTGTCATGGTGAAATATTTTGGTCATCATCTCCGTAGGGCATGAAGGAGACCCCTGTCTACGATCATCAGACTGCACTGAAGGGTTTTGCTGCGCTCGTCACTTCTGGACCAAAATCTGCAAACCAGTGCTCCATCAGGGAGAAGTCTGTACCAAGCAACGCAAGAAGGGCTCTCACGGGCTGGAAATCTTCCAGCGGTGTGACTGCGCAAAAGGCCTGTCTTGTAAAGTATGGAAAGATGCCACCTACTCCTCCAAGGCCAGACTCCACGTGTGCCAGAAAATATGACCACCTCTGAGGGAAGAAAAGCATCACTAGCAGACTGTGAATCTGTATTTAATACATTATAGCATGGGGGAAAACAGGATTTGGATTTCAGAAGGGCTAAAATGAGGAATGTCATAAGAATATAGATCACAGAAAGAGAAAGAAAATGGAGCAGATTAGAAAGGGTGACAAGTGTGGTACAATCAGTGTGTTTCCACCATGCACCTTGTTTATGTAAATAATGTATACATTTGTGAAAATGCTATGACTCAAAAAAAAAAAAAACAGTGAAATTACTAACGAATACCATGTGACTTTCCAGCAGTTTAGGTTGTGCTAGAGGATCAGTTTCCTTCACATTGGTGATTGATTGCCTATAAAAATAACCTAAAAGCCATATTTCTCTTTAAAGTTATACTTTAACAACAAAATAATACTCCCCATATATCCTGGCATACAATAGACTCTAAAACATGAAAAGAGGAGTTGTTAAATAGGAAACGAAAGCGTGGAGCAGAGTTAATTTGCAACACAGAATCACCTTTTAATTTGGAACACTACTTCTTACCACTCAAAGACCTTCGTAGATGATAAGAAAAAAAGCAGTCGATATTTTCCAAATAATATCAAAATAATCACAGGTCTTTTGTCTAGTCCTTCAGAAAAAAACAAACTCGTTTTTCCTCACACTGCTTATTTACATTTTTCAAAACTTTTTAATTTCACTTATAATTAATAAGAACCAGTATAATAAGACAAAAATAATCCATTCAGCTTCTAAAGGATCTAAATTGCATCTCTCTTGATTGTATGTGATTCCTACCCATTTTATTCTCCATATTATACACGTTATTTGTGAATAGCACCGAGCAGAATTTTCAGATTGTAAAAGTTTTAAGATGCCCAAAATAAAAGTTACTAGATCACATTTTTTAAAGCTTTGGCATTTCCTATTTTTGATAGAATTGGACATTTATTCTTTACATACTCTGCAATATAGTAGGGTAAAGCTGATAAAAGAGACGAGCTACATGTGTCCTGCACTGAAGCACAGCAAGGAAATAAATAGGGAAAACGTTGTCAAGTATTGGCAACACATAGATCGTATGTCTGAAGCACAAACTCCCTTTTCATATTTGAAGCCCAAGGCTGTACAACCTAAATGGAAGTTTTCCATGGGATTTGCTATCACAATATTTACTACACAGATGAGTTCAGCGTGAGTTAACAACTACTTGACCTCAAAATATTTATTTTCTATTTTTGAGGTCCTAAAATAATCTTAACATGAGGAGGTCTCATTAAATGGACTCCAAGGCAGGTAGGATATAGTAAGCTTCCATTGCCCTCGGTAAGCTTCTTTCTAACTGGCTGGCACCATCTGATTTTTTCTGCACCAGCCTCTCTCTACAACAGCTGTTTCTTTGCCAAAGATACAGTTTCTGTTTTCTGCAGTCATTGAGATTAAAAAAGTATAAATGGAATAACTTGTAAAATGGACATTTTGCTAATCTACAGAAACCACAGGTTCTAAATTCTTTGAATCCATTTTATTACTTTTTTACTTTACTCAGTTCTAAATATTATGTCTAGAGCATAAAGCAAAAAAGTTATCTTATAGTTGTTACTTTTGACCTTTTCTTTTATAGACCTTAAGTCACTCCTTAATTTTCTTTTACTTAAATCCCAGTTGCAGTCTCACATTCAAGTTCTCCCAGTAGAAACTCAACCTGAGCCTGCATGTCTATTAAGAATTTCAGCTTCCCACATACATTTACAAGTATGATTAAGATTTACATTTTCCCCACATGTCCGTTAAAACTTATTAGCTAATCTATCCAAGAACCAAAGTATGTAAACAAGCAGGTTTCTATAAGCTTGGCAACATGAAAATGGAACATTTTAGTCAAACATTTCTTATATAGCAATCTGGTTTCTGCATTTTTTTCCTTATGTACATCCCTTCAAAAATTATTATTTGAAGTAATTTATTTACAGGAAATGTTAATGAGATGTATTTTCTTATAGAGATATTTCTTACAGAAAGCTCTGTAGCAGAATATATTTGCAGCTATTGACTTTGTAATTTAGGGGAAATGTATAATAAGATAAAATATATTAAATTTTTCTCCTCCAAAAATGGAATTCAAACTTCCTTGTGTTTTGCTTATGGGAAAAACTTTTATAGAATCATAGATTCTCTGAGTTCAAGTGGACTGGGTCTGATGTTGCAGTCTTAGTTGAAATCTTTTGGATGACATCACCATGAGCTGATCCAAGGCAGTTTTACTATTACTGAAGGTACTTATTTCATGGCAGGACAGCTGTAATTGTTTGTTGAAAGTTCTTCTTTTTCATTAAACTAAAGTATTCCAGCTTGTGCTTACCACCCCATTTATTCTTACTTTGCCTTCTGGAACATTTTAGAACACAAACTCCACAAACCTCTTTAAAACACTTGAAGTCACCTACCATATTTCCTATAATCTTCTCTCCAGGTTAAAATTTCCCACAATAGAGATGCCAACATGCTTAGGGTATTGGTTCATTCCTCTATGGCACAAACAAAATACAAAATATCTTTATCCCTATATAGCTATAGACTGGCCCTGCGTGAACTAAAATCTACTTCCTAGGAAGGTCTTTCCTCTGCTTCCTGAATACAAAGATGTCAGGAGTGTTTCACAAACATTATTCACCAATTATGAGACCAGGAGTGGCTGCAAGAGTCCATGTTGTATTAGAGATGTTAATGGGCTGGAAATGTGGAAAATAAACATTCTGTGACATAGTGGAATGGACTGAGTACAGCTATGGCAGCTTAATGATGCTAAAACAGTCCCATAGCTAGAAGTCATGGTTGAAGACATCTCAAGCACTGGGGAAATAATTCCCCACATTGTTCTAATTAGTCACTTAGTATATTATTAAATAGTTATCCATTTCTTCAAATCGAGAACATTTATATTTCCAAGCTACAGTGTATTTTTAGATTATATCATATCGGTGATATTTTTCTTTTCCACTGAGCTCAGTGAGATGCTCTAAAAGTGACGAATTGTCCTGATTTCCTTTTTTAGCCAAGAAACAAAATACCCTATCATAGCCTCAGGATTTGAGGAGGGGAAACAATCCATTACACCTTTCTCCTTCCCCAAATTCAGACCATTTGAGAAAAAGGTTAAGAAAGAAAGGCAGATGACAGATTACCCTATGGCTGATAAAGTTAATATTGGAAAATGTGGCATGTATCTGTGGGCAAGACGACACCAGAAAGAGACAGATTCTGTGCCCCTACTCAGGCAATACTAGACAACATCAGTTCTACCTGTTGGAACTGCCCCTGTAAAACTTACAATCTGGATGGGCACAACAGAATAATACACTTTCTTCTCGAAGTTAGTGCCAAAGAAGATGGGTAGAGAAAGGACAGAACTATGCATTTCTCATCCAATAATCTCATTTGAAATTCTCTAAAACTGGATAATCCATACCACATGAGTGAGTGAGGGATGGAGCTGAGACAAAGATTATTATACACTCCACATTAAACTAACATGAAGGATTAGAAAAGAAGACCCTCTTCCCATATTATTCCCCAGATCTTTATATTCTTAATCAGTTGTACATAACCCTTTGTCTCTGGTGAATATATGAGTTTTAACCAAAATCTGAGAAGCTATCTACTACGGTACTACATGATGAGGTCATTTTCCCAATGCCAACACTCCTTACTTATGGATCCTCTCAGGACCAGTGGCAAGCAATTGAGATTTTATCCATAGAAAATTGTAAAATGGATGAAAATAGTTCACTAATTCAATCAACCCCAGGATCACACTACACTCAGGACTGAAAACAAACAAAAAAACCCAACAACCTCCTCTTTCTTTTTGCCATCAAAATTATGTCCATCATATTATCCAGTACAGTCAATCAGAGGTTCCATAGTGAGATTACATAACACATGCATATCTAATATTAAAATGTAGAAAAGCACTTCCATCATAAAATTCTGACAAAACAGACATGCCACACTTTTAAATATAAATCCTCTTCCATTAAAAAATCCCTGGAAGAAATGAAAGTACAAAATTTAAATCTTCTTGCATGTTAAAAACAAAATAAGTTGAAGTCCAGAGAAATTATTCTATATTTGCTATCTTCAATGGGCAACATAGAAGAAATGGACAAATTCATAGAAAGGTACAACCCTCCAAGATGGAACCAGGAAGAAATAGAAAATATGAACAGATCATTCACAAGTACTGAAATTGAAACTGTGATTTAAAAACTTCCAACAAAAGTCCAGGACCAGATGGCTTTACAGGTGAATTCTAGCAAACATTTAGAGAAGAGTTAACACGTATCATTCTGAAACTTTCCCTAAATACTGAAGAAGAAGGAACACTCCTAAGCTCATCCTATGAGGCCACCATCACCCTTATACCAAAGCCAGACAAAGATATCACACACAAAAAAAAATTACAGGTCAATATCACTGATGAACAAAGATGTAAAAATACTCAACAAAATACTACCAAAGTGAATCCAAGAACACATTAAAAGGATCATTCACCATGATCACTTGGGATTTATCCCAGGGATGCAAGGATTCTTCAACATCTGAAAATCAGCCAGTGTGATACACCACATTAACAAACTGAATAAAAAACATATGATTGACCTTCAGGATGGCAGAGGAGTAAGACATGGAGATCACCTTCCTCCCCACAAATACATCAGAAATACATCTACATGTGGAACAACTCCTACAGAACACCTACTGAATGCTGTCAGAAGACCTCAGACCTCCCAAAAGGCAAGAAACTCCCCACGTACCTGGGCAGGGCAAAAGAAACAAACAAAAAAAAACAGAGATAAAAGAATAGGGACAGGACCTGCACCTCTGGGAGGGAGCTGTAAAGAAGGAAAAGTTTCCACACACTAGGAAGCCCCTTCACTGGCTGAGACAGGGGCGAGGCGGGGAGCGGGGTGAAGCTTCGGAGCCATGGAGGAGAGCGCAGCAACAGGGGTGCAGAGGGCAAAGCGGAGAGATCCCTGCACAGAGGATAAGGGCCGACCAGCACTCAAGAGCCTGAAAGGCATGTCTGCTTACCTGCTGGGGCAGGTGGGGGCTGGGAGCTGAGGCTGGGGCTTCAGAGGTCAGATCCCAGGGAGAGGACTAGGGTTGGCGGTGTGAACACAGCCTGAAGGGGACAGTGCGCCACAACTAACCGGGAGGGAGCCCAGGAAAATGTCTGGAACTGCCTAAGAGTCAAGAGACCATTGTTTCAGAGTGCGCAAGGAGAGGAGATTCAGAATACCGCCTAAACGAGCTTCAGAGATGGGCGTGAGCTGCAGCTATCAGCGCGGACAGCAGAGACGGGCATGAAACGCTAAGACTGCTGCAGCCAACAAGAAGCCTGTGTGCAAGCACAGGTCACTATCCACACCCCTCAGGGAGCCTGTGCAGCCTGCCACTGCCAGTGTCCTGTGATCCAGGAACAACTTCCCCAGGAGAACACACAGCATGCCTCAGGCTGTTGCAATGTCACGCCGACCTCAACCACCACAGGCTCAACCCACATTCTGTACCCCTCCCTCACCCTGGCCTGAGTGAGCCAGAACTCCCTAATTAGCCTGTGCTTTAACCCCGTCCTGTCTGAGTGGGGAACAGATGCCCTCAGGCGACCTACATGCCGAGATAGGGCCAAATCCAAAGCTGAACCCCAGGAGCTGTGAACAAAGAAGAGAAAGGGAAATTTCTCTGTGCAGCCTCAGGAGCAGCGGATTAAATCTCCACAATCAACTTGATGTACCCTGTATCTGTGGAATAACTGAATAGGCAATGAATCATCCCAAAATTGAGGTGGTGGACTTTGAGCCCAACTGTAGACTTGGGGTTTGCTGTATGCAACTGACTAGTTTCTGATTTGTATGTTTATCCTAGTATAGTTTTAGTGCTTGTTATCATTGGCGGATTTGTTTATTGGTTTTCTTGTTCTCCTCTCTTTTCTTTATTACTTTTTAATTTTTTTATTTTAATAATTTAATTTTGCATTTTAATAACCTTATTTATTTTTCTTTCTTTCTTTCCTCCTTTTTTTTCTGAGCTGTGTGGCTGACAGGATCTTAGTGCTCCATCCAGGTGTCAGTACTGAGCCTCTGAGGTGGGAGAGCCGAGTTCAGGCATCAAACCACCTGAGACCTCCCGGTCCCACGTAATACCAATAGGCAAGAGCTATCCCAGAGGTCACCGTCTGAACGCTAAGACCCACCTCCACTCAACGACCAGAAAGCTCCAGTGCTGGACACCCCATGCCAAACAACTAGCAAGACAAGAACACATCCCACCTATTAGCAGAGAGGCTGCCTAAAATCATACTAAGTTCACAGACACTCCACAACACACCACTGGATGTGGTCCTGCCCACCAGAAAGACAAGATCCAGCTTCATCCACCAGAACCCAGGCACCAGTCCACTCCACCAGGAAGCCTACACAACCCACTGAACCAACCTTACCCACTGGGGGCAGACACCAAAAACAGTGGGTACTATGAGCCTGCAAACAGCGAAAAGGAGACCCCAAACACAGTAAGTTAAGCAAAATGAGAAGACAGAGAAATACACAGCAGATGAAGGAGCAAAGTAAAAACCCATCAGATCAAACAAATGAAGAAGAAATAGGCAGTCTACCTGAAAAAGAATTCAGAGTAATGATAGTAAAGATGATCCAAAATCTTGGAAGTAGAATGGAAAAAGTACAAGAAATGTTTAACAAGGACCTAGAAGAACTAAAGAGCAAACAAACAATGATGAATGACTAAAGAGCAAACAAACAATGATGATTGAAATTAAAAATTCTCTAGAAGGAATCAATAGCAGATTAACTGAGGCAGAAGGACAGATAAGTGACCTGGAAGATAAAATAATGGAAATAACTACCACAGAGCAGAATAAAGAAAAAAGAATGAAAAGAATTGAGGACAGTCTCAGAGACCTCTGCGACAACATTAAACACACCAACATTCGAATTATATGGGTCCCAGAAGAAGAAGAGAAAAAGAAAGGGACTGAGAAAATATTTGAAGAGATTATAGTTGAAAACTTCTGTAACATGTGGAAGGAAATAGTCAATCAAATCCAGGAAGTGCAGAGAGTCCCATACAGGATAAATCCAAGGAGAAACACACCAAGACACATATTAATCAAATTATCAAAAATTAAATACAAAGAAAAAATATGAAAAGCACCAAGGGAAAAGCAACAAATAACATACAAGGAAATCCCCAAAAGGTTAACAGCTGATCTTTCAGCAGAAACTCTGCAAGCCAGAAGGGACTGGCAGGACATATTTAAAGTGATGAAAGGGAAAAACCTAAAACCAAGATTACTCTACCCAGCAAGGATCCCATTCAGATTTGATGGAGAAATTAAAACCTTTACAGACAAGCAGAAGTTAAGAAAATCCAGCACCACCAAACCAGCTTTACAACAAATGCTAAAGGAACTTCTCTAGGCAGGAAACACAAGAGAAGGAAAACACCTACAATAACAAACCCAAAACAATTACGAAAATGGTAATAGGAACATACATATCGATAATTACCTTAAATGTAAATAGATTAAATGCTCCAACCAAAAGACATAGACTGGCTGAATGGATACAAAAACAAGACCTATATATATGTTGTCTACAAGAGACCCACTTCAGACCTAGGGACACATATAGACTGAATTTGAGGGGATGGAAAAAGATCTTCCATGCAAACGGAAATCAAAAGAAAGCTGGAGTAGCAATTCTCATGTCAGAAAAAATAGACTTTACAATAAAGACTATTATAAGAGACAAAGAAGGACACTGCATAATGATCAAGGGATCAATCCAAGAAGAAGATATAAGAAGTGTAAATATTTATGCACCCAACATAGGAGAACCACAACACATAAGGCAAATGCTAACAGCCATAACAGGGGAAATCGACAGTAACACAACCATAGTAGGGGACTTGAACACCCCACTTTCACCACTGGACAGAAAACCCAAAATGAAAATAAATAAGGAAACACAAGCTTTAAATGGCACATTAAACAAGATGGACTTAATTGATATTTATAGGACATTCCATCCAAAAACAACAGAATACAATTTCTGCTCAAGCGCTCATGGAACATTCTCCAGGATAGATCATATCTTGGGTCACAAATCAAGCGTTGGTAAATTTAAGAAAATTGAAATTGTATCAAGTATCTTTTCCAAACACACTGCTATGAGACTAGACTTCAATTACAGGAAAACAACTGCAAAAACTACAAACACATAGAGGCTAAACAATACACTACTTAGTAACCAAGAGATCATGGAAGAAATCAAAGAGGAAATCAAAAAATACCTAGACAAATGACAATGAAAACATGACGATCCAAAACCTATGGGTTGCAGCAAAAGCAGTTCTAAGAGGGAAGTTTATAGCAATACAATCCTACCTCAAGGAAATCAAGAAACATCTCAAATAAACAACCTAACCTTAAACCTAAAGCAATTAGAGGAAGAAGAACAAAAAAAACCCCAAAGTTAGTAGAAGGAAAGAAATCCTAAAGTCAGATCAGAAATAAATGAAAAAGACATGGAGGAAATGAGAGCAAAGATCAATAAAACTAAAAGCTGGTTCTTTGAGAAGATAAAACAAAATTGATAAACATTAGCCAGACTCATCAAGAAAAAAAGAGAGATGACACAAATCAATAGAATTAGAAACGAAAAAGGAGAAGTAATAACTGTCACTGCAGAAATACAAAGGATCATGAGAGATTACAACAAGCAACTATCGGCCGTAAAATGAACAACCTGGAAGAATTCGACAAATTCTTAGAAAAGCACAACCTACCAAGACTGAACCAGGAAAAAACAGAAAATATAAATAGACCAATCACAAGCATTGAAATTGAAACTGTGATTAAAAATCTTCCAACAAAAAAAGCCCAGGACCAGATGGCCTCATAGGCAAATTCTATAAACATTTAGAAGAGCTAACACATATCCTTCTCAAACTCTTCCAAAATATAGCACAGGGAGGAACACTCCCAAACACATCTATGAGGTGACCATCACCCTGATACCAAAACCAGACAAAGATGTTACAAAAAAAAGAAAACTATAGGCCGATATCACTGATGAACATAGATGCAAAAATCCTCCACAAAATACTAGCAAACAGAATCCAACAGCACATTACAAGGATCATACACAATGATCAAGTGGGGTTTATCCGAGAAATGCAATGGTTCTTCAATATATTCAAAATCAATTAAGGTGATACACCATATTAAGAAACTGAAGGATATAAACCATACATAATCTCAGTAGATGCAGAAAAGCTTTTGACGAAATTCAATACCCATTTATGATAAAAACTCTCCAGAAAGCAGGCATAGAGGGAACTTACCTCAACATAATAAAGGCCATATATGACAAACCCACAGCCAACATCTTTCTCAATGGTGAAAAACTGAAACCATTTCCACTAAGATCAGGAACAAGACAAGGGTGCCCACTCTTACCACTATTATTCAATATAGTTTTGCAAGTTTTAGCCACAGCAATCAGAGAAGTAAAAGAAATAAAAGGAATCCAAATCGGAAAAGAAGAAGTAAAACTGTCACTGTTTGCAGATGACATGATACTATACATAGAGAATCCTAAAGATGCTACCAGAAAACTACTAGAGCTAATCTATGAATTTGGTAAAGTAGCAGGATACAAAATTAATGCACAGAAATCTCTTGCATTCCTATACACTAATGATGAAAAATCTGAAAGAGAAATTAAGGAATCACTCCCATTTACCACTGCAACAAAAAGAATAAAATACCTAGGAATAAACCTACCTAAGGAGACAAAAGACCTGTACGCAGAAAACTGTAAGACACTGATGAAAGAAATTAAAGATGATACAAACAGATGGAGAGATATACCATGTTCTTTGTGAAAATGACTATACTACCAAAAGCAATCTACAGATTCAATGCAATCCCTATCAAACTATCAATGGCATTTTTCACAGAACTAGAGCAACAAATTTCACAATTTGTATGGAAACACAAAAGACCCTGAATAGCCAAAGCAATCTTGAGAAAGAAAAATGGAGCTGGAGGAATCAGGCTCCCTGACTTCAGACTATACTACAAAGCTACATTAATCAAGGCAGTATGGTACTGGCACAAAAAGAGAAATATAGGTCAACAGAACAGGATAGAAAGCCCAGAGACAAACCCATGCACATATGGTCATCTTATCATTGATAAAAGATGCAAGAATATACAATGGAGAAAAGACAGCCTCTTCAATAAGTGGTGCTTGGAAAAATGGACAGCGACATGTAAAAGAATGAAATTAGAACACTTCCTAACACCATACACAAAAATTAATTAAAAATGGATTAAAGACCTAAATGCAAGGGCAGACACTATAAAACTCTTAGAGTAAAACATAGGCAGAACACTCCATGACACAAATCACAGCAAGATCCTTTTTGACCCACCTCCTAGAGAAATGTAAATAAAAACAAAAATAAACAAATGGGACCTAATGAAACTTAAAAGCTTTTGCACAGCAAAGGAAACCATAAACAAGACAAAAAGACAACCCTCAGAATGGGAGAAAATATTTGCAAATGAAGCAACGGACAAAGGATTAATCTCCTAAATATACAAGCAGCTCATGCGGCTCAATATAAAAAGCAAACAACCCAATCCAAAAATGGGCAGAAGACTTAATTAGACATTTCTCCAAAGAAGATATACAGATTGCCAACAAACACATGAAAGCATGCTCAACAGCACTAATCATTAGAGAAAAGCAAATCAAAACTACAATGAGGTATCACCTCACACTAGTCAGAATGGCCATCATCAAAAAATCTACAACCAAAAATTCTGGAGAGGGTGTGTAGAAAAGGGAACCCTCTTGTACTGTTATTGGGAATGTAAATCGATACTGCCACTACGGAGAACAGTATGGAGGTTCCTTAAATAACTAAAAATAGCACTACCATATGACCCAGCAATCCCATTACTGGGCATATACCCTGAGAAAACCATAATTCAAAAAGAGTCATGTATTACAATGTTCGCTGCAGCACTATTCACAATAGCCAGGCCATGGAAGCAACCTAAGTGTCCATCGACAGATGAATGGATAAAGAAGATGTGGCACATATATACAATGGAATATTACTCAGCCATAAAAAGAAACGAAATTGAGTTGTTTGTAGTGAGGTGGATGGACCTAGAGACGGTCATACAGAGTGAAGTAAGTCAGAAAGAGAAAAATACCATATGCTAACACATATATAGAGAATTTTAAAAAATGTTCTGAAGAACATAGGGGCAGGACAGGAATAAAGATGTAGACATACAGAATAGATTTGAGGACACAGGGAGGTGGAAGGGTAAGCTGGGATGAAGTGAGAGAGTGACACTGACATATATACACTACCAAATGTAAAATAGACAGCTAGTGGGAAGCAGCCGCATAGTACAGGGATATCAGCCCTGTGCTTTGTGACCTCCTATCAGGGTCGGATAGGGAGTGTGGGAGGGAGACACAAGAGGGAGGGGATATGGAGATATATGTATGCATATGGCTGATTCACTTTGTTATAAAGCAGAAACTAACACACCCTTGTAAAGCAATTATACTCCAATAAAGATGTTAAAAAAAAAAAGAAACCATATGATCATCTCAATAGATTCAGAAAAAGCTTTTGACAAAATTCAACACTCATTTATATAAAAACTTTCCAGAAAGTGGGCATTGCGGACCTTACCTCAATATAATAAAGGCCATATATGACAAACCCATATCTAACATTATTCTCAATGGTGAAAAGCTGAAAGCATTCCCTCTAAGATCAGGAACAATGCAAGGATGTCCATTGTCACCACTTTTATTCAACATAGTTTTGGACATCCTACATATGGCATTCAGAGAAGAAAAAGAAATAAAAGGAATCCAAATTGTAAAAGAAGAAGTGAAACTGTCACTGTTTGCAGATGACATGATACTATACATTTGCTATCTTCCTCTTTCGAATAAGGAGTCAAAGCAAATCAAAATTCTCCAGTTACTAGCTAAAGTATTTCTCCCTCATTCCATATTCTGCTCTGTCTCAACCAGATGAGTTCTTTATTTTTTTCCACTGTAAATTAATTCACTTTTTAATTTAAAAAGTTTTTTTTACAGTAGGTCCTTGTTGGTTATCTATTTTAAATATAGCAGTGTATACATGGCAATCCCAAACTCCTAATCTATCCCTCCCCACTACACTTCCCTGCTGGTAACCATATGTTCATTCTCTAAGTCTATGAGTGCCAGAGAAGTTCTTGATGCCTGGGTGAAGTGGGGCTCCTTCAACAGCTATGGCCTGGACAGTGTCTCACTGGAATAAGAGACTTTCACTTCTAACGAAATCCAATAAATCTTTAGGATGCACAAGATTAAGTAAAAACTGTCACCACATTTAGAAAATAAGCCTATCTCTACTTCATAGAGCAGGTATCTGAGGCAATGTGCTATTAACACATCTAGGACATGGTGTTGTCAAAGACCATAGCAAAGATGCTTGGAATCTGAGTGAAGGAAGATGGATGGAGAAAATCTTTGTTTTCGCTTTGCTGAAAATGTTAAACCAATCCAAATTAGTTGTCTGGAACCCATGACCTATATACTTAAAAACTTACTTGGGAAAAATGTCCCACCAAGACATTAGCTATTGCAGTATATTTTACCATCAAGCAGGGTGGGGAGGCAGGGAGAATCCAGCTATGTTCTCCATCTACTTTTAGAGAGAATGAGTGGTATTTGAGGCATTGCTGCCTTCAGGTAAAACTGGTCAAGTTTAGAAATTCACCATGGTGTAAGCCCCATTGTGGCTTCTTTCTTATGCACCCAGCATGTTCAAAGCATCACCAGTGCTTAACTGAGGAGAGGTTTGGTTGGGCAATGTGGCCTCCACAGTATCTTGCAAGCTGACCTTTTTTAGGGGTGACCAGAGTGGCTGCTTCCACTTGGTGTGGAATTTTTCCCTCAACCCTGCATTTGTTCTAATTGTAGAAACACACCAACACATTCCTGAAATAAAAATGCTACAGATACTTCTGAAAATGATTTTAGTGAAGGGTGCCCAGGGACAGAGAAGACAATCCCAACTTAACATTCTTTCACTCAACGTGAACTCACGAAGAGGAACGTCTACTGTGCTGGGCAGCTTTGTAGGCACAGTGGGCAGAAACAGAACCAAACCAATAAAGTTCATCCATTCATTGTTTTTGCCCTCCAGTTAATTTTCAGGACAACAGCTAGGAGGCAGAAAATTGCTAAATAACCATTGTATAAATACTACAGGAGACAGATATGAGCCCTATGAAGAAAACTGAAGCAGCGTAAAGGAACAGAGGGAGACAAGTAGCACTGTTTTAGACTTTGCAGTCAGGAAAGATCTCTTAGAGGAAGCAAATGTCAGTAGAAACCTGAATGAAATGAGGGGCGTTCTGAAGAAACAGTGGCACAGGAAGAGCAAGGGCAAACATTTGACAATGGGAAGAAGTTGAGGGGGAGACTGGTATGAAATGGGTAACGGGGGGAGAGAAAGGAGATGAGGTCAGACAGAGTTGAGTCAGATTATGAAGACCCTTATTGGCCATCATAAATACGCTTATTTTGAAAGAGATATGAAGTTGGCAAGAGCTTCTGAGCCGGGGAGTAGCATGAGCTGACATGCTTTGAAAGGATCACGTAAGCTGCTGCATAGAGAAGAGACTAGGGCATCTAGGCAAGAACTGCTGGTGACTTAACTGGTGAGGTAAGGTAGAGGTCCTGGCAGATATCGGACCTAGGATATGCTAGAGGTAGAGGCAACTGGATACGCTGCTGAACTGCATGAGGCTTGTGAGAGAAAGAGTAAACCTCTTTAGCCTCACATGAGGATCAAAAACATAGAGGAATTACTGATGAGAAAAGAAAGGTTTTAAAAAACCACCTCTTTCCTGTACAGTGCCACTGTCGTTAAGAAAGAATTTCCCTCAGTAGAATACTGACAATTCTTTAGAAAACTGCCCTCTGTAAGTTTCTCACCAGCCATCTTGAGAACTTAAGAAAAAATTATATGAAGGAGGGATTGCATCAACAAAAAGAGAGGACTTGTTGGATGCACTAAAGGAAGCAGTTGCAGACAAATGGAAGAATGAGGGGGCATCAGGAAGATTTAGAAAAGGGAATAAACAGGAGCCAGAGACTGAGGAGAGAGAGTATAAGAAAGAGATGCATCGAGAGGCATGCTGGAAATCCTAAAGGGTGCTAATAAGAAGCTCCAATTTGATGCAGATGTCAAAGGGTGCCAAGGAAAACTTACAGGAAGAGAAGAGTTGACTCACAGCAGTAGGCTTACAAAACTATTTTAGCAAAGGCTGCAGCTGAGGCAACACTCCTGTTGACTCTGGGCCAATGCACTGCATTAAAGGGCCACTTGTCAAAGCAAGTCACAGTTCTCTTTGGGTCTTAAGTAGTTGTATAGTATAGGACCTGGGGATTCTAAAGAAATAACAATATGCAAGTAATTGAAGTGCTTTCATGAGAAATAAACTTGCCATCATACCTCTCACACATACGTCATGAATACCACAGTACACGACCTTTTAAAATTTCCTGGGGGTCAACATTTCTTACAGATGTCATGAACTTGTTTTATTTGTTCCACACCTTCCCACTTCACTGCACCTGCTACACCACTCATCATTCTGTGTTTAATGGCCAGTCAGCCTCCAGGGCCTCGTAACAGATGGAGAACATCAGATCAGCAAGTGCATATAAAATATTCTACGTCCTGCGTAAGCTTTGCAGGCAGACTTTGAAATGGAGATCATTTCATCTTCCATTTCTTTCTTTACCTTGCCTATTGCTCCTGGCAGCTGTGTTTTTTGCCTGTTCCAATAGCTATTTATTCTGTGCCCAATTGTATGCCATTACTTTTAAAGCTTATTTAGATAACAGGAAGACTAAGCAATGTCTATGGAAATTTCATAGAAACATTCAAGCTATTTAACATACGTCCATGTCTTATAACTTTCTAAGACCCAAATATAGTGATGCTGCCTTTTATAATGCCCGAGAGGAATACACAGCAAAACTGTGTATTTTACATTTGAAGGGATCTTGTGTTCTCTATGGGGAGTAAACGCCCCAATACATTATGGACTTCAGTTTGGGACTGCTAAAAATCAACGTTAGCTAAGGACAAAATTGGGGATGCTGTGCAAACTTTCCTTAAAATAAAAGTTGTAAAAAAAAAAAAAAACCCTTGAAAACAGTATTTATTTCGTAAATGAGTGTGAAGTCGCTCAAAACACTGTTTTAAGGTTACAGACCAGAGTGGGTATCTGTTATTTAACAGGGAAAAACCAGGAAAAAAACCTACTCAGTGTTAAGAGTGGGACAGGCTGAAGAGAGTGACCACATGGAAGAAAGAGACAGGCAGAGGCAATTCAAGAAAATGTTCAGGGAGCAGGAGATATGTGAACTTTCCTTGGAAAAACTTTTGTTTTGGTAGCCTTGAAATAAGTCAAAGGAGACCTGAAGAGAAGGACTGACTGGGTGAAAACTGGCTGTTATGGGTGGGGCCTTCACAGAAAAAACAATGATTTGAAGAGACTACCCAAAAAGAACATTGTGCTAGTCCAACATTCCTTTCTGATGCTTCGGGTCATCTTACTGAGAATCCAGCTATTATCTCATCGTCAATTGGCAAAGAAGAGTGTTCATAAGGATTCTCCCATAGGAAACATACGCGATAGTGATGATAAAAATCGTTATTATTTACGTAGCACTTCTTACTTTGCTTCAGAAATGTCATCACGTGTGTTACTACGCTTGATTTCTTGCAATATGCTTGCAACTCCGGTCTCTTCTGAATGTTGACTATGGATCAGGCTCTGGATTAGTGATGTGTCTCCATCATCACAGTGGTTGTAGTGTGCAACCACTCTACAGCAAAGAGGGGTGGAACCAAGATTTGAGACTCTGTCTCTCTGATGCCAGACTCTGCCCTCTTATCAATTAGCCTATGCTGCCTCCATTTGGAAATAATGACCCCTTCAGGATTATGGGGGGTTCTGTGGCTTGCCTACTGTCACAGAGCTCTTAAGTATCAGTGCTGATGCTAAAGGATGTCTTTCATAACCATTTCTTCACTCCAAGATTTGCTGGGTACTTCCTAAAGCAGCTTCCTTATGTCCCCTGAAATCATAGTAGTCAGTGCTGGCATCTGGGCTAATTGGAGAATATATCATTTTCTCCCCAGCAGATATTCCTTCCCACTGACTTCTCTTCAGGGGACAAATCTGTCTAGTATTTTGGACAATGTCACCAAGAACAGCTTATGGCTATGTAACAGTTTATAAAGTTTACAAATAAATGATCTATCATTTGATAGGTGGACACTGAAAGGTAATTTAAATGTTCAAAATTTCACCATAAGAATGGAAAGCAGGAATAGGATTTTTCAAAGCAGGATTTGGAGAATATATGGCTGAAATTAGCTTTGGTATGACTAACACATTAAAATAGTGATTGAATCTCCATCCCACCTCACCTCACATTCTGCTGTGAAACATAATTCATATCAGAAAATTAATCATCACTTCTTTGAACATATTGCTATTTTGTAAAAAACTCAGTTTAAGATTCCACTGAGCTTATACTCTGTTCTATGTCCCTTATAGCAAAACATTGTCTCTATTTAGATAATATACAGAATTACTAAACATGATACAAATGTGTTAATCAGTCTTTGACTGCATATATTCAAAGAAGGTCCAATCATCTGTCAGGGAAATGGAAATACAAACTGAACCAAATGACTTGCCAACGTCACTGGGTTGGGGGCCAGAGGAAGTGAAGGTGATCTGCCCAAACTATGTCCAATACGCTTTGACTTGACACCTGTGCTTTACCTGTGGGGCAAGTTCTTTTATGTATTCTTTTAAAATATTACTACAGTTTTTTGTTTCTTTGCCTAGTGTGGCCTAGAGAATTTAACAGCTTCTGGGAGAATGGTGATTTCTTGTATTATAAACAGTGCTTCACAGATGCCTGCCTTCACTCCCTCCCTCCCTCCCTCTCCGTTCATTCATTCATTCATTACGTTTGGCTCCTTAAATAGGAAAGTAAGGCTGACTGTGAATTCAGATTTTGTTTTCTTAAAAACCCTGGGTTAGATGAGTAATTTTCACCAGAATATGAAATGCTTACTCTTGAGAAGCATTTCTTTCCTTGAATAAAAGCAAAAACTTGAAGAATCAGGGTCAGGTAATAAAAGACTGTGTATAATGACCACAATTTGCTAGTCTTAAAAGAAGCCATAACTTCAAAAATACCTTAAGCTGGCAAGCTCTTTATTGCTTATTGGATTGATATAATTATCAAAGGTTGTAAAGTACTTGAAATCACTTTTTAAAAGAAGTGCCTGACTGTGCTAGATGGTCTTGGTCCTCCTGTGTCCCACAAGATTGACCAACATCAACTGCAGTCAGTGGGCTCCCTAAATCTCTAGCTCCTTTCAGGGTTTGGCCATTGGGAGACAACTGAGGAAGGTCTGGGAATGAGAATAGAAGGCTCATGTATCTCCTCTTGGCTCTTGCCCTGACGTGGCAGAGTCTGGTAGTGGCTGTATTCCTCAACCAAAAGCCACAGGCAGGGATGAGCATCCTTTTCCTAACTCCTCTCCAGGTTTCAAGAACGACTCCTTCAGGCATAGCGATGTTAACTCATGCTGATCCTAGCCCTGAGCACATTAACATTCCTTGTTGCTTTTTCCTAACACTGCCCACACTATTATAAATAGTACTTCATCAATCTCTACTCGATGACCTGTCTCTGCCACCTGCTTCCTGCCAGGACCCTGACTGACACCTGACCTAGGTCTAAATGTTAATCTGCTTTTCCTTTTCACTGTTCTCCCTCATAGTCTATTAAAGCCAAGATGTAACATCATAAAGATGGTGAATCATCAAGGCCAGGGCTTCATTTGGCTTCCAAGTTTGTTTACTGTTGTCTACTAACCACTTGCATCTAGCACACTGGCTTGTATACTGATTTTAGGAAAATGTGTATTATTTGCTAGCATTTAGAAAATAGAAAGTTTTTACATAAAGACCTGGACTTCTAGCACATTATACATAAATTTAATTTTTTTTTTTTTTTGTGGTCCGTGGGCCTCTCCCATTGCTGAGCACAGGCTCTGGACGCGCAGGCTCAGCGGCCATGGCTCACGGGTCTAGCCGCTCCGCGGCATGTGGGATCTTCCCGGACCAGGGCACGAACCCGTGTGCCCTGCATCGGCAGGCGGACTCTCAACCACTGCGCCACCAGGGAAGCCTCCATAAATTTAATTTTTAAAAAACTTTTTTCAGAATTCTCACTCCATCTACATGTGATACAGCTTGACTTTTTAATTAAACATACCTTTGTAAAATTTTATATTGTGGTATAGTTGATTAACAATGTTGTGTTAGTTTCAGGCGTACAGCAAAGTGATTCAGTTATACATATACATGAATCTATTTTTTTAAGGTTATTTTCCCATTTAGGTTATTACAAAATACTGAGCAGAGTTCCCTGTGCTATACAGTAGGTCCTTGTTGGTTAGGGTTGTTTCCTTCCTCTTTCACTCTGTTACTCCTTATGTTTCCAGGACAACCCACTGAATCACTAATGTTTTGTGAAGATGTGTCCAGCATTTATTCTTATCTGCTTAGCATCCCATAATCTGATATCTGTGCTCTTTTCAATATGACAGCTAACTTATCTGAAAACCTAATTGCTAATGCTATGTAAAAGGAGTGTTCATTATTCATACGCTGATAAAAGGGTAGAGCTATGCCTTTACAAGTAATTTTTTGTGTAAAAATATTAAAGCAATAGTAGTATAAAATAAAAACTACATTATCTCCACCTACCGCCCTCCCCGCCAAAATAATCTGGACTTCCAGATTCTCCTGAAAAACAAAACAAAGCATAAACACCCTGAACTACAGGAAAATGCTGGGCCTGCATTTCTGTCTAGCAGCAATTGATTAGAGCCTAGGGCAGCTGGAGTCTTACTCTTTTCAATTCCCACCACTCCCACATCTGCGTATCAGTTGCTATTTTTTAAATTGAGCTTGGGATCTTTTCTTGTTGTATATTTAGAAAAAAAATGAAATATCACACATTTCTCTGCTACAAATACTCCAGTCTCTCATTACCCTCAGAATAGCCTCTAAATCCAACATGGTCTGGCCTCTGCCTATCTTCTTGACCTTGTCTCCCATCTCTCTCCCCTTCTCGCACTCCACCCCAGCCAAGCTTATTTTTTCTTCCTATTCCTTGAACTCACCAAGGTTGTTCTCATCAAACCCACTATTCCTTCAGTCCTTTTGCCTAGTGTAGTTTCCATAGCCACACTCCCACCTGAAGTTCACATGGCTTGCTGCCTTACTTCACAGAGGTCCATTCAATGCTATCTCTTCAAAAAGGTCTTCTCTCTAGAACCTGAAGTATCCATTTTGAAAGGAGAATCTAGCATGTATGCACACAACTCTAGTATGTTGTTCTTTCTTCTGGATCCTCTACCTACTTTTAAAAATCTCCAGCACCACTATCTCTCAGGATCCTCCACCAACAAATCCATAAATTATAACAGCAAGTAAACTAATACCGCATGACCTCTGCTTGGTCCAGACTGAATGTTGTTTCAGCCCTGGGATTAAGGAGTAGAAGAGTTACTGTGCAGTATTAAAACCAGATGGTATTATTTTAATTAGAGTAATGGGGGCTCTTAATAAGGAAAAGTGTACTAACAAAGCTAGGATACATCATGACCATTAAAAAAATCGGCAAAGCCATTACTTTAGAATAGCCTTGAAAATTTTCTATAGAAATATTTGTTCCCATTAACAGGTACTTGTGAGCCTTTTCCAAAATTCCTTCCATATTTTTTAAAATTTGCTGAATGAAGAGACAAAAAGTATAAATGTCTAAAAGGCACATAGAGTTTTGGCACTTCATTTTTGTGGTGTGGGTGTGCATGTGTGTGCATTTTGTGTGTGTATAAGGTGTGTTTGCTCAGAAATAAATAAAATAAAAGATAAATCCTCCCTTTGGAACCATTAACCACAAAAGATTCCTACGAGAGAAGTGAAATTTAATTTGGGAGGGATGAATGGAATAGTATGGTCCCATAAGTGGTGCAATATACTTAGCTGTATTCCAGTCATTTTAGTAACTCACACCCACCTTTTTCCTTTTCACTTGCCTGTGTTTTAGCACTTCTATGTATATCTCTAGAGACCTAAGCATTCTTTCCATGTTTCTGACACTTGTGCTTATACGTATTGGGGCTGATCCTCTCTCCTCCATTAGATTTTAAATTTATGGTGCATCAAGAACTTTATAAATCCCCACTCCACTTAGCAGCCCCACAGCTGAAGGCTTACCTCTTTTATGAACTCTCCCTTAGACCCTTCTGACCTCTGGTGATCCTTTCCTTCTCCAAATTCATATTGCATTTTTCATTGCATCACATCGCACAGCACTTTCTGTAATAACATTTATTGAGCACTTGTTATATGACACACACTCCTCTGTACTTTATATGCATTACTAAATTTAATTCTCACAATAACTCTATGTATCAGGAACGCTCTTTATGCCAGTTCAACAGACCAGATTAAGGTATTTGCTCAAGTCATACAGCCAATAAATGTTATCACCCACCAAGATTTCTGAATTTAGAAACATTCTTTTTAACCATTCTGCTTGATCATGTTACACTATCTGCCACATAAAAAAATGTCTATTCGTAAATGAATTACATCTTATGCATTAGTTGAGTCTCAGCCAAATGTCATACTGTACTAAAACAGTCCCTATAGTGCCCAGGTCTATATTATGGGAGGCACTCAATAAATACATGCTAGCAAATTCAGAAGCTGTAGCTGGAAGTAAACAGTCTTAATGAGAGTCTCTACAGTCCTATATCAGCTCACCTAGCTGCATGTAGCCAAGTTTTTTAAATCTATGAGATTTCAGCATTTCTATTTTTGAGATCATCAGAATATTCCAAGGAAATAGATTTATGCTATGTAGTTGAGGTTATTATTTTTAGGATCTAAGGAAGGAAAGCTGAGCTTATAAAACCTTCCATTCATCAACATGACCAGAAACAATATTCCTTTCTCGTGTAGAATGAGTTACAGTATAACTAGAAATACTTTACCTTAATTTATACTCTGGGGAGAAACAAAGATGATAAGAGAGAGGATAAAAAGGAACCACTATTCATTAAGCTTCTCTGTATCTTATTACCCAAATGTACCTTAAAACTGTATTTTAAAGCAATTTGAAGACATTAAAATTCTGTGTTTCTGTTGTTGTATTTAGTTGAGAGGGTTCATGGCTTTCATCAGTTCCTCAAAGGAGCTTTGACCAATACCCTCAAAATAAGAGGCCAGGGCTTCCCTGGTGGCGCAGTGGTTGAGAGTCCGCCTGCCGATGCAGGGGACATGGGTTCGTGCCCCGGTACGGGAGGATCCCACATGCCACAGAGCGGCTGGGCCCGTGAGCCATGGCCGCTGAGCCTGCGCGTCCGGAGCCTGTGCTCCGCAATGGGAGAGACCACAACAGGGAGAGGCCCGCGTACCGCAAAAAAAAAAAAAAAAAAAAGAGGCCAATAAGATCCACTGCTCTCCTGATGATCACAGTACATCATAAATAACCTGAAAGTTACTCATTTGCCCATGATCAGATAGAATAACTAATATTAAATTTCTGTGAATGACAATTTTCAGGTTTTAATATAAGGAAAGTGAAAAGAAACAAAGTTGTTCATATTTTAGAAGAGGACTCTTTCACACTCTTAAAAATGATTGAGGCTCCCAAAGTGCTTTTGTTTATGTGGAATGTATCTATGAATATCTACCACATTAGGAATTGAAACAAAAAATTTTTAAATGCAAGCATATACAAGCACACATTCCATTAGGCTTAAAAGTAATGGCACCATCAGAACGATGGTCATGTGGTCTTTGGAAAAAATTCCACCATGTGATCAAGAGAGAATAAGATAGAAAAGGCAAATAATGTTTTTGTTTTATTATGAAAATAATTTCACGTTGCAGCCCCTGAAGGATCTAAGGGACACTTAGGTGTACTCAGATGACATTTTGAGAACTACTGCTTTGGGGAAACTAAAATCTATAATTGGCACTATTTCCCCATTTCATTTGGGTTTTGGAAAGTGGAGATCCAAATCACTCATCTCCGGGAAATGGAGTGAACTTCATGTAAGTGTTAACACTATCCTCACTCTAACTGCATCCCTTAGTTTTTCTTTGCCTTACTTTTATCACATATTTATTTCATCTTACTATACTGTGAACATACTTACAAATCCCCTTAAGTCTTTTCTGGAACAAGACAGTATTTAAAGAAACAAAGGAAAAAGCAATAAATGGCCATAAAATGCTAAGATGGGGGGCAGTAGTTTTTTTTTTTTAAAGTAATTATTCTGAAATTACTAAGTGCAGCGTCATGATACTATTAGAGAATCTGAAACTTTTAGCAAGTTAAAAAACTGTAAAATGGAATAATTTTAAACCTAGAAGAAGTTTTGGTGTTTTAGTCGTCATCTTTTTAGAGAGGAGGAAAGTGAAGTAATGTTTTCTTTCAGCTTCCTCAACTACTGAATATTTTTTAAAAGATTCCTTCAGTCCTTGAAAATAGAAATTCCCTTGATAGAAACAGAAGGTATTTTATCGTATTTTTACTGTTGACAGTGATGAACGTTTGATAATTCTCTTACATAAATGAGCTGTGATGCCACTGATCTTCTGTGTGCTAAATCTATAATGGCTGATGTCAAATATGCTGGAGAAATGGGGGTCATGAGTGGGAGGGAGCAGGGACAACAGAAGCAACCAGTGTCTGTGTATTGTTCATCACTGACAACAGAATACCATACCTTTCATATGCAACTGGTGGCCGTCCCTCCCTGCCAGTAGCCTATTGTTAAAGATAAATGTTTGAAAACAGGAGACTTCTCCTATGAAACCATAAATCTGTGTTTGTGGTATTGTCTAATCTCTGTTGTGGGAATGGATCTGACATCACCATGTGAAAATTATGATTTCTTTCAACCCAAAACCAGAATGCAGAGGATGATGAAGAAAAATTTCCTCTTCGTATTCAGGCAAATGTCACAATTGGGTATAATTCTGTTACCCATGTTGAGAAGCAAATAGACTGAGGGTTTACTATCCCTTAATTACAATTATCTTCCAGGAGAGGTCATGGTTTATGTGCTCACTAAAGCAATTGAGCCCTTACTTCCTCTCTAGCTAATCCTGAGCTGGAGAATGCAAATGTCATCACTGTAATATTACAAGTCATGAAAACAAACCAGAAAAGAGGATTTTCATCCAAAGGTTCAAATCAAGTCCATATTTCCTGGTCCCCAATCACTTCCCTATGTCCTTTCATCAAACATTTCCAGTGTACATCACACCTTGCTGGAAATATCTTTTAAATTCCACTTGTCAGAGTGACATGATGCAAAAGTTGTGCTTTATGGTAGGAAAACAACTTGCCACCTACTTATCTGTGCATCCCTCCTACAATCCCTGAAACACCCTCCAAGACAACAGTATTGCTTTCGTTAACCTCCCTTCTTTTTTTTTTTTAACATCTGAGCATATGTTGAAAGCAATGACATCATGCAGTAACCTTCCTCTCTCAAAGAGCATGCAACACCTTTCAGGCAAGATGCTCACAGTAAGCATTTACCATGAATCCTAACCCTTCCCTGCACAAGGGTAACCATCTCCACATCACCACAGAGACATTCACTTACAGAATGTCACTCTATGATCTGATGGTGCAGCTGGGAATAGAAGCCAGAAGCCCTGGATCTCTGTGAAGTGTTCCAACTAGAAAACATTAGGCCTGTTTCTTCGAGGAAGAAAGCTCCCTCTGGGAGCAGGCTGATGATCTGGCTAATGGGAGGATGGCTGGGGCTTCCTCAGCCCCGAGTGAGCGCCCTTTCAGATACCTGCACAGTGGTTTCAGGCAGGTGTGACCTTTGCTGAGTAACTATTTCTATTAACACAGAGATGATCCTGCTCCATGTTTGATAGGAATATGGAGGCAATTTTCTTATTTCAAAACAGAGAATTAAAGAATGAAGAACTGCCACTCTGTCTGGAAAATCCCAAACACATTCCTTGATCTATAAAACAAATCAAAACAGAAAACAAAAGAACAAAAAACCCACTGTGAAACTTTATGAACAACAGGCAAAAAAAATTCACTTTTTCTTTTGAGGAATTAATAAATTTTTGTTGCTGTGAGTTGAATTTGGTATTTTGGGTAGCTGCTTTAGGTGGTACTGTTAAAGCCTGAATATTCTGAATTTATTCAGACCTTGGAATCTGAGAGCTTCAGTACATCCCATACTATGTCTTCTCTGTGCCCCTCAATCTACCAGCAGGGTTTAGCTTAGCATCATTCAGTTAAAATAAAAACATAATTAGTTTTCCATCTGTATTTCCAGCTCAGAACAGGTTCTCAACAAATATTTGTTGACTATAATAATGAAAATTCTTGTCAAAACCCATGCCAGTGAAGGATGACTATTTCCCATGCTCATTTTTTGGGGGGGGAAATGGATTTTTAGAGAGAAGGGGATAATTCATGTGACACTGAAGAATAATGTGATAACATCTGCTGCAAAAATATTTTGAGATATATCATTACTCATGCAGGCATAGGTGCTGTATATTGAACTGAGTATGTCCTTCAACATGATTTTACTTTCCCATCCTGCATAGCTATTCTCCATTGACATAACTAGCCAAGGCAATGAAGCCACTGTGTTAAGTTTTAATTTTTCAAAAAGGCAAGACCCAAAGGAGGAGTCAGAAATTTTTCCTTATAAAAATGGAGCACGAGAGTTAGGTTTTAAAGTTACTTTTTATTCTTATTTGTAAAGTTTCCCTATAAACTAACCCTTCTTAAATAAGTCTTACAATTTTTCAACTTAAATAATTATAACCAAGGGGGTGGAGTCAAGATGGCACACTAGGAGGACATGGAACTCGCATCTCCTCACAACTAGGGCACCTACCAGGCACCGTGGGGGGCCACGGACACCTAAGGGGACGGGAGGAACCCCCAGCGAGGGGGTAGGGTATGGGGCGTGGGGGGAGTGAAGGGGGAGGAGAAGTGGAGGCGGAACAGGACCAGCGCTCCCGATGGGCGGCTGCAGGGGAAGGGGGTGCGGAAGGGATCCCACACCTGAAGGGGGAAATTGGGGAACCAGTGGAAGGGAAAAGGATCAAAAGGGAGCATGGCCAGGTTTCCCCTGCCCACTTGGGCCCCCAGGAACCTGCTGAGATCCCAGGCCTGATCCTCTGCCCACCGAGGATCCTCCAGCTGTGCGGGTCCTGAGGAAGTGGGAGGGAGGGAAGGGGAGGAGTAAAAGTAAAGGCTGGACCTCCTGGAGGGCACCCCTGAGGGGTGGCTGGGGGAGGGGAGTTGTTCCTACGCCCAGCTGGACCCACCCACGGTTAGGGGTCCAGCGGGGACAGGGGAGACCCTGGGGTAGACAGTGGGGGAGGGGTGCAAAGGAACAGAAGGGAACGGGGCCAGTGCCTTCCCTGTCCACTTAGTAGGCACCAGGGAGCCTGTTGGGCTCCCCGGCGTCATTCTCTGCCCTCGGAGTCCCCCTCCTTCCACGCAAAACCCAAGCCCCGCCACTACACCCCCACCCGGCGCCCTACCTCTACACTCGGAGACCCCCTCCAACGAGCTGGGCCTAAGGCCCACCCACACACCCTCACCCAGGGCCCTACATCCAAACTCCAGAACTGCACACCACAGAGGCCCTTCCTTTTGAAATGCTGCCTCTCCCTTTCCGGGCAGGTCCTAAGGAGATGCCCTGCCCCACGGTCAAACATCACCCCCACCCGCATAGGTCCCACCCCACCCTAAACCCCAACCCTGCCTAAGGTCCACCCCCTGTCTAAACTCCACACCCACAGCCAAGGCTTTTTTTTTTCTTCTTTTCTTTTTTCCTCTTTTAGATTGAGGTTCTGTTTTACCTTGATTCACAGTTGTTGACTCTTTTATATTTTTATTAAAAAAAAATATATAAATCTAATAAATATTTATTAGAATAAATTTTTATTTATTAGAGCTAATAAGTCTTTATTTTTCTAATTTTATTTTATTCTTTATACTTTGTTAGTGATCTCTCCTTTTGGCTTGTTGCTCCCCCACCCCTTTGTTTTTCTTTTTTCTGTTGTGGTTTTATTTTGCCTTGTTGCAGTTGTTTCAATTATAGTTTTATTTTTCCTAATATGTTTTTTATCTTTCTAATTTTATTATGTTTTTTATCCTTTGATATTGTACTGCTCCTTTTTTTCTTGCTTGCTTGCTTTTTTTTTTTTTTTACCACGCCACGAAGCTTGCGGGATCTTGGTTCCCAGGCTGGATGTCGGGCCCGAGCTCCTGTGGTGGGAGCTCTAAGTCTGAACCACTGGACTAACACAGAACCTCAGACCCCAGGGGATATCAGTCAGAGTGAGGCCTCCCAGAGATCCTCATCTCAGCACCAAAACCCAGCTCTATCCAATTGCCTGCAAACTCCAGTGCTGAATGTGTCAGGCCTAACAATCAGTAACACAGGAATACAGCACCACCCACCAAAAAAAAAAAAAAAAAGAAATGACAAAAAAATTTGTTACAGACTAAGGAGCAAGGTAAAAACCTACAAGATGAAATAAATGAAGACGAAATAGGCAACCTACCTGAAAAAGAATTCAAAGTAATGCTAGTAAAGATGATCCAAAATCTCGGAAACAGAATTGAGAAAACACAAGAAACATTTAACAAGGATCTAGAAGAACTGAAGAGCAAACAAACAGTGATGAACAACACAATCACAGAAACTAAAAATACTCTAGAAGGAATCAGTAACAGAATTACTGAGGAAGAAGAATGGGTAAGTGAGCTGGAACATAAAATGGTGGAAATAACTGCCATGGAGAAGAATGAAGAAAAAGGAATGAAAAGAATTGAGGACAGTCTCAGGGACCTCTGGGCAACATTAAATGCACCAACATTCGAATTATAGACATCTCAGAAACAGAAGAGAAAAAGAAAGGGCCTGAGAAAATATTTGAAAAAATTATAGTCGAAAACTTCCCAAACATGGGAAAGGAAATAGTCAATCAAGTCCAAGAAGCACAGAGAGTACAATACAGTTTTAAGAGGGATGTTTATAGCAATAAAATCCTACCTCAAGAAACAAGAAACATCTCAAATAAACAACCTAACCTTGCACCTAAAGCAATTAGAGAAAGAAGAACAAAAAAACCCTAAAGTTAGCAGAAGGAAAGAAATCATAAAGATCACATCAGATCAGAAATAAATGAAAAAGAAATGAAGGAAACAACTGTAAAGATCAATAAAACTAAAAGCTGGTTCTTTGAGAAGATAAACAAAATTGATAAACCATTAGCCAGACTTATCAAGAAAAAAAGGGAGAAGACTCAAATCAACAGAATTAGAAATGAAAAAGAAGTAACAACTGAAACTGCAGAAATCCAAAGGATCATGAGAGACTACTACAATCAAATATATGCAGTAAAATGAACAACCTGGAAGAAATGGACAAATTCTTAGAAAAGCACAACCTTCCAAGACTGAATGAGGAAGAAATAGAGAATATAAACAGACCATTCACAAGCACTGAAATTGAAACTGTGATTAAAAATCTTACAACAAACAAAAGCATAGGACCAGATGGCTTCACAGGCGAATTCTATAGAACATTTAGAGAAGAGCTAACCCCTATCCTTCTCAAACTCTTCCAAAATATAGCAGAGGGAGGGACACTCCCAAACTCATTCTATGGCCACCATAACCCCGATAACAAAACCGGACAAAGATGCCACAAAAAAAGAAAACTACAGGTCAATAACACTGATGAACATAGCTGCAAAAATCCTCAGGAAAATACTAGCAAACAGAATCCAACAGCACATTAAAAGGGTCATATACCATAATCAAGTGGGATTTATCCCAGGATTGCAAGGATTCTTCAACATATGCAAATCAATGAATGTGACACACCATATTAACAAATTGAAGGAGAAAAACCATATGATCATCTCAATGATGCAGACAAAGTTTTTGACAAAATTCAACACCCATTTATGGTAAAAACCCTCCAGAAAGTAGGCATAGAGGGAACTTACCTCAACATAATAAAGGTCATATATGACAAACCCACAGCCAACATCATTCTCAATGGTGAAAAACTGATACCATTTTTACTAAGATCAGAAACAATACAAGGTTGCCCACTCTCACCACTCTTATTCAACATAGTTTGGGAAGTTTTAGCCAGAGCAATCAAAGAAGAAAAAGAAATAAAAGGAATCCAAATTGGAAAAGAAGATGTAAAACTGTCACTGTTTGAAGATGACATGATACTATACATAGAGAATCCTAAAGATGCTACCAGAAAACTACTAGAGCTAATCAATGAATTTGCTACAGTAGCAGGATACAAAATTAATGCACAGAAATCTCTTGCATTCCTATACACTAATGATGAAAAATCTGAAAGAGAAATTAAGGAAACACTCCCATTCATCATTGCAACAAAAAGAATACCTAGGAATAAACCTACCTAAGGAGACAAAAGACCTGTAGGCAGAAAACTATAAGACACTGAAAAAAGAAATTAAAGATGATACAAACAGATGGAGAGATATACCATGTTCATGGATTGGAAGAAACAACATTGTGAAAATGACTATATTATCCAAAGCAATCTACAGATTCAATGCAATCCCTATCAAATTACCAATGGCATTTTTCACATAACTAGAACAAAAAAGTTCACAATTTGTATGGAAACACAAAAGACCCCAAATATCTAAAGCAACCTGGAGAAAGAAAAATGGAGCTGGAAGAATCAGGCTTCCTGACTTCAGACTATACTAGAAACCTACCATAATCCAGACAGTATGGTACTGGCACAAAAACAGAAATATAGATCAATGGAACAGGATAGAATGCCCAGAGATAAACCCACGCACATATGGGCACCTAATTTACCACAAAGGAGGCAAGAACATACAATGGAGAAGAGACAGCCTCTTCAATAAGTGGTGTTGGGAAAACTGGACAGCTACATGTGAAAAAATGAAATTAGAACACTCCCTAACACCATACACAAAAATTAATTCAAAATGGATTACAGGCCTAAATATAAGGCCAGACACTATAAAACTCTTAGAGGAGAACACAGGCAGAACACTCCATGACACAAATCACAGCAAGATGCTTTTGATCCACCTCCTAGAGAAATGGAAATAAAAACACAAATAAACAAATGGGACCTAATGAAACTTAAAAGCTTTTGCACAGCAAAGGAAACCATAAACAAGACAAAAAGACAACCCTCAGAATGGGAGAAAGCATTTGCTGATGAAGCAACGGATAAAGGATTAATTTCCAAAACATACAAGCAGCTCATGCAGCTCAATACCCAAAAAACAACCCAATCCAAAAATGGGCTGAAGACCTAAATAGACAGTTCTCCAAAGAAGATATACAGATTGCCAACAAAGACATGAAAGGTTGCTCAACATCACTAATCATTAAAGAAATGCAAATCAAAACTACAATGAGGTGCCACCTCACACCAGTCAGAATGGCCATCATCAAAAAATCTACAAACAATAAATGCTGGAGAGGGTGTGGAGAAAAGGGAACCCTCTTGCACTGCTGGTGGGAATGTAAATTGATGCAGCCACTATGGACAACAGTATGGAGGTTCCTTAAAAAACTAAAAATAGAACTACCATATGATAGCAATCCCACTACTGGCATATACCCTGAGAAAACCATAATCAAAAAGAAGCATGTACCACAATGTTCACTGCAGCTCTAGGTACAATAGCCAGGACAGGGAAGCATCCTAAGTGTCCATCGACAGATGAATGGATAAAGAAGATGGGGCACATATATACAATGGAATATTACTCAGCGATAAAAAGAAATGAAATTGAATTATTTGTAGTGAGGTGGATGGACCTAGAGACTGTCATACAGAGTGAAGTAAGTTAGAAAGAGAAAAACAAATACCGTGTGCTAACACATATATATAGAATCTAAAAAAAAAAGGATCTGAAGAACCTAGGGACAGAACAGGAATAGAGATGCAGACATAGATAATGGACTTGAGGACACGGGGAGGGGGAAGGGTAAGCTGGGATGAAGTGAGAGAGTGGCATGGACATATATACACTAGCTAATGTAAAACAGATAGCTAGTGGGAAGCAGCCACATAGCACAGGGAGATCAGCTTGGTGCTTTGTGTCCACCTAGAAGGGTGGTAGGGAGACGCAAGAGGGAGGAGATATGGGGATATATGTATAGCTGATTCACTTTGTTATACAGCAGAAACTAACACACCATGGTAAAGCAATTATAGTCCAATAAAAATGTTTAAAAAAACATATAATAATTGCAATAGAGGCAGAAAAAGCTTTTGACACTTCAACACCAATTTATGATAAAAAGTTTCCAGAAAGTAGGCATAGAGGGAACCTACCTCAACATAATTAAGGCCATATAGGACAAACCTACAGCCAACATTGTTCTCAATGGTGAAAAGCTGAAACCATTTCCACTAAGATTAGGAACAAAACAAGGTTGCTCACTCTCACACTAATATTCAACATAGTTTTGCAAGTTCTAGCCACAGCAATCAGAGAAATAAAAGGAACCCAAATCGGAAAAGAAGTAAAACTGTCACCGTTTGCAGATGACATAATTCTATACATAGAGAATCCTAAAGATGCTACCAGAAAACTAGTAGAGCTAATCAATGAATTTGGTAGAGTAGCAGGATACAATATTAATGCACAGAAATCTCTTGCATTTCTACACAGTAATGATGAAAAATCTGAAACAGCAATTAAGGAAACACTCCCATTTACCATTGCAACAGAAAGAATAAAATACCTAGGAATAAAGCTACCTAAGAGACAGAAAACTATAAGACACTGATGAAAGTAATTAAAGATCATACAAAGAGATGAAGAGGTATACCATGATAAGCAGGGTGTGAGGGAGGGGATATGGGGATACACGTATGCATATAGCTGATTCACTTTGTTATACAGCAGAAACTACCACAACACTGTAAAGCAATTATACTCCAATAAAGATGTTAAAAAAATTATAACCATATAGAGACAAACAGACATTTGTCAACCAGTAGCCTGCAATCCAGTATATATGGTGACACATAAACTTGTATAAAGAAGTGATAAACACAAGTTAATTCCCTGGACAATGGGGATGGGTCAGAAGGAGACCAAGGGAAAAAAAAATCCAAAAACACAGAATAATTTTTAAGTTGGTAACCTTTCACCTGACTCACATTGGTGAGAATCTAATATTGACCAGAGGGAGTGTAATCCATTCTGATAATGTGATGGTAAAAAGTTGTGAGTTCAATGAGTCTGGTGGTCTTGGCACTATTCCCAGGGAACTCGAGTTCCCAGCACATAACTAAAGGACCTCAACTTTGGTCCAACTGGGAGTCTTTGTTCTATTTAAAAAAGACTCAGGGTAGAAATAGGCCATGGGGACACATTTTTTCCTTCCTACTGACAGGCTTCATCTCTAAATGAGTGGAAGGAACTCTGGTGGTCACCTCTGGAGAAGTAGTGGCCGGGACCCTAGTTTCAGTCTGACCTGTGACTGCAGTGGACTCGGGTTTTGAAGGAGTCCTTCTCAAAGCCTAATGCTATCTTTGGGCAACATAAAGGAACATAAAATTTTTCACTTAGAAAGACAGAATAATTTCATGTGCAGCCTTCATATCAGAGTCGTCAAGGAGAAATGATGAATAAGCTGAGACATTTTATTCAGCAGAACTATTCCCTTGAGTATGAGGAAGAGTGAGCCACAGTCATCTTTATTAGAAATTAGGCACCTGAAGGCTCTCAGACAGAGGGAGAGAACGTGCACAACCCATTGTAAAACACTTTTTAAAAATCTTTAGAAGGGATTAGTGCACTAATACATAGGGGTTTTGCTCTGATTGCCTGATACGGAAATTCCAGCTGCTTATTTTTAAAAGCTAACACTTTGTATTATAAAGTGGTTTTTGCACTGTTTTCCTCTTTCTTTTAATTTGTGGTATTCATCTACAGAGTCCTTACATGGTCCCTATAGTTTCTAAATTTCTAAAAGAAGAAACTCTTTCCAAAGTCATTGTAAGTGACTGAGGCGGATGATTTTTGTTCATGGATCAGGCTCCAAAACTACATGAAAAAAAGTGTGAGCTAGGTTATGGTGAAGTGATTCTAGTCTCTGTAATTGTACCATTCCACTGGTGTTCCAATCTAAATGGATTGTCTATAGGAAAATGATGCAAAGCACAGAAGTTCCTTGGAGGGGTTCAATCCCAGTGTGAAAAGGATGTGGGCAATTAGAAAACAAATTATAAAATTAATTTTATATTAGAGAGAAGGAGCCCTGAAACAATACTCACAAAAGGAAAAAAAAAAAAAAAACACAGTAAGCAAGTAGGTGCAAGATGAAAGTTTAGTCAGCTTTTCCTTAGATTTTATCAAAAGGTCAAATAAAATACAACACTGTTTTTCATGCCCTCTGTCTTGAAATATTCTGTTCTCTTTGCCTTCTATAATACTGATCTCCTATCCAGGCTCCCATTCTGATATCGTTTTGCCGGGAAAATTTGATGTTTTTCAGGGACCTGGATCCTCTCTCCTTCATAGTCTGCAGACTCTCCCAGGGATAGACTGTTCTGTTGTTTGACTTTAGATTCCATCTACTTGATCAGGGGTCCCAACCCCCAGGTCGTGGACTGGTACCAGTCCATGGCCTGTTAGGAACCGGGCCGCACAGCAGGAGGTGAGTGGCAGCAAGCAAGCAAAGCTTCATCTGCCGCTCCCCATGGCTCCCCACCACTCGCATTACCGCCTGAACCATCTCCCCCCACCCCGCCCCTCTCGTGTTAGGGCCTGAACACCACCACCCCCCACCCCAGTGGAAGAACTGCCTTCCACGAGACCAGTCCCTCGTGCCAACAAGGTTGGGGACTGCTGTACTTGATAATAACTCCTCGTTTGCGATGCAAATCAAAACTACAATGAGATATCATCTTACACCAGTCAGAATGGCCATCATCAAAAAATCTAGAAACAATAAATGCTGGAGAGGGTGTGGAGAAAAGGGAACACTCTTGCACTGTTGGTGGGAATGTAAATTGATATAGCCACTGTGGAGAATAGTATGGAGGTTCCTTAAAAAACTACACATAGAACTACCACATGACCCAGCAATCCCACTACTGGGCATATACCCTGAGAAAACCATAATTCAAAAAGAGTCATGTACCAAAATGTTCACTGCAGCTCTATTTACAATAGCCTGGAGATGGAAACAACCTAAATGTCCATCATCGGATGAATGGATAAAGAAGATGTAGCACCTATATACAATGGAATATTACTCAGCCATAAAAAGAAACGAAATTGAACTATTTGTAATGAGGTGGATGGACCTAGAGTCTGTCATACAGAGTGAAGTAAGTCAGAAAGAGAAAGACAAATACCGTATGCTAATACATATATATGGAATTTAAGAAAAAAAATGTCATGAAGAAGCTAGGGGTAAGACAGGAATAAAGACACAGACCTACTAGAAAATGGACTTAAGGATACGGGGAGGGGGAAGGGTAAGCTGTGATAAAGCGAGAGAGAGGCATGGACATATATACACTATCAAACGTAAGGTAGATAGCTAGTGGGAAGCAGCCGCATAGCACAGGGAGATCAGCTCGGTGCTTTGTGACCGCCTGGAGGGGTGGGATGGGGAGGGCGGGAGGCAGCGAGACGAAAGAGAGAAGAGATATGGGAACCATATGTATATGTATAACTGATTCACTTTGTATAAAGCAGAAACTAACACACCATTGTAAAGCAATTATACTCCAATAAAGATGTAAAACAAACAAACAAAAAAAAAACTCCTCATTTGATCAGGCTTTGTTAGAAGCCAGTGGCAGAAACTTAAATTAAACCAAGTGAATTTCAAAAAAAGGGTCTTTATTGACTCACACAACTGAAACATCTAGGCATAGTTGTTATTAAGGTGCTCAATGTATTCATTCATTTAACAATTTTTTATTGAAAAATTATTGTAAGCCAAGCACTATTTGAGGATTAGGGATAGAAAAGTGAACTAAATAAACAGCATTCTCTGATATCATGTCACTTACAATAAGCAAATAAATAAATAATACCAGTGTTTTATTAGAAGTTCTACACTGATTTTCATTGGATCAGTTAAGCCCTGGTGTCCATTCCAGAATCAGTCATTACGACTATAATAACCCAGATGTGGGTCATGTCTTCACCCTTGAAGCCTGTGAATGCTATCAGTCTATTTGAATTATATGGATTAAGATTGGAGTAGTGGTGATTTCTCAGAAAGAAATGGAGATTCCACTGCCAGGGAGAATAGGTTTCAGGTGGGCCAAAAAAAAAAAGAAAGAAAGCGTCCATCACAAATCCAAAATCTGTATCTACTACCAAGATCTCTTCTTATGCCTATGTCTTGAAGATAATGTCACTTGGGTATTCCATAGGCACCTCAATCCTGAGACATAAAAAGCTGTACACATTACCTTTCTACCTCCCTTGCAAATGTTATGACCTCATATATTTCTTACCACCATCTCTCCATTTGCCCAGGTAAGGAAGCAGGAAGTCATCATTCATTTCTACTTTCCCCTACATTCAATGAATCATAAAGTCCTATACATTCTCTATTCTGAATATCTATTAGTTTGGGGCTACCATCCACAGGATTATTGTTGTAGTTCCCTAACCGATTGCTTTGTCTTTATTCTCATCCCTAGTTAATCCACCCTTTCTTCTAACTAATTTTTCATGCTGCAGACAGTGATATTTCTACAAGAAAATACAATTATATGATTTCTTTGATTAATGTCCTATAATCAGTCCCCATTAGAATAATACAGCTTGAAACGTCCCTGCGTAACTCTCCATTTTCCTGTTTGGTTACTATTTACCACTCAGACAGTGCTCTCAGCATACGAAACACATTCAGTTCCTCTAAGGAACTCACCATTTCCTTCTTATCTTGGCTGAATATTCTGTTTCTTTTCCCTGGAATATATGTATTCCAAGCTAGATCTCACTTTTTTCAGGAAATATTTTTGACCCATCCTTCCACTGGTCTGGGATGCTACTCTTCTTCTTTAACTTCACTGTAGTTACACATTTTACATGGCATTTTATTGACTATTTAATTACCAGTATCAATCACTAGAATTTAAATTTCATGAGAGTAATGATTATGTCTGTCTCAGTCACTATTTTCTCTCTCAGTAACTGGTTCATACTAGTCAAAGTATCATATGGATCAATCAATAGAACTCTGACCTTAAATCTTTTTGTAAAGAAAATTTTAATCATCACATAATAGGCATAAACTTCATTAAAGTTTTTTTGTTGTTGTTGTTGTTATTGCTGTTCTTTTAGTATTATGGAGTTAACTCTCAGAAAAGTTTGTATAAGAGGCATCACAAAGACTAATCTAAATACCAAAGAAACAGAGAAGAAAATGAGAAAAGAGTTGTGACAGTGAGAGCCAATTTTTCAAAAAATGAAGATGGGCCAATCCCCATTTTACTGTTTACAGTTCATCAGTGGAGGTAGCAGAGATGCAATGAGTGTCATGGAAAACTTATTATAGTTATTATATCTCAGTCAATTGTGGGAGGAGTTGGGAAATGAAGGTCTGGAATGTACAGTTGGAGAATAAAGGAGGGAGTTGCCAATCAGTTACTCTAGAAGCCAAGTCTATCCAGCTGCTAAAGAGAGTCCCCTCAGTGAGAGCTTGTGGCTAGGTCTATAGAAAACTCTTCTACAGCTACCATCTCTGTGGGGTCATGGTCAAGTGCATCTGGTATTTGTCCTGAAGCCACTGTTGGTCAGTAGGACCTGAAGTAGGGAAGATCTGAACACAGAACAGAGGACAGAGAGGATAAACTGGGCCTGATGGGAATCTCTAAATCTGTCCTTGAAGACGTCTGACTGAAAAGAGATCTGCTTCATGTCTGCTTTCTAGATCTTACTCAAATTTCTAACCTGGACCCACATAGGCGAGGAGTTTCTGGGAAACATATTTCCCAGCTTAACAAATCTGACTAGCATCAACTGATGGATGCTAGAGAAATGTGTGGCTTTACTTTCCCACCCAATCTGAACCTGGAAAGAAGCAGACATTTAGACATTCTGTGCCCTATATAGAGCAGGGTGGCCCTGACTCAGACTTCACACTGAGCAGCTGTAGTGTAAAGAAACGTGCAGAAATGCCAAGAAACCTAAGTAATAATCTAAATAATCTTGAAGATTAAATAAATTCATGGCATATGGGAGAAAGAATGAGATCTAGTCTTAATTATAAGGGTTTTTAAAATAGAAAATATTCTGCCAAGAAATAAAGTACAAAAATTTTAGAGTGGGTTTCAATTATAGTTAGAAAATAAATACAATGAGTTAGAAATTTTATCTTATGGACTTGGGATGCAAATTAAATGTCCAATAGAAGGTGTCACATAAGTTAGTATATTTTAATATTAGGTGTCTCTGTTGCTGATGTTGAGGATATACTCTGTAACACTGAATCCTATGGGGCCATCTCTCTTTGAGCTCTTTGCCAATTTGTAATACGATCTCAGTTTCTTCTCTCACGAACTCTCTCCCATAGCCTTAGAGCTTCTTGCCAGAGGACACTGGGAAAATATTTAACTTCACAATACTCTCTCCACAAAGATGATGCCTTCATCCATGACACAGTCTTTAAAACTCATTAAATAGAATAACACGTCAGCCTGAAACATTTGCATTTGTTTGCTGTCCCCAATGTCCTCTTCCAAAACACAGGCAGTATGAAGCAAAGTGGCAAAGAAGCTCATCAAACCAACAACAAAAAGATCATATCAAATATAAGTTCTACTGCCCCCCTCTCTAAAGCTACACAAAACCAATTTCTGACAATTTTATCACAGTCATTATGTCCTGGCAGTCAGCCAATAAACCTTCAGCTATATTGAGGTACAGTCTCAGAACACTCTAACAGATAAATGGCAAACTTTAAACGTAATTCCCACAATGCAATTAAATATGGATTTTCCAAAATCACCTCCCTTTGACTAGATAGAACTTCATATAAACTACCTTGGAGAGACATCTATCAAGTAGATTCAAAGTTCACCTTTGTCACTTGTTTTCAAAACCACTGCGGGAAGTTTAATGTTTCATTCAAGTTCATTCCCACAACCATCTCCCTCGCATCTCACCCCAGGAGAAGCTCCTTCTCTGCCCATACTGTATTTTTTCAAATTAATGTGCTTTAATGCTGGCATTTAATTCCCTTTCAGGGCCCTTCCTACAATTCTGCCTTTGTCTTAGTTGTTAAGATCTTTTTCCTGAGCACATAAGAGTGTTAAGAGTCAGAGCAAAAGATTCTGTGGACAAGCCTTCCCTACTACAGATCATTACTCATTTTCTGACCCAACAAGCCTGGAGGCCTAGAACCTCTGTTTTAGTTACAATTAATTTTTAATAGAACTAAAACAACTGTGTTGAGAAATGTCAGTGGCACGTGACATTTCCGTTAAGTGTGGGGGAGGGATGTTTGCCTTTAATACAGCTGCATACACTAGAGAAATTCATGATATACAGTTCTTAAAATTAAGTTTAAAGATACAATGAAATAAATTAATGAGCTAACAAGCAACTTTAATGGAGAATTCTATACTTAACTCAAATTAACCATTTTTAGGAAGTTAAATACTGAAAGTTATTTCCAGATTTTCCATTTTCTTGAATGTTAGTCAAGAAAACAAACTAAGAATGTTCAATGTCAAAAAACTTAGAAAATGTAAACCTTATGAGTCTTATAACTTTCTTTTTAAAACAATCATAGCTTTTTTATCTTTAAAGTAGTTTATTAGCTTTTATTTGATATCGATGTGATTATTTTACGAGAGAATTTGGCTGCCTTAGCTAGTAGTTGACACTAACCAGGAGAAAATTTAAGATTGAAGTAGTTGCAGACAGCAATGAAGACATCATTCCCTGGAATTCACCTTTTCCCAGGAAACCAACTGCCATATTTGGATAAGTCTCAATGTCAGAAGTGGGAAGCAGCCGCATGGCACAGGGATATCGGCTGGGTGCTTTGTGACTGCCTGGAGGGGTGGGAGGGAGGGAGACGCAAGAGGGAAGAGATATGGGAACATATGTATAACTGATTCACTTTGTTATAAAGCAGAAACTAACACACCATTGTAAAGCAATTAGACCCCAATAAAGATGTTTAAAAAATTAAATAAAAAAAAAGAAACTGATTTAAGAAGAGGATAAAGAGCATAATGCTTTAATATATTAAGGCATATGAGATGGGAAGCACAAATTCAGATTTCCAAGTTGGAATTAATGCAGATATAATTATTTTTGGAAAGAACAGTATCAAACCTTTCTACTAAAAAAGGAAAAAAAGTCAATATCCCAGGCAAGTCATCAAAGTGAAACTATTTATATATATACATCTGAAACAGACAGGAACTACAGTAACTTCCTGAACACATTCCATTGAAATACTTTAACATTATCTGAGCTAAAATAAAGGAATAAACGATGCCATTATGTAATTCAGCACCCAAATTCTATTTAGGGGCTCTATTAAGCAATGCTGATCCTATTATATGAGTTAATCATAACGCATGAAGTTTAAATTTAGAGCTCCAGAAAATCCAACCCTACTTTTAATAGGACACTAAACGTTCATCCACCAGAGGGCAATGGTGCATACTTACAGCTCAGCTCTGACCAGGGAAAGGGGGAGAACCCGTGGGAAGGAAAGTGTGGGGCAGCCAACATGCAAAGCATGATACAGTTAGAATTTATTATAAATATCCCCAAGGTTTGTTACTAATGAGAGATAAGGCATTTCAGATCTTCAAGATTTATTGAGATGTTGGTAGAAAGAGCCAAGAAAGTGGGGGAAACAGCTTCTGAAATGCTTTATCTCAAATCAGTCAGCCGATTGAAGTGGTGGGGATTATGCAGTTCTCTGTCTCTCTTATACTTTTAAACTCTGTTTCTTACTTTTTTCACTTAATACTATTAAAAATCATCTGGTCATATTCTTGTATGCAACAATAAAAACAGTGGTAACTAATATTTATTGGGTATTCATAATTTTGTCAGGTACTGTCTTAAAGTCTTTACATATACTGTATGTTATGAACTGAACGTTTATGTTCCTCCAAAATTCATATGTTGAAGTCCTACTCCCCAATTTGATGGTTTTAGGAGGTGGGCCTTTGGGAGGTAATTAGGATTAGATGAGGGTAGGAGGGTGGAGCCCCCATGATGGGACCAGTGCTCTTCTAAGTGTCATGAGAGAACTGGTTTCCTCTCTGCTCTCTGCCACGTGAGGATGCAGGGAGAAGGAGCAATCAGTCGGAAGGCCCTCACAGGAACCTGACCATGCTAGCAACTTGATCTCAGACTTCCAGCCTCCAGAACTGTGAGAAATAAACTTCTGTTGTTTATAAGCCACCCAGTCTATAGAACTTTGCTACAGCAGCCCAAAGGGACTAAGATGCTATATTAACTCATTTATTTTCTCAGTAACTCTGTTGTATATGTGTTCCCATTATTTCCATTTAAAAGTGAACAAACTGAGGTTAAGTAACTTTTGCACATCTAGCTTATTGCTCCTCACTGGTGAATCATATTTTAGAGTATTTCCTCTACTACATGCTTATATATTATGGTACTTCAGAGGCATAGATTGCTTCCACCTCCCCACTACGGCCAACCTTACTGCAGTGAGCCCACTCAAATTTTCCTCCTGTCCAGAGCTATAAAATGTATATATATGGGGTTGAAAGGTACACATTTCCAGTTGTAAAATAAATAAGTCCTGGGGATGTAACGTACAGCATGGCCACAACAGTTAATGACACTGTACTGTGTATATGAAAGTTGCTAAGAGGGTAGATCATAAAATTTCTCATCACAAGAAAAAAATGTAAAACTCTATGTGGTGCTAGATTAACTAGACTTATTGTGGTGATCATTTTGCAATATACACAAATATCGACTCTATGTTGTACATGTAAAACTAGTATAATGCTATATGTTATTTATATTTCAAAGAATTCATGGAAAATTTGGAGATAATTAACATATTTTCTAGGTTAAGGTTCATATCTATAAAGATGTTTTATATTCTCCATGTATTCAGAAGTTTTTATATCCTTTAATAGATTTTATTCATTGATTCATTTACTTATTTTTTAGTGAGAGAAAATTCACATAACAAAATTTTATGTTAAAGTGCACAATTCAATGGCATTTATAATATCCACAATGTTGTGCAACCACCACTTCTATCGATTTACAGAGCATTTCCAACACCCCAAAGTAAAACCTCGTACTCACTAAGCAAGTCAACTCCCCCAATTTCCCCCTTTCCCCAGCCACTGGCAACCACCAGTTTACTTTCCGTCTCTCTGGATTTATCTATTCTGGATAACTCATACAATACAATAAATAGATTCATATAATATATGACTCTGTGTCTGGCTTATTTCACTTAGCATAATGTTTTTAAGGTTTATCCATGTTGTAGCATGTATCAGAATTTTATTCCTTTTTAAGGCTGAATAATATTACATGCTAATATATATACCACATTTTGTTTACCCATTTATCTGCTGAGGTACACTTGGGTTGTTTCTACCTTTTGGCCATGAATAATGCTGCTATGAACATTGGTATGAAAGCTTCTGTAGCAGTTTTATTCTTAATAGACAAAACTGGCCAGAAATCCAGATGTCTTTCAACAGGTGAATGGTTAAACAAACTCATATACCCATACCATGGAATACTACTCAGCAATAAAAAAGAATGAACCATTAATACATACAACAGTTTGAAGTTCCAGAGAATTGTGCTAAGAAAAGCCAATCTTTTGGCTTTTAAAAAATCTTTTTTTTAAGAGATTACATATTGACACTGTATGATTCCATTTATGGAACATTCTTGAAATGAGAAAATAAGGGGAGGAGAGAAGTAGATGACAACATGACAGATTTCTGTGGAATGGAAATGAAAATGTTCTGTACCTTGACCTCTATCAATGTCAATATCCTGGTTTTGATATTGTACTATTGTTTTACAAGATGTTACTACTGGGGGAAATTGGGCAAAGGGTACAGTAAATCCCTCTATGTTATTTATTACAACTGCATGTGAATCTATAGTTTTCACAAAACAAAACATTTAATGAAAGAAATGAAGAAAGGGAAGCGGGGAGAGGACAGAAGGAAGGAAGTGAGGAAGGTGGGAGAGAATGAAGAAGGAATATCACTCAGCTATTCAAATATACAATACAAAATCCACCTGAATTTTGATCAGGACTTGGTTTAGATTCCAGCCAGACAAGCTTCATATTTTCACAATTCATCCATGTTGTAGCATATATCAATACTTCATTCTTTTCTATGGCTAAATAATATTCCTCTGTATGAATATACTACATTTTGTTTATCCACTTATCTGTTGATGGACGCTTTCTTCCCACCTTTTGGCTATTGCACATAGTGCTGCTATGAATATTCATGTACAATGATTTGCCTGAGTACCTGTTCTCAATTCTTTAACTTTATACCTTAGAGAAGAATTGCTGGGTCACATCTATGTTTAACTTTTTGATGAATCACCTAATTGCTTTGCACAATGACTGCTCCGTTTTATATCCCACCAGCAATGTATGAGGATTCCCATTTTTCCACATCCTCTCCAGCTCTTATTATTTTCCATTTTCTTTATTTTAGCCATTCTAATGGATGTGAAGTGGTATCTTATTTTATTTTATTTTCTTTATTTTAGCCATTCTAATGGATGTGAAGTGGTATCTCATTGCGGCCTTGATTTGTACTTCCATAATGACTAATTATGTTGAGCATCTTTTCATTTGTGCTCCTTTAATAGATTTTTCATGTTTTTCTCTGAGGAGCTTTGTGCATTGTTTGTTATTTTGCATTGTATTATTTTATAACAAAAGTTATATATTTTACAATTTATTTCTCTTATAAATTTAATCCCATTTTAAAATTCTATTTGTTTGATGCTGGAGTCTTAACCACTGGACTACCAGGGAACTCAATGCCGGTAAAGAATTGTGTCATTGATTTTCTAAGTTCAACTTTCATTCAGGTGAACTGTCTTTTATTATTTAAAAATTGTTTACTATTGAATTGTCTATACAGATTTTTTTCTTCCCTTATAATCCTTATACTCTTTCTGCTTGTTTCTCAAATGTTGGGTGTCTTAGTCCATTTGAGCTGCTATAACAAAAATACCACAGACTGTGTGGCTTACAAACAGCAGAAATGTATTGCTTACAGTTCTGCAGGCTGGAAGTCTGAGATGAGGGTGCCTGTGTAGTCACATAGGGCCTTCCTCTGAGTCACAGACTTCTCATTGTATCCCCACGTGACAGAAGAAGGCAAGGGTACTCCCTGGGGTCTCTTTCATAAGGACATTAATTTCATTCATAAGGATGACCTAATCACCTCCCAAAGGCCCCCACCTACTAATACCATCACATGGGGAATTTGGATTTCAACATATTAATCTGGCAGGGAGGGCGGGGGCAGACACATCCAGATCACAGTAGTTGGCAATGATCTTCAATATTATGCTAAAAAGTAGTTGTGATGATGAACATCCATATCATATTCCTGATCTTATGCATCTAAATTCATCTAAATTTCCTCAATTAAGGTTGCTTTCTTTCTGTAGGTCTATGGTATACAAATTTTTATTGTTAAGAAAATTCAATCTAGTCCTTGTTTTATGAGATTTAAAAAACCAAATATAGGTAATTTTAATGTAATTTTATGACATGCTTTATCTGCATTGTTGTAATACTCAAATAATTATGTGGTAAAGAGAAGGTGGTTTAAAAAAATAATAGTTTATGATGTTGAACCATCCTTAGTTTCCTACTGTATTTTGGACTTAGATAAAATTTACTTAAGATATTACATCTAGATTTAAAATGAAAATGGTCTATCATGTATTTTTCTTACACTGTTCTTAGCTGGTTTTACAGTAGTATTGTGCTAGTCTCATAAAATTTATTAGTGAACTTGTCCTTTTTTCTATTTCTTGAAATAAAATACATATGGTAGTTATTTCTGTTTATAGAAACTTCAGCAAAATTCAGATATAAAGACCTGGGTTTTTAGTGGGAGAACAGGGGTAGGAAAGGAGGAAAATGGTGTATCTTTCATTTATCATTTCAACTTCTTTCGATAATTTAAGTTTTCTATCCTGGGCTCTGGACACTAAATATATCAATTGCATCTCCAGCCATTGTGACAATTATAAATACTCACAGATTTCCAGCGGCCAGCTAGGAATTGACATTGCCTCTGACTGAAAACAATGTATAGATTATCAACTTTATTAGCATATTTATATTATTCAAAGTATTCATATATTATTTTTTTTAAATCTCTGTTATATCTGAGATTACTTTCCTTTTTCCTGGTATATTTTTGCTTTGCATCTTCCTTTTTGTCCCTAAATAAATCTTGCCAAAATTCTGACCTCTCTAATTATTTATTTAAACGAATTCTGCTTTTATGTTTGTTGTATTCTTGTTTCATTGGCATTGTTCTGTTGCTCTTTTTCAAAAGGAAATTAGTATGACTTCAATATTTCCTGCTTTGTGACTAATCTATACAAGGCTATAACTTCCTTTCCAAATTCTGCTTTATTGTATACATATAAATTTATTGTATACATACAATAAATTTTAACTGTAGTGTTTTCATTTTTGTTCAGTTCTTACCATTTTATAATTTCCCTAAAGATTTGCTCTTTAACTCAAGGGTTTTTTTTTCATAGTACATTATTCAGTTTTTTCTAGACATTAGGGATTTTTTAAAAGTTCCTTTAATTAGTAATTTCTAATTTTATTGCTTTGTGATCAGAGAACACATTAAGTATAATATTTGCTTTTTTAACATATTGAAGCTTCTATATGGCCTTGAGAAAATTTCTGACTGCTTCTTGTTTAGTCACATAACAATATTTAATAAATACTCTGTTTCTGGTACTCTTTTAAGCACTTAGGAAAGTTAGTGAATAAAACAGACAAAATCTCTTTCCTCAAGGAGCTTATATTCTACCAGAAAGAAAAAGATAATTAACACTAGCTAATAGATAAATGGAAAGTTAGAAATAGACAAATGCTATGGGAAGAAAAATGGAGAGTTGGGTAAAGCAGATTGGGAATGCCAAGTAGGGTATGATTTCAATTTTAAAAGACAGAATGATCAAGGTTGGCTTTATTGAAAAGGTGGCATTGAACAGATAGCAAAAGGAGATGAGAGAATTAATCACTAAGATATCTGCAAGAATATCCTTTCAGGGAGAAGGGCCAGCCCATGCAGTGTCCTTTGGTAGCCAGATTCTTCAAGGAATTGGGTGGTAATGGAGGCCAAATGATGGAGAGTCTCTTGGACCACTGTAAAAACTCTGGCTTTTATTTGGACAGAGATAGGAGCTTTCAGAAGTTTTTGAACAAAGGAGTGATATGATTCTCACATTTTAAACACTGGCTATTGAGTGAGTTATTGACTATGGGGTCAAGAATGGAAGGAAGCAGAAGAGTTAGGAGGTGACAGCAATAATCAAGACAATCAGTGCTGAGGAATCACATCATGGATGTTGCAGTGCAGACAGTGAGTTATGACTGGATTATGAGTATATTTTTAAGATGGTGCAAACAGGTTTCCTGATACATCAGATGTAGGGAGTGAGAGAAGAAAGGAATATAGGATGTTTCCACATTGTAGGTAAAGTAGGTTTGGGGAATGGTAAAATTTCAACAAGATAACTTTGAGATGTGGACTAATAAACTAAATATTCAGGTCAGAAGAAATGTGTGGGCTGGAGATACACATGTGGGAGATGTTTGTAAGATTGGATGAGAGCTAAAAAATAATGTGTAATTTTGATTTGATGAAAGTAAAGTTCTCTATGTATCTATTGATTAGATCTAATTATTATTTAAATCTTTTACGTCTTTGCTTGCATATGTGTTCGTGATTTAGTAGATGACGGTATGGAACCTGAAACCATAGTGCCAGAGTTTTAATTCTGGCTTAAGCATTTTCTGGCTTTGGGCAAGTCGCTGAACCATCCCATGCTGCACTTTTCTCATCTATTAAATGTGTAAGGCAAGTATTGATAATACCTGTATCTTTTGGTTGTTATGGGGACTAATGTGTTATATAAAGTGCTTAGAACAGCAAATGACTATAGTAATCACTTTATATGTGTTTGTTAATATTAGTATCACTAGCGTTATTATCATTTTACCATCATAAACATCTTTTTCCTCAGTAACAGATTTCATTTCAAATTCCATTTTGTCTGATGGTATGACTGCTACCACATATTTCTTTATGCTCAGTATATATTTTTACTTTTCCTTGCTTGCATTTTCCTTTGATTTAAATATGTTATCCTTTTGACAATATATTGCTAAACTTGTTTTCCTTGATTCTATCAGAGAATCTGCTTTTTATTTCAATTTGTGAGTATGTTTCATTTAGAATTCTTGTAGTATTTGTTACACTAAGATTTATCTGTAGCATTATATTTTCATTTACCATTGTAGTTTTGTATCTTTTTTTCTGGTGTTCTGTTTCCATATGGCATTTTTTCTTTCTGCTGGTTTATAAATCATGTATTTTTTATTTTTCTACTGGTTACTCCTAACTTAGTGAGACCCATTCTTTTTTTTCCTTATCAATGGTTTAAACTTATGATCTATACCTTCCACCTAAACAAATTAGCTTCTCTCTTTATATTTGTCATTTTCCCCTTACCAGCCATGTAGGTATTATCTTTAATAGTCTCTGCTTTATGGATTACCTGTCTTCCTTCTTTTTTTTCTTGCGTTTTTTTAGAGCATGTATGTGTAGTTAATACTCACCATTATTTCTTATACAGCTCCTGGGTTTCTTTCTCTTCTTAGTGGAGAGTGGCCTCACAAAGAATTTTCAAAGTGGATTTCTGCATAGTAACATTCAATATAGGAACATTTTTATATTGCCCTCTTCCTTAAAGGATAATAGCTAAATTATAAAATCCTAGATTTGGTATTCTTTTCCTTTAAACATTTTATTGGATTTTTTTTTTTTTTTTTTTTTTTTTTGCGGTATGTGGGCCTGTCACTGTTGTGGCCTCTCCCTGTGGAGCACAGGCTCCTGACGCGCAGGCCCAGCGGCCATGGCTCATGGGCCCAGCTGCTCCGCGGCATGCGGGACCCTCCCGGACCAGGGCACGAACCCACGTCCCCTGCATTGGCAGGCGGACTCTCAACCACTGTGCCACCAGGGAAGCCCCTATTTGATTTTTTACTTACTTTGTTTAGTATGCCTCTAGTCAACTGTTGACAAAGCAACTTAATTTTTGCTTTCTTTTGAGTAATCTGCTTTCATTCTTTGAAAGTTTTTAGAATGCTCTCCTTTCATTAAATTATACTATTATGTATCTATTTGTGCCCCTACCCCAAGGACATAGCCCTTAGTCCCATAGCACGATTCTAACTCCTAGGTTGGACCCTTACTTCGAGGGTATAGTATTTCTGATGTCTCAACTGAAATACAGTTAGTGCATGTGAAGGTTCATAACCGCGGAATCTGCAGCCAGCTGTGTAAAGAACTGGCCCCAGCCACCAGCAGGTCGACACTAGATCTTGGAACCCAGGCCATGCAACCACCCACACCAAACCCACCTCTGCCCATCAGTGAGCCAACTCTAGCCCCAGGACCCTGTGGGTTTCCACAGCAAGCCACACTGTGACCTAGCATTGCCAAACATGACTGGCAGACTCCACACAAAGCAGGACTGGCAATGAACTGAACTAGGGGCCAGCCACCCCTGGCAGACTGCCCACAGTGGTTAGCCCATCACAAGAGGACCCATTCAGCTCACATAGCAGGTATCCTAGAGCACATAGGTAGGGTGACAAGAGGGGATGGCTCTGCTTGGATGCATAGGATGTCTTCTACAAAAGGTCACTTCTCCAAGGTCAGGAAACATAATCAGCCCACCAGATACACAGAAATAAAAACAACAAATTAGGCAAAATGAGGTGACAGAGAAACATGTTCCAAATAAAGGAAAAAGATAAATGCCAGAAAAATAACTAAGTGAAGCAGAGATAGGCAATCTATCTGAGAGAGAGAGAGTTCAAGGTAATGATCATAAAGATGATCAAAGAACTTGGGAGAAGAATGAATGAACAGAGGGAGAAGTTAGAAGCTTTTAACAAAGAGTTGAAAAAATAAGGAAGAACCAAACAGAGATGAAAAATACAATAACGAAACTAAAAAAATACACTAGAAGAAATCAACAGGACGTTAAATGATACAGAGGAATGGATCAGCGAGCTGGAAGACAGAGTAGTGGAAATCACTGAGGCTGAACAGAAAAAAGAAAAAATAATAAAAAGAAATGAAGACAGTTTAAGAGACCTCTGAGACAACATCAAGGGTACTAACATTATCATTATATTATATGGGGTCCCAGAAGGAGAAGAGAGAATGTGGCAGAAGAGTTATTTGAAGATATAATAGCTGAAAAATTCCCTAACCTGTGAAATGGAACAGACATTCAAGTCCAGAAAGCACAGAAAGCCCCAAACAAGATCAACCCAAGTGGATCACATCAAAATACACTGTAATTAAAATGGCAAAAATTAAAGAAATGCAACAGAATACACATAATTTTCAAGTGCACATGGAACATCGTCCAGGATAGATCACATGATAGGCCACAAAACAAGCCTCCATAAATTTAAGAAAACTGGAATCACATCAATGATCTTTTCTGACCACAATGCTATGAGACCAGAAGTCAACAATAATAAAAACTGCAAAAAACACAAACATGTGGAGGCTAAACAATATGCTACTAAATAACCAGTGGATAACTGAAGAAATCAAAGAAGAAATAAAACAATACCTGGAGAACAATAAAAACAAAAACACAATGATCCAAAATCTATGGGCTGCAGCAAAAGCAGTTCTAAGAAGTAAGTTTATAATGATATGAGTCTACATCAGTAAACAAGAAAAATATTGAGTAAACAGCCTAAACTTACACCAAAAACAACTAGAAAAAGATGAACAAACAGAACCCAAAGTTAGTAGGAGGAAAGAAATCATAAAGAACAGAGCAGAAATAAATGAAATAGAAAAAAACAATAGAAAAGGTCAATGAAACTAAGAGCTGGTTTTTGAAAAGATAAACAAAATTAATAAACCTTCAGCCAGACTCATCAAGAAAAAGAGATGGCCCAAATCAATAAAACCAGAAATGAAAAAAGAAAGGTTAAAAATGACACTACAGAAATACAAATGATCAGGGCTTCCCTGGTGGCGCAGTGGTTGAGAGTCCGCCTGCCGATGCAGGGGACGCGGGTTCGTGCCCCGGCCTGGGAGGATCCCACGTGCCGCGGAGCGGCTGGGCCCGTGAGCCGTGGCCGCTGGGCCTGCGCGTCTGGAGCCTGTGCTCTGCAACGGGAGAGGCCACAGCAGTGAGAGGCCCACGTACCGCAAAAAAAAACCACACACACACACACACACACAAAAACAGAAAAAAAAAAAAAAAAAAAGAAATACAAATGATCATAAGAGATTATTACAAACAACGATATGCCAATAAAATGCACAACCTAGAAGAAATGGACAAATTTCTAGAAAAGTATAGTCTGTCACAACTGAACCAGGAAGAAATAGAAAATATGAAGAGACCAACTGCCAGTAATGAAAAAAATCCCAACAAACGAAAGTCCAGGACAAGATAAATTTGCAGGTGAATTCTACCAAATATTTAAAGAAGAGTTAACACCTATACTTCTCAAACTTTTCTAAACAAATGCAGAGAAAAGACTGCCCCCAAACTCATTTTATGAGGCCAGGATCACCCTGATACCAAAATCAGACAAAGATATCACAAAAAAAGAAAATCATAGGCCAATATCACTGATGAACATAGATACTGACAAAGGATTAATCTCCAAAATTTACAAGCAGCTCATGTAGCTCAGTATCAAAAAAACAAACAACCCACTCCAAAAATGGGCAGAAGACCTAAATAGACATTTCTCCAAAGAAGATATACAGATTGCCAACAAACACATCAAAGGATGCTCAACATCACTAATCATTACAGAAATGCAAATCAAAACTACAATGAGGTATCACCTCACACCGGTCAGAATGGCCATCATCAAAAAATCTACAAATAGTAAATCCTGGAGAGGGTGTGGAGAAAAGGGAACCCTCATGCACTCTTGGTGGGAATGTGAATTGATACAACCACTATGGAGAACAGTATGGAGGTTCCTTAAAAATCTAAAAATAGAACTACCATACGACCCAGCAATCACACTACTGGGCATATACCCTGAGAAAACCATAATTCAAAAAGAGTCATGTACCAAAATGTCCATTGCAGCTCTATTTACAATAGCCAGTACATGGAAGCAACCTAAGTGTCCATCAACAGATGAATGGATAAAGAAGATGTGGCACATATATACAATGGAATATTACTCAGCCATAAAAAGAAACGAAATTGAGTTATTTATCTAGGGGTAAGACGGGAATAAAGGCACACACAGACCTACTAGTGCATGGACTTGAGGATATGGGGAGGGGGAAGGGTAAGCTGTGACAAAGTGAGAGAGTGGCATGGACATATATACACTACCAAATGTAAACTAAATAGCTAGTGGGAAGCAGCCACATAGCACAGGGAGATCAACTAGGTGGTTTGTGACCACCTAGAGGGGTGGGATAAGGAGGGTGGGAGGGAGGGAGATGCAAGAGGGAAGAGATATGGGAAAATATGTATATGTATAACTGATTCACTTTGTTATAAGGCAGAAACTACACACTATTGTAAATTAATTACACTCCATTAAAGATGTTGAAAAGAGAAAAGAAAAAAAAAATCCTCAATAAAATGTTAGCAAACCAAATCCAAAAATACATTAAAAGGATCATACACCATGATCAAGTAGGATTTATCCCAGGGATGCAAGAATTGTTCAATATCTGCAAATTAATCAATGTGATATACCACATTAACAAATTTAAGAATAAAAGTAATATAATCAACTCAACAGGTGCAGAAGAAGCTTTTGACAAAATTCAACACCGATTTATGATAAAAACTCTCCACAAAGTGGGTATTGAGGGAACATACTTCAACATAATAAAATCCATATATGAAAAGCCCACAGCTAACATCATACTTAACGGTGCAAAGTTGAAAGTATTTCCTCTAAGATCATGAAAAAGACAAGGATGCTCACTCTCACCACTTTTATGCAACATAGTTTTGGAAGTCCTAGCCACAGCAATGAGATAAGAAAAAGAAATAAAAAGAATCCAAATTGGAAAAGAAGTAGAACTGTCACTGTTTGCTAATGACATGACACGATACATAGAAAATTCTAAAGGGACCACCAAAAAACTACTAGAGTTCTTTAACGAATTTGGTAAAATTGCAGGATACAAAAGTAATACACAAAAATCTGTTGCATTTCCACACACTAACAATAAACTATCAGAAAGAGTAATTAAGGAAACAATCCCATTTACAATGGAATCAAAAAGAATAAAAAACCTAGGAATAAATCCATCTAAGAAGGTAAAAGACCTGCACTTGGAAAACTGTAAGACACTGATGAAAGAAATAAAAGAAGACACATACTGATGGAAAGATATACTGTGTTCATGGACTGAAAAAATTAATATTGTTAGAATGATCATATTACCCAAGGCGATCTACTGATTCAATGTAATCCCTATCAAAATGCCAATAGCATTTTTCATAGAACCAGAACAAACAATTTAAAAATATTTATGGAAACACAAAAGACCCCAAATAGCCAAAACAATCTGGAGAGAGAAGAACAGAACAGGGAAGTATCACACTCCCTGACTTCAGACTATAGTTCAAAGCTACAATAGTCAAAACAGTATGGTACTGTAATGAAAACAGACACATTAAAAAAAAAAAAGACACAGAGATCACTGGAACAGGATAGTCCATAAATAAACCCACAAATTTATGGTCAGCTAAAGGAGGAAAGAATACACAATGAGGGAAAAGACAGTCTCTTCAATAAGCAGTATTGGGAAAACTGGACAGCTACATCTAAAGCAATGAAATTAAAACACTTTCTCACACCATAAACAAAAATAAAGTCAAACATGGATTAATAATCTACATGTAAGATCAGAAACCATAAAACTCCTTGAAGAAAACAAAGGCAGATTTGACAGAAATCGTAGCAATATTTTTTTGGATCTATCTCCTAAGGCAAAGGAAACAAAAGAAAAAACAAACAGATGGGACATAATTAAACTTCGAGGCTTTTGCAGAGCAAAGAAAACCACTAACAACAAAAAGAAAGCCTACTGAATAGGAGGAAACATTTGGAAATGATATGACTAACAAGGGGTTAATATCCAAAATATACAAACAAACAGCTCATACAACTCAATATCAAAAAAACAAACAACCTGATTAAAAATTGGACAGGATACCTGAATAGATATTTTTCCAAATAAGATACACAGATGGCCAACAGGCACATGAAAAGAGGCTCAACTTTTCTCTGGTGGTTAACAATGCATTGAGATATCACCACACACCTGTCAGAATGACTATCATCAAAAAAGACCACAGTAACAAACACTGGCAAGGATGTGGAGAAAAGGAAACCCTTGCACACTGCTGGTGGGAATGTGTTGATAAATTGGTGCAGCCACTGTGGAAAATGGCATAAATGTTCCTCAAAAAACTAAAAAATGAAACTACCATATGATCCAGCAATTCCACTCTTGGGTATATATCCAAGGAAAATGAACACACTAATTTGAAAAGATACATGCACCCCAATGTTCACAGCAGCATTATTTACAATAGTCAAGATATGGAAGCAACCTAAGTGTCCATCAACAGATGACTAGGTAAATAAGATATGGTGCATATATGCACAATGGAATACTACTCAGACATAAGAAAGAATGCAATTTTGCCATTTGCAACAACATGGATGGACTTGGAGGGTATTATGCTAGTAAAATACGTCAGACAAAGACAAATACTGTATGTTATCACTTATATATGGAATCTAAAAAATAAAACAAATGTATGAATATAATGAAACAGAAACAGACTCACAGGGCTTCCCTGGTGGCACAGTGGTTAAGAATCTGCCTGGGCAATGCAGGGGACTTAGGTTCGAGCTCTGATCTGGGAAGATCCCACATGCCGCGGAGCAACTAAGCCTGAGCGCCACAGCTACTGAGCCTGCGCTCTAGAGCCTGTGAGCCACAGCTACTGGTCCCGCGTGCCACAACTACTGAAGCTCAAGTGCCTAGCGCCCGTGCTCTGCAACAAGCCAATGCAATAAGAAGCCCAGGCACCACAACAAAGAGTAGCCCCCGCTCGCTGCAACTAGAGAAAGCCATGCGCAGCAATTAAGACCCAACACAGCCAAAAATAAATAAATAAATAGACTCACAAATATACAGAACAAAGTAGTGGTTACCAGTAGGGAGAGGGTGGAAGGGAGGGGCACGATTGGTGTAGGGGAGTAAGAGGTACAAGCTATGTATAAAATAAATAAGCTACAAGAATATATTGTACAGCACAAGGAATAGAGCCAATATTTTATAATAACTTTAAATGGGGTATAATCTACATTGAATTTGTATCACTATGTTGTACATGTGAAACTAATATAATGTTGTAAATTACAATACTGCAATATTTTTAACTTAAAAATTAACAAAATTATAGACGTAGCTTACACTATATTTTTATTGACATTGCTGACACAGATGATTACAAAAGTTAGATTTCTAACTATAGTATATATTTTGTAAAGTCCGTATTTCTAATCTGACTTCACTTAGAAAGGTAAGTAGAAATAGGGATGGAGTAATGCTGATGGTGGAGGGAAGATATATAGTATAGGGCCAATAATATTATAATTTCCAACTTTGAGAATAATATTTGCTTCAAAATATGTGCCAGAAAATTAGTCATCAGTGTTACTTGCAATCATTTCACTAACATAGGGGAAAAGGAACTTAGAAAATATAACAGTAAAGTACCAGAAGTCAGTCATCCCTCCTCATTTAAAGAATGCTTCCTGAAACTTCAAACTGGAAATGGTGCATTTATGGAAGAGAAATGGAAGTGAGTCAATTAAAAAGCTTTTGCTCCTGGATGTTCTCCAGCTTTGCAGTACCATATGAATTTCAGCTAACACAACCATGGTCTAATCCAGCTACAGCTAAAACCCCACACCAGGCAGTGATCAGGGCTCATTTGCATTGTTGGACTCTTGAATAAGTAAACGGAGGAGCACATGAGGAATGCATGCTTTCACATGTTCTGTAGGGTACCTGTAATCCTTTTTCTTATTATTAAAGAAGTCTTTAAATTCACGTATTACCATTTTGCCTGCAGATAACCACAATTATGGAGACTAAAAACAAAATTAGGTTCTTTTCCTATGACTGTGTAGTGTAGTAGATGATCATGGGACTGGAATCAGACAAACTTGGACTTTAATTGTGGCTTCACCACTTCCTAACTCTGTAGTCATGGGTTTGTAACTTGTCTAAAACACATCTTCCTCTGGAAAAATGTGGAGGACAACAATGGCATCTATGGCAAAAGGCTGTTGAAAGGAATAAAGTAAATAATTCAAGTGCATGGTATTTACTGAATAAATGATAAATATTATTTATAATATAACCAAGGAGATGAAATAATACAATTCTATTATTATCCCGAAAAAACAGTCTTACTTTTTGTAAAAGTTAAACATAACGTACATAAAAACTTAAAAAAATTAAAATCAACCCAAAGCTTAAAAATTCAAAACTCATACTTTAATAAAACATTAGAGGTGTCATAAATAGTCTGGCAATAAAAACTAATTTCAAAATGAAATATTTTCATGAAGAATTTATCCTTACTGAAAAGTTCCATAAGCTACATTTCAGCAAGTTTCATCATTATAAAGGTAACCATGAATTACACTATATGTGTTACAAAGATCTTAGAAAAAGAAGAACACAAAATAAGAGTGGTAAGAAAGTGATTATGTCCTAAGATACACAGTTTTATCATTGATTGCATCATCCCTTTGCGGCTTGACCACCCAGATGCAATTTACAGTTAGTAAAGTGGTGCAGTTAGTACCACTTATTCCAGTGAAAACTTCATTTTGCTCCAGCCCTTGCACAATTTATTTCCTCCTTTATTATTCTTTTTTTATTACTTTATTCTTACCATACATTTACTTCTAGAAAATAGATTTTATTGAACACAATCTGCTCTGAGCATGCAGATTTGAGTTAACTTGAAACCATTTACTGAAAAGGTGGAGAGTCCATATATCACATTTCAACAAACACATCACACTTTGCAGAATAAGAATAGTATATTTTAATTGGTCTTGAAGTAAGTTAAGCAAACTCTTCTAGGGAATTTGCTAACTCTATTAAAAGGAATAAGTCGAACTTACATTTCAATATACATTATTTTAACAGTTGACACAATACATGCTATATATCATAGGTATTATAATATGTTCATATATGCAACCACTGCTTTATCAATATAAAGCAAAGATAATCACTCTCTGCTCATTTCTGTAATTTAAAATTCAGTTGTTTTCAACTTTTTTTTCCTATCTGCTCAATAAATGACCAATCTGGGGACTTCCCTTGTGGCACAGTGGTTGAGAATCTGCCTGCTAGTGCAGGGGACACAGGTTCGAGCCCTGGTCTGGGAAGATCCCACATGCCGCAGAGCAACTAGATCCATGAGCCACAACTGCTGAGCCTGCACGTCTGGAGCCTGTGCTCCGCAACAAGAGAGGCCGCGATAGTGAGTGGCCCCCGCATGCCACAACTGGAGAAAGGCCTCGCACAGAAACGAAGACCCAACACAGTCAAAAATAAAATAAATAAATAGCTGCTATTAAAAAAACAAAACAAAACCTTAAGACCTGATCTCATTAAAAAAAAAAAAAAATGACCGATCTGTATGTCACTGATTTTAGTCTGCAAACCTTGTTTGTTCTGTCAGTTGGGTATAAAACATTTACTGAAAAGAATGAAAATTCACTTGTGTCCATATTCTCTTTCCTATGAGTTGACTGTCATACAGATTAGTCTTCTGAGTGTGATTAAGATGAGATTAGAACTCCTCTTTTTTCTGTCAGGGTGTTCTTTTCTGCCCCAATTTTTGTCCTTCAATGCTGATACTTGGACATTATTTTCTGATCCAGGAGTTACAGGCAAATATTAAGAGGACTTGGGTTCACAGAATTTCTTGAATCTATGAATTGATATATTTCATCAGTTTTTGTGTATATTTAGTATTTGTGGATAATTAACCAAGAAACTGGCAACGATGATTTTTCTCTTGTGATCTGGGGCCAGTAGTAAAAGGCATATTTATTTTCCACCTATACAACTTTAAATTGTTTGTTTATCATTACCATTTTGACCACTTAACAAGAAATTTGCACTGACTTTAGAATTTGAGCAATATTTGAAAACGGAGTGGGAAAATTCAAGAAGATTAAACACTTTCTCAGATTGTGGAAGTGATAAAAATCTGTCACCTTGGTTAAATTTTATACGTGTATATGGACATTTATAATATTGAACAGAGACATGATTAAAATTATATCCTGGCTTAGCTTTCAATTTAGTTGTGTTTTGATAGGTAAAGGATATATACTGCTTACAAATAAGTCACAGAAAATAAACAGATGTTGGTCAATACTTTATGAGAAAAAGTCAAGATCAAATTCATTAAAGTTTCTTTAAAAAGAAACAGAAATTAACTTCTTTGAGTATCTTATATGTGCCTAGCACAGCAAGACCCGTTATGATTAAATTCCATAATAAATTAAACTTTAAAAAATTTTATAAATGTATTTAAATTGAGCAACCTTATAAGACCTGGAAATATGAAGCACTGTTACACATTCTGACCGATGATATTTATTTGATATTTTATTTAAATAGAATTGAAGATATATATATATATATATATATATATATACACACACACACACATATATATATTCCTCTTTCTTTTCTCATTCCCCTTTCCATTCTCCTTCTCTATCCTTAATTTGCCTTTCCTTTCTTCCTTCATCTCTCTGAATAATTAACTTCAAAGACATTAGGTGAGGCTGAACCAGGTAGGTGTCTGCACTGGGGAGACAGAATGAATCATGGTGGTCTAGATGGAGGAAGAGGTGCCCAAACAGGGCAAGGAAGGCTTCTGCATAGAAGGGCTGCCAGGTCTGGACGTTGAAAACCAAGAAGGATAAAAAAGAATATCCATGCATTAGAACATCCCGTTGTAGGGTATCAGAATTCAAGCTGGGTGAGTAGGGCACCCCTGCAGAGGGTTGACGTAATGAGGGGTACTAGAGCCTAAATGTGGAGGGGAGGAATGACCAGGACGGGAGTCAAAGCCCAGACTGTGGGGAGATTATCCACTCAAGGGACAGTCTCACTTCAGAACCTGAAGACAGAGAAGAGGGGATTCAAGCAGGAAGGCCTGGCATGGATTGTTATAACCTGAGTGAGATGAGGAGGTGTCCATGCATAGCAGCTACCCGGCACAGCATGCCAGAAATTAAGCAGGTTGGGAAGAGCATCTATATGGAAGGATGAGCTGACAGGGAGTGTTTGAGTTCAATCAGGGTAAAGCAGGCATCAACGTGGGGGCAGGAGGTGGGCAGCCTGGCTTGAGGATGTGCATTTCAAGCGGAGTAAAGAGAATGCCCATGTTGGTAGGTGGCAGGGGATGGAGGAGTGGGGAAGCAGCAGTATATGAGAACCTAAGTGTGATTAGAAGGGTGTCTGCAAAGAGGAAGGGCATTGCGCCAGAAAGCAGGAGATAATCAAAGAATGATGGGCACGTGTCAAAAGGACACAGAAGCCCTACTGAAGGGGTTCACATTGGTCAAATCTGGGACAATATGAGCATCAAAATAAATAATGACAGTAAAGAATAAGAAACCATAGGTCAATATTGATACAAATAAGTAAGTGAATAAATTGACAATGTGATTAATGTATGAGTTTTCTGCTGCTGTATCACAAATTACCCCAGTCTTAGTGGCTTTAAACAACACACATTTGTTGTTACATAGTTTCTGTAGGTCACAAGTCTGGGCACTGCTTAGCTAGGTTTTTATTCAGGGCCTTCCTTGACAGACTGCAATCCAGCTGTCAGCCAGGGCTATGGTCTCATCAGAGGCTCAACTAGGGAAACACCTGCTTCCAAACTTCCTCAGGTGGTTGGCAGAATTAATTTCCTTGCAGTTGAAGGACTGAGGGTTTTGATTTTTTGCTGAAAATCACCCTTAGCTCTTAGAGGCCACCTCCAATCCCTTACTATGTGAGCTTCTCTAACACTGCCACTTATTTCATGGCAGCTGTCTTCTTCAAAACTGGCAACAGAGGCTCTAGTCTACTGGAAAACAAAGTCTTAATACAATGTAAAGTAACAATTACGGGAGTGACATTCTATCACCTTTGCCACATCATCTTGATGAGAAAGAAGCAAGTCATAGGACTCACCCATACTCAAGGTCAGGAGATTATACAGGGTATGAATTCAAAATGAAGGGATCTCAGGGTCTGATTAGGGTTTACCCACCACCACCACTATTGGCCTCTGCCTCCCCATGATTCATTCCCTTCCATATGCAAATGCATACTTGCACATATCATTAGTGGAATTATAAATCATTAAACATTTTCTGTAGGGAAATTTGGCTGTAGGCCCATTTTGCATTATTTCTCTTCAGGGAAACTTATATTAGGGAAACAATTGGAGATAACTGCAAAAAGTTAGCTATGATGGATGTTCTCTGTTTTATATAATAGCAAAAAATGGAAAAACTAAACTTTTAAACAGGTTGGAAGAAATGTCTAGTCATTGAATGGAATGCCACAAAGCCTCTGAAAATATCAGAGGCATTTATATTGTCATAGCCAAATGTGAAAAATACATTAAGTGAAAAAAAGGAGGTTGCTGTTTAGTATTTATAGTATAATCTGATTTTTGTAAAATGTATGTCACATCCATATTCATAGATAGCAAATTGAGAAATAAATATTCCAGTTTTAGAAATCATTTATTTTTGTTGTTTCTATTCTTTTTCCTTATATATAGTTTCTTGTGTTTAATTTTGAGTATTTTAAAATTTTTAAAATATTCTAGATAAAAATTGATTCATTCATTCAACCTCTACAACAATATAATAATGATAACTTCATTGAAGGACAAAAAATTATAGCTAATGAAAGCTGCAATATTTAAACAGCAAAAAATTAATGCGAACATACTGACATGAATAAAATTTCTAATCAATTACATAATGTGCACTTTATCTTATTGTAAATGTTCAGGAAAAAGGGATATTCCCCAAACATTTATCCAATTTGAGACAGCATAGGTAAGAAACATTCATGAAACATACACACACAAATTTTTCATGTGGATTTTGGTATAAATTTCTTATTTTCTCTACTTCACATAGTCAATTGCTCCTTTTACTTTTTCCTCTCACCTAATTACATCTCTTTCCACTTCTTTCTTTCAATTTACATAAATTATCTTAGTGGGGCAGGAAATCCAGAGCCTGATATTTCTTTATGAAGTAAAACAACCTCTTTTCCTTTGAAATTTCTATATTTAAAAACCTCTTCTAAATTATTATCAAATTTTCCTTTTTTTTGTTTTCCCATATAACCAAGATTCCTCTCCCTTTTTCATTTCTGTATATTTTAGCCTCTACTCTCTTCTTGCCAAGCCATTTCTGCTTAATACTCCTTTGCCACCTTTACTTTTCCTGTTGGAGTGCTGGCATCAGGGCTGCCTGTTATCCTCAGCAGACTCTGATGCATGATTTAAATTTAGCCCTGGATGCAGTCCTTTTGGGGATCAGGGGCCCATATCAATGTGAAGCTGAGGAGGACAATAATCATTCAGGTAATGGGCAAAATGCATGCCCAAATTATATTTTTAATTGTTAATATGTAATACGTCATAGTTTGGTTCTGGGTTGAGAGACAAGGACTCTTAAACCAGCTTCACTGAAGCTATCTCTTAAGCTTCCACTTGCCCCAGATGGTACACAATTTATTAGTAGTTTTGGTTAGAGCCCAGAAGAGGGACAAAACAAAATGGATCAATAAATGAAATAGCTGAAGATAAGTGTCCTTCCTTTAAGTCCTCCTTGAATGAACAAGGAATTCAAGGAGATATTTCAAAGGAATGATATTTAGAACAAAAAGAAAGAGAAAAAAAATTGGAGCATCATTTATTTCTGAGGCCATAGGAAGAATCCTGTTTAGATATGTCATTGGTGACAGACCAATAACATATTGATTATCTTTTTCAATAGACCGAGCATTTTTAAAGTTGACTCCCAGTAAGTTATTATCCTGACCCACTGCTTTTATAATCTCTTACTTCTCACTATCATTCCCTTCTCAGCATTTAGGCAAGAGAATCAGAAACACACATAAGGCTCTAGTTATGCCCCTAGTCCTTATAGTTCCTGAGCCATTAACAAGAAGGACCTGCTTAAGTTTATGCAACTTGCACTCACACAACTCCCTCACTTCTTAGTCAATCCTTGCTTCTTCAACTTTGGCCTTTACCCTCATCTGGACTCTGTCCCTCCATTAGTACCTACAATAGGCCCAGACCCAATGGGTTTTATTTTCTTGGCCTGGCTTCAAGATTCAGAGCTTTTCTCACTGCTGGTCCGCTGCTAGCTGATCAAGGGCTCCCTAGTGGACATGGATCTAGATGCCTGTTTAACTTCTATCCTCAGCATTTCAAAATTATTAGTCAGGATCTGGACTGGAGCCAAAAGAATATGAATATTTTCAGATGCACAGTTACTCCCATACTTTCCTTGCCCCCTGCATCTGGAAGACAGATAATGACTCCTCCAGAGTCTTGCTTATCCATACCCCATATTAATTATAGTTATGATCCTAAGTTAATAGATTACTCCTGGCTATTAAATTTAGGAAAGCTCAAGTGGGTATGGAGACTTCTGGCATGCTCAGTTACCACAAAGTGGCTTTTGGACACATGGAGAGACGAGTGGAATTGAAGACTTGGGCCATGGAGTACTTAAAGCACACCCCGAGTCTTCCCTCGTATCAGTTGATTCTGCCATTTTCATTCCAATAGGATAGGTTCATGACAGTCTGAATTAACTGTAAGATAAGTGCAGTTCCAAGCCAACTTGTTGTCAGTGTGATCTTCCATGCCTCAAACCCGCTCAGTCCCCAGGCATTTGTGCCTCCAGCTGCACCACTATAAATACAAGGTCCTTGTTTCTGAGGAGTCCAACTGTTAAACTCATCTGCAGGTATGCAGTGCCTGATGGAAGCCCAGTCTCTAGGCAGCCCTTTCCTCTTTAAATTCTCTGGTCTCAAGTTCTTTCTCTCTGGGGAAAGATAACCCTGATCTCACTAACTCCTAATTTCTAGGGATATCAGAACACAAGCTGAATCTGTAAATGGAATAAGGGTAGCCAGCAACAGCTCTTCAGCCAAATTTGGATTGTGAGGCTCTTGACTTCTAATAATGCCCCTGCATTCTCCACCACTCCATAGTATTTAGCTTTTTCCTACTTTTACTTCTTGGTCTTTCCTTTGATCACTTGATTGCTCTCCTTCTCTCATCTTGTCTTAACATTTTTATTATCACCTATTTCTACTCTTGCGGTTTTCCTTCTTGATATCTATTTTTTTCCCTTTCTTTAAAAGAGTTTCCCAGAAGACTACTCTTATTTTGTATAAGCATATGGCTTTTGCTGACCTAAAAACAAAAATAGACAACCAGTTATTTCTCCAGGAAAAAATGGGTTTATTCAGGATCAACAAATAATTGCAATTCAGGGTGTAAACCATGGCAAGCCACATGCAAGTCCCCCACAAAAATGGAGAGGAGAACTCTTCTATAGAGGACAAGGAAGTGAGGAGGGCTATAGTAAACAAAGAGTCCATAGCTTTTCCTTGGCTAAGTCCTTGCTGGGAAAGAAGAGGATTTTCTTCTTCCTGTCAGGCTCTGCTATCATCACAGGGTGTGAGAACTCTCCCTTCTGGTCTCCTGATTCTATTTAATTGAGGTTTCTGTTTATTAATTTTTTATACTTTCATACCTGAAAGTTTCTCCTCTCCTTTTGATTTATACTTCTATAATATTCTATAAACTCAATAAGTAAAAGGCTAATTTGTCTTTTCTTAATACTAAATGTTTATCTTAACTAACAAAATGCTTTTCACATTATAGAAAAATTTGTCACATGATTAGCGTATATTTTGGGTATACATCTCAAGCCCATGAGGCAAGTCTCTACTTATTTCCCATATTTCCAGAAGAATCAAAAATCAAAACAAAGCAAGAAATAAGAAAAAACAATTACATGGAGACTAGACAACATTTACTAAAAAGCCAATGGGTCAAAGATGAAATCAAAGAAGAAATTAAAAAATACCTTGAGGCAAATGACAATGAAAACACAACCATACAGAATCTATGGAATGGAGCAAAAGCAGTTCTTAGGGGGAAGTTCACAGCGATACAGGCCTTCTTTAAGAAACAAGAAATATCTCAAATAAACAACCTAACCCACTACTAAAAGAATTAGAAAAAGAATAACGAACAAAACCTAAAGTCAGCAGAAGGAAGAAGGTAATAAAGATCAGAGAGGAAATAAGTAAAATGGTGAGTAAAAAAACTAGAAAAGTCAATAAAACCAACAGCTTGTTCTTTGAAAGGGTAAATGAAATTGACAAACCTCTGGCCAGCCTCATCAAGAAAAAAAGAGAAAAGACCCAAATAAACAAAATAAGAAATGAAAGATGAGAAATCACCACTGATACCATAGAAATATAAAAAACTGTAAGAGAATACTATGAACAATTATATGCCAACAAATTTGACAACCTAGAAGATATGAACAAGTTTCTAGAAACATACAGCCCACTAAAACTGAATCAAGAAGAAATAACCTGAACAGACCAATCATTAGAAATGAAATAGAATCTGTAATTTAAAAAAAAAAAATCCTACAAATAAAAGTCCAGGACCAGATGGCTTTCACTGGGGAATTATACCAAACATACAAAGAAGAACTTACACTGATCTTTCTCAAACTTTTCCAAAAGACTGAAGAAGAAAGAACACTCCCAAAGACATTCTATGAAGCAACCAGCACCCTGATACCAAAACCAGACAAAGACACTACCAAAAGAGAAAATTACAGGCCAATATCTTTGATGAATATACAAGCAAAAATTCTTAATAAAATATTAGCAAACCAAATCCAACAACACATAAAAAACATCATAAACCATGAGCAAGTTGGATTCATCCCTGGGTCACAAGGATGGTTCAGTATACACAAATCAATCAATGTGATATACCACATCAACAAAAGAAAGGACAAAAACCACATCATTATTTCAACAGATGCAGAAAACATATTTGATAAAATTCAACACCCATTCATGATAAAAACCCTTATGAAAGTGGGTATAGAGGGAACATATCTCAACATAATAAAAGCTTTTATGACAAACCCACAGCCAACATAATACTCAACAGTGAAAAGCTGAAAGCCTTTCTGCTAAAATCTGGAACAAGACAAGGATGCCCACTCTCACCACTTCTATTCAACATAGTATTGGAAGTTCTAGCCACAGCAATCAGACAAGAACAAGAAATAAAAGGTATTCAAACTGGTAGTGAAGAGGTAAAATTGTCATTATACACAGATAAGATGATATTATATATAAAAAAGCCTAAAGACTCCACACAAAAACTACTAGAACTGATAAATTCAGCAAGGTAGCAGGATACAAGATTAACATACAGAAATCAGTGGCATTTCTTTACACTAACAATGAAATATCAGAAAGGAAATATAAACAAACAATCCCTTTTAAAATCACATCAAAAAAATAAAATATTTAGTAATAAACCTCACCAAGGAGGTGAAAGACTTATATGCTGAGAACTACAAAACATTAATAAAAAGGAAATTAAAGATGACTCAAAGAAATGGAAAGATATCCCATGTTCTTGGATAGGAAGAATTAAAAGACATGCTACCCAAAAGCAATCTACAAATTTAATGTGATCCCTATCAAATTTCGCATGACATTCTTCACGGAACTAGAACAAATAATCCTAAAATTTATATGGAACCATTAGAGACCCAGAATTGCCAAAGCAATGCTGAGGAAAAAGAACAAAGCAAGAGGCATAACTCTCCCAGACTTCAGACAATACTACAAGTGTACAGTAATCAAAACAGCATGGTATTGGCACAAAAACAGACATGTGGATCAATCAATGGAACAGAATAGAGAGGCCAGAAATAAACCCACACACCTACGGACAATTAATCTGTGACAAAGGAAGCAAGAAGATACAATGGGGAAAAGACAGTCTCCTCAGAAAGTGGTATTGGGAAAGTTGGTCAGCCACATGTAAATCACTGAAGTTAGAACACACTGTCATACCATATACAAAAGTAAACTCAAAAGGGCTTAAAGACTTAAATATAAGACAAGACACCATAAAACTCCTCAAAGAGAACACAGGCAAAACATTTTCTGACATGAAGCATATTAATGTCTTCTTAGGTCAGTCTCCTAAGGCAATAGAAATAAAAGCAAAAATAAATAAATTGGGACCTACTCAATCTTATAAGCTTTTGCATAGCAAAGGAAACCATAAACAAAACAGACAACCTACGAACTGGGAGGAAATATTTGTAAATAAGGCACCTGACAAGGGCTTAATTTCCAAATTATACAAACAGCACATACAACTCAACAACAAAAAGACAAACAACCCAATCAAAAAATGGGCAGAAGACCTAAATAGACAGTTCTCCAAAGAAGACATACAGATGGCCAATAGGCACATGAAAAGATGCTCAACATTGCTAATTATTAGAGAAATGCAAATCAAAACTACAATGAGGTACCACCTAACATCGGTCAGAATGGCCATCATTAAAAATTCTACAAACAATAAATGCCGGAGAGGGTGTGGAGAAAACGGAACCCTCTTACATTGTTGGTGGGAATATAAACTGGTGAAGTTACTATGGAAAACAGTATGAGGGCTCCTCAAAAAACTAAAAATTGAGTTGTCATACGATCCAGCAGTCCCACTCCTCGGCATATACCCAGACAAAACTATAATTCGAAGATACAGACACCCCTGTGTTCACAGCAGCACTATTTACAACAGCCAAGACATGGAAACAACCTAAATGTCCATCAACAGACGAATGGATAAAGAAGCTGTGGTACATATATACAGTGGAATATTGTTCAGTCATAAAAAAGAATGAAATAATGCCATTTACAGCAACATGGATGGACCTAGAGATAATCATACTAAGCAAAATAAGTCAGAAAGAGGAAGATAAATACCATATGATATCACTTTAATGTGGAAACTAAAATATGACACAAATGAACATATCTATAAAACAGAAACAGACTCACAAGACACAGAGAACAGACTTGTGGTTGCCAGGGGGGCAGGGGTGGAGGCGGGTAGGGGAGGGAAAGATTGGGAGTTTAGGATTATCAGGGGCAAACTATTATATATAGGATGGATAAACAGCAAGGTCCTACTGTACAGCACACAGAACTATATTCAATATCCTTGACAAACCATAATGGAAAAGAATATGAAAAAGATATATGTATAACTGAATCACTTCACTGTACAGCAGAAATTAGCACAACACTGTAAATCAACTATACTTCAATACAATTTGTAAAAAAAATTTAAACAAAGCAGTCATTGCCTGTAAATACACAAAATTATCTTTAAATATTATATTTAGACTAGGAAAATACTTGCATGAGATGTAGAAAATATCCAGTCTGAGTATAATCACGGCTGAAGTGAAATAAAATCTTTCTTCCTACAATCTGTCGAGAGAAATGGAACCTTGTATAATCTACATATAAATTATTAAAATTCAAGTAAAAATGAAAATTGGACATGAAATTATTGACTTTATATAAACAAATAATAAAAGCCCATTCTTTTTATTGCAGTTAGTGGAAAAAATGTGGGCTGACAAAGAAAACGAAATTCTCTATTAAGTCCAAATTGTTAATTACGTACCATATGTATGATACATTTGATCATAGAAATTCAATAAAAAATATGCTTGCATAAAATTTTAGAATAAACAGATGAAAAATATTATGTTCTATGTATTTTGCCAAAAAAGAAAAGATTTTAGAGTTCATGTATCATAGAATGAGCAGAATAAATGAACACTAAGAATTAAAGATTAAAGTAGAATAAATTAAATTTTCCTTATGTACCTATAGGTTATAAAGCACTATTCTGATAGGATTAAAAAACAACCCTTACTGTTATGGAACTCACTGTGCACAATAAAGAAGACATCATATAATCACATACATATACATGTTAGAAAAAGTATGAATTTTTTGATTCCATATTTGAATTACTTTATGTTTACCAAGATATTTTGTTGAATTTATTTCTTTAAAGCAAACATGAGTTTTAAAGATGGAGAAGAAAGATACAGTCATTCTCTCTTTAGATGCCTTTTGATCTATGGTACAGGTCCTATAGGAATCTTCATGAAAAATATTTTGTTAATGTGAATAGAAGGAAAGTCAGCAGTTTATCAGCTGTAAGTAAAAATCCAGTAATAGGAAGATTTTAGTAAGCACAAATGGGCATCTGAGCTCTTACACAATAAAGCAAAGACACAGGATGTAATATCATGGTAAAATTTAGGAAGTTGAAAAGAATGATTTGGGCCACCAGATGACACCCACATTGTTGAATGAATAAAAAAGGAATGCATAGGGTATGAAAAACATTAAATCGTAGAAAAACATATTAAAATGTTTCACATCTTTCCATCAATACATAAGTATTAATTTCATGCTGAAAAAATGTTGGCTATATGGGACTCCTAAATGATATTGAAAAATAGAAAACAAAACAAGATTATTTCTAAATTTTTAAAATATAGTTTACTCAGTCTGTAAGACCACGATTAATTAAAGACTCCAGGATTTTCTTAGCCTTGATTTTATAATAAAGAAGCAGGAACCTCTGGTGAGTAGCTCCTTCTTAAAAAAAATTTTTTGTGACCAGCAGATGAACCCTTTAGTTAGCTTCCACTGCGTTGTATCTTTGATAACAAAGAATGTCATTAACAGAGAAGCTTTCTAGTCTTGCAAGACTTGGTGTGTGATATTCAGTTAGTATTTGGAGGAAGTTCAATGTCATATTCTTCTGAGGAAACCAGATAGTCACTGTAGCACGTTTAGTTATATAAGTCATGAGAGGAAATGTCTCCCTGTCCCCAACTGACCAACACCATTACTCAAAGCAGGAGTATTAACAGCCATTGTATTTTTCTTTATAGACTGGTGACTAGAATTTACATGAAAATATTTCACCACTTTCAAAATAACCCTTTCATATATGAAATTACAGCAAATCAATTTAACCATGGAGAAAGAATATGATATGATTTTGTATTTTAGTTTCACTAGAATAATTTGTAATGATAACAATTAGCATTTGTATAGGATTTTAAGTTAAGTCACGCTCAAATACTTGATTTGTTGTTTTTTTCATTTCACTTATTTAGAAAATATTTGCTAAGCATCTGCTCTGTGACAGAACTTGATTATGCTCTAGAGAGAGAACTGCAGTAAGCGCACAAGGCCCTATCCTCAAACACAGGCATCACAGGATCATCATAAAAACCCATAAGGTAAAGCATAACGCCCACTTTACAGATTCAGAAGCTGGACCTCAGAGAGATTGAAGACTGGTTTTTATGTGTGTGTGTGTGTGTGTGTGTGTGTTTAACTCAACAAACTATTTGGGAATAGCTGTTCAAGGACATGCAGTGTTTCTGAGGAGTACTTTTGGTGAGAGCTTCCAAATTACGCTCCTAACCCCCAGATGACTTTAGGACTCTCTGGCTACCCTAAAGGAGTGAAAAAATTGAGCAAGCCCATTCTGTAGCAACTTGAGGGGCTGTTCTTGCTTCCCAACATCCCCAGATAGATCCCTGTTCCTTTTAGATCACTAAGAACCTCAGGCAGGCCATGTTTGTAGAACCCACATTGCTCTGTTCCCTAGCTGCTTCTTGAGTCTTATTTCCCCATGTATCTTTTTCCATCACAATTCATTAAAAAACATGCTATGATTAGTGTCACTTTCTGAGAACATCACTGTAGTCATCTTATTTTTTAAAAAGTTTTCATTCTCCTCTAGTTTGTTGGCCAAATTTTCTTACAGATGTAAATTACTTTTGGCATACATTCTCTGAATTATTTTTCTTTTTAACGTGAAGTAGTTTGGAGGAATTCCCTTCACATATGCTTTGTGGCTAGATTTTAAGACCTGAGAATTAAATGAATAACAAGGTAGATTGAAAGTCATTTGGTACATCAGCATTCTCTGTAAGTTAAGCTTCATACCAAGACTTAGAAGGATTGAGATAATTACTTTAAACTTGATGGCATTTTTAGCTTTTAAAATATCAAGTTCCAGAGTTAAAATGAAATCCTTTTAAGTTTTTAAAGCTGGTCTCTGGTTCCTGGTAATAGATCACAATACCATAGTGAAGTAGAAGTTCAGATCTGGACAGATAGGGCTGAAAAATTCTATGCCTATAATTCTGAAAATTAAGGAATGTTATGCCATATTTCTTCCAGAAAGGGCTATATAGCATTTCATCCAACTGCTGCACTCTTGGACAAAGGCAGTAGAGAAAAAGAGAGGAAGGAGTCTTAAGAATCTCAATGTCAGAGAACTTCCTAATGACCTCTCCAAAATGACACTTGGAAAGTTTTCTCCTGGAACAAGAGGGCATAGAAGTGTATAAAGTCAGTAAATGACAATTCTTCCATTTACAAATATAAAATAGTAATAATACCTTAGACTATCATTTCCTAATCGGTAACAATAGTAAAGTCCTGAGAAAACTTTTGGAAAATAAAGTGAAATAAGCAACCACAGTATTTCCCAAATAGCTAAATCTCTTTCTTAATTTTGTAATCCCTGTCCCTGTCAACACTACCCCTCTGCCTCTGCCAAAAAATTCCTGATTATCTCAAGAGGAATAGTAAAAGTCTCCAAATGAAATGGATTTTAACTGAATTTCCAATAGAATAAATGTTACAGAGAACACTTGTAGGTGTAGAAGGGAAGTATTTTATTTATATATGCCACTCCAGTATAAAGAATGGTGACTGCTATAGTGTAGGCAACCAATACATTTTTTTAAAATGAACCAATTGTTAAAGTAGGAGAAGATGGAAGAGATAGGTTCTTAAAATGATCAAAAGGTCAAGTATGTTTAACTTTAAAACTGAAATGCATTTCTTTTAGTTTAGCTACTTGCTGGTTTGTAAGGAAATACCACCTCCCTTAGTAAGATAAGATCCACAAATTCAAAGCTGTAATGCAGGAAGCAAATTAACCCCATAAAGATAGCTGCTATTTTGAGGTTGGAACTATTTTAGATGTGTTCTTACATTTTACACCATTTAGTGTTTATAACGACACTAACATATATTAGGTTTTTTTTTTCATTTTTTAAATTTATTTTTGGTTGCGTTGGGTCTTCGTTGCTGCACATGGGCTTTCTCTAGTTGCAGCGAGTGGGGGCTGCTCTTCGTTGTGGTGCGCGGGCTTCTCCTTGTGGTGGCTTCTCTTGTTGCGGGCTCTAGGCGCGCGGGCTTCAGTAGCTGTGGTGCACGGGCTCAGTAGTTGTGGCACACAGGCTCAGTAGTTGTGGCCCATGGGCTCTAAAGTACAGGCTCAGTAGTTGTGGTGCATGGGCTTTGTTGCTCTGTGGCATGTGGGATCTTCCCAGACCAGGGCTCAAACCTGTGTCCCCTGCACTGGCAGGCAGATTCCCAACCACTGCGCCGCCAGGGAAGCCTCATATATTAGTTTTATCCCCATTTTAGTGACCAGAAAACAGGTTAGGATGATTAAGTGACTTGTCTAAGATAACACAGATTCTAAGTGGAAAGACAAGTGCTTAAACCCAAAGCCTGTCTACCTCCGGAATGCATGCTCTTAATCACGGCACTAATAGCTCTTAATGGAAAAAAAAATGCATACTACATAAACGGGTTATTTTCTTAATGACAGTAACTTACATTTTCCACAAAATCTTACAATACTTTCTGTTACACAACAGTTTTGTAGTTTAAGCCTTCTTGAAATTTAGAAGCTAACACTGTTCTGAATCACTTTGGCATGTGAGAGTTAAGCACATCATCAAAACTAACCGTGGTTGCATCTGTGCATTCCTTTTACACTTTTGCTAATGATCATATAATTTTGAAATCTGAATTATCTTCTTCTTAATTAGTAAAGAAAGCTAAATGGCTCCTCTTTGAAATCAGCCAAAAGCTTTTTGAGCTAGATGCTGAATGCCTGATTAGTCAATCATTTGGAGCTGACCTTTGATAATACTTCAGTCCTTTTAGAGCTAGAAATTCTTTTATCTTTAACCAAGCATCTTCTATTTACTCAGAAGCTTTTTATTTCAAAGCTAAATGAGAACGTAAGCTTTGTAAAAACATTTTAAAGAATAATCAGAAACCATATTTACCCTCATTTAAGCACCCATCTGTCAAGAAGCACACATCTTGATTTTTCAAAGTTTAGACAAAGAGGGAAAGTTTTACCTATCCCTATCTATCTGGAGGCTTTTGATTTGTTACAATTTGGGTATGAGGTACTCAGCTCTTCCCCAGATAACACTATAAGACCAAAAGCCTTGTGTTATGGAGAAGTTATGGAATTTCTCCATGCTGTAATGTTGCCGCTTGTTAAATAAGAATAACGGTAGTAACTGCTATGGAAGACTGTTATGAGGAGTCAATGAGATGACACTTTGGAAGCCTTTAGCACAGTGGCTGGCATAATACAAAAAAGTCAACTGCTTTTATTGTTACTGTTATTATTGCTATTACTAATATTAACAGAATACCACAACCATTAGCATTCCATATAAAAAAATGGTGTCCTGACTTTTCAACCCAGTAGTGTCAGCTAACTTGAGATGATGAATCAGCATCTCTTGGTAGATAAGTGACTGCCAGTTTTAACAATACTGATTTTTAAATGTTAAAGAACTGAAGGACAGACTAGGAGAAAATATTTCTAAAACACATATGCAATAAAGAACTTGAATCCAAAATATACAAAGAACCATTAAAACGCAACAATAAGAAAATGAACAGCCCACTTAAAAATGGGCAAAATACCTGAACAGACACCTCACCAAAGAAGACATACTATACAGATGGCAAGTAAGATATGAAAAGATGCTCAACATCATGTGTCATCGGGGAATTGCAAATTAAAACAACAAGACACCACTACACATCTTTTGGAATGGCCAAAATCAGGGACACTGGTAACACCAAATGCTGACAAGGATGTGGAGCAGTAGGAACTCTCATTCATTGCTGAAGGGAATGCAAAATTATACAGCCCCTCTGGAAGACAGTTTGGTGGTTTCTGTCTAAAACTAAATATATACTTTCCATATGACCCAGTAACCAAGCTTCTTAGTGTCTACGCAAAGGAGTGGGAAACGTATCCACACAAGAACCTGTACATGAATATTTACAGAAGCTCTATTCATAACAAAACTTGGGATAGATGAATGGATAAATAAACTGTGGTACATCCATACAATGGAATATTATCCAGTGCTAAAAAGAAATAAGCTATCAAGCTCTAAAAAGACAAGGAAGAACCTAAAATGCATATTTTTGAGTGAAAAAAGCCATCCTGGAAAGGCTACACATGATTCCTACTATACAACATTTTGGAAAGGGCAAAACTATTGAGACAGTGAAAAGAACAATGGTTGCCAGATATTGGTGGGGGTTGAGGAAATGAATAGGTGGAGCAGAGAGGATTTTTAGTGCAGTGAAATGATTCTGTATGATATAGTAATGGTTGATACATGATATTATGCATTTATCAAATCCCATGTAACTGTACAAAGAGTGAACCCTCTTGAAAACTATGAACTTTAGTTAGTAGTAATGTATCGATATTCATTAATTATAGTAAACATACCACACCAATGAAAGATATTAATAATAGAGGAAACTGTGTGTGAGTGGCATGAAAGAAGCTCTCTTTACTTTCTACTTAATTTTTCTGTAAACCTGAAACTGCTCTAAAATATAAATCTATACATTTTTTAGAAGTAACCAACTATAGAGATGGTGGGAATGTAAATTGGTACAACCACTATGGAGAACAGTATGGAGGTTCCTTAAAAAACTAAGAATAGAGCTACCATATGATCCATCAACCCCACTCCTGGGTATATATCTGGAGAAAACCATGGTTCAAGATATACATGCACCTCGATGTTCACTGTAGCACTGTTTATAATAGCCAAGACGTGGAAGCAACCTAAATGTCCATCGGCAGAGGAATGGATAAGATGTGGTACATATATACATTGGAATATTACTCATCCATTAAAAAGAATGAAATAATGCCATTTGCAGCAACATGGTTGGACCTGGAGATTATCGTACTAGATGAAGTAAGTCAGACAGAGAAATACAAATATCATATGATATTGCTTATATGCAGAATCTAAAAAAAATGATACAAATGAACTTATTTACAAAACAGAAACACTCACAGACTTAGAGAATGAACTTATGGTTACCAGGGGGTGCAGGTGGGGTGCAGGTAGGGAAGGAATAGATTGGGGGTTTGGGATTGATGTGTACACACTACTATCAATATATTTAAAATAGATAACCAACAAAGACCTACCGTATAGCACAGGGAATTTGGCTCAATCTTCTGTAACCTAAATGGGAAAAGGATTTGAAAAACAATGTATACTTGTATGGGTATAACTGAATCACTTTGCTATACATCTGTAACTAACACATCATTGTTAATCAACTACAATATAAAAAAGAAATTAAAAATAATTTTAATTATTTTTACTGGGTTCGTGCCCCAGTCTGGGAAGATCCCACATGCCGCGGAGTGGCTGGGCCCGTGAGCCATGGCCGCTGAGCCTGCGCGTCCGGAGCCTGTGCTCCGCAACGGGAGAGACCACAACAGTGAGAGGCCCGCGTACCACACACACAAAAAAAATTTTGTGTATTTGTTATTATATTTTTATACTTAATATTTAAGAAATCTGACATATTTTTCTTGTGATTTTGAGTGGAAATATACACAGAACTTTGCAAACTACTGGTATAATTAAGAGAAATTAATTTTATTCATTTATATATAATTTGTAATGTTTACTTTTTAAACTGTGAGCACGTTAGAATTGTAAACTTATTCTGTCAAATATAGAATGCTTAAAATTTTTGACTATATTGAATTTCTGAAATGCAGTTTAATATATACAAGGATTTTAATTAATTAGGTTTATAACTGGATCGGATTTAAGAATTTAATATGTTCAACTTGATACAGAACATAAAATTTTTTTTATATAAAATGGTGACTGTTCTTATTTTATGGGATCTATAAATAACATAGCAAGACTTCTAAGTTGAACTTAATGATCCAAGAAAAATGAAGTTTATTATTTAGTTGGTATAAATTAGGTATTATTTTAAAGCATAATTAATTTTAAATAGCTCTCTCTATGCAAAAATATATCTCTCAGGCATTATAAAAACTTAGATTGTCAGCTGAATTAATAAGATTTAAACAGGTTTTTTTACTCAAAATTTATAAGAGCCTTTAATTTTCTAATGTGAAATTTAAATTTCTAAGAAGTTTTGTAGTGTTCAGTGTATACACACTTATTTGTCTATGGAAAACATTTTAACTGGGCATCACTATTAATATTATGATTTATTTAAAAATGCTGTTTGGAAACATGGAGTTTTAGAAATAAATCTAAACAGGACAAAATCCCTTATTAAGAGAGAAAAATAGGTGAGAAAAATTAATCAAAGGTGCTTTCAAAGAAATACATTTAAAATAAAGTAACCTAAATAGTTAACAGTAAAATAAATATATCAAGTAAACAGAAATAAAAGGTAAAGCAGAGGCTGCAATTTTAATACCAAATTAATTTGGCATTGAAAACACTAAAATGATATGGTAACAAAAATACATTTGATTATATCAAATCATATTAAAGAATATTATTACAAGCACATGATGAAGTTGTTCAAAACCAGATATATATATCAAATCACCCAATAAACTGATGTTTGATTTTTTAATGCATATTTCTAGAACACTTTCTTTGATCAGCCTCAGTAAGATTGGGAAAGATACTAGAAATCAAAAACCAGAAAATTAGAAACTAATTTTTCTCAGCTGTAACCAAGGATATTCATTACACAGTATGCATGGAAAATTAACGATACAATAAATAAAATTGATTTAATTGCTGCATATATTTTAACTCCTATAAAGAACACTCCTTCTTCAATTCCCATGGAAACCTTAAAATTGATTATACATTAGGCCAAAAAGTATATATTTCAAAATTCCCAGACATAGAAATTATACAAGATACATTCTCCATCCACAGTGAAATAAATTAGGAAATAATAGGAAGAGTTAAAGGAATAACAAACATCCAGAGTATCTATCCATTTGGAAATTTAATAGCACTTTCTTAAGTCCTGTGTCATTAAGAAAATAAAAATTGCAATTGCATACTAGTTAGATATTGCAACTGCACTACAAGTTATAGGATACAGCGAAAGAGAAAAGAAAAAAAAAAGGTTGTAGCCTTAAATGCTCTTAGTATTAATCAAGAAAGAATGAAAACAAATTAAATATTCAACTCAAGGAATTAGTAAAAGCACTCCACCCCACAAAAGCCAAGCTTAAGAAACCCATGAGGAAATAATTAAAAAAAGAGCAGAAACTAAAAGACAAGAAAACAGAAATACAGCAGAAGTGCTAATTGTATTTAAAAGCTGGTTCTTTGAAAAGATCCATGACATAAACAAGTCTCTAGACTAGCTAGCAGATGAAAAGACAGAACTACAGGCATAAATAACATCAGGAATGAGAAAGTGTATATGACCACAAATATGAAGGAGTATTGTTTTTAAATATTAAAATATATAACTAAGCTGTAAACGTTGAAATTTAGATTGCCTTTATGTTTCTCTAGAATATATAAATGATCAACATGGAACAAGGAACAGGCTGCCCAAACCATAAAAGAAATGGAAAGTGCTGTCAAGGAACTACCATCATCTGGCCCTGGGTCCAGGGCCCTTATGATTTTAGGAATGAGTTCCACCAAACAAATGAGAAATTGATAATTCCCTTTAGACTTAACTATTTGAGCTCACAAAAGAGGCAGATATATTTTACCTTTAAGAATCTAAGATAAATATCTTTTATTTTCTGTGGAACATGGAGAGCTCTTTCAGTATTTCATCAGGTATTTTTTTTCCATATGATAAAACAATCTCTACTATGTATAATTGATTATTGCTTCTTTTCCACTTGGTCTAATATTTTCTCAAGGAGTATCAATTTTCATCTCAGGTCTTTTGCAAACACACATAAGTTTTTCCTATTTTTTACTGGTTAAAGTGTATATGGTATCAGTATACAGTATACTGTGGATTTTTAATCTGATATTAAGCTAGATCTTCTTGAAATTCTTTCCAATCTCCTACTGTTATTTTCACCCCATCCTATTGTCTTTTCTCTTTTTATCACCACTTAGTGATTTTAGGTTTTCTTCTCTCTTCTCACACAATATTAAACATTCCATATAATTTCTTAACATTTTCTTCTGGATTTCACAAGAGAGAATTTTCAGAGGTAGCTATTCCTTTGGTTCATTAGGATGATATATTTTTCCTCATGTTCTGTCATATTTTTTCATTGACTCCAATGATGTTTTATTTCTTAACAAATTTTGAAGTGGTGGATCTCTGAGTTAGGTCTGATGCAGAACCCACTTGGGTCCCACTCTCTTTCTGTATTGCAACATGATTAGGAGTCCAGACACTGGATTCAGATTGCCTGGGTCCAAATCAAATTTTACCACTTACTAGTTCTGTGAATTTTACTTTTTTATGCTTCAGTTTCTCATCTGTAAAGTTTGGGTAATACAATGACAATATCTGCCTCATAAGGTTTCTAGGAAAATTAAAAGAGTTAATTTATATAAAGAGTTTAGAACAATATCTGGCATATAGTAAGTACTGTAGAAGTGGTGGCAATTTTGCATTAGTTGAAGGGTGACCTTCTTTTCAGATCAACAAAAGAGCAGGCTAATGTTCATAGTTCTCGATTTAATTTCTATTTTTTTGTCACAGGGATCAGCCACATAGACATATTATTTTCTCCTCTCCCCACACCTGGTTCTGTGGTACTCTGAATTTTTGAAAAAAGTGAGAAAATAATATTCCCAGCAATCTGGCAACAACATTCCTCTTATCTCCTTACCAGGAGACAATCAAGTTTATATAATGCCACAACAGCTTCTGTCCTTTATGTCCAATTGTTTGCTTGGAGTTGCTATTTCTGTATGAATGTGAAAACAAGAGAGAATAGTCTGGAGATAGGGATTACAGACAAGAAGGAACCAGAATTCTGGCCTCCTCAACAAGTAGCACCTAGCTGGTAATGGGAAGGACCCTCTATGTCATTTATTCAGCTGGGGGCAGGCTGTGTTAGAGAGATAATATCTTCCCATCTTCCATGGGACTCTAGTGCATGAAGAAATATTCAGATATGCCATGAAATCAGGATACATTGTTCTTATCCTGGTTCAATCTGTCTGTTAGTGGATATGCTAACCAGGTCCTGGCATTTTCATATTGGTATTTATTTGGTTTTTTTGGCAAGAGCACATGAGATCTACTCTCTTAGCAAATTTCCAGTATACAATATAATGTTATTATCTACCATGCTTTACATTAGAGCTCAAGAATTTATGCATCCTACATAACTGCAACTTTGTACCCTTTAACTAATATCTCCCCATTTCCCCCCACCTCCCACTCTTAGTAACCACCATTCTACTCTCTACTTCTACGAATTCAACTGTTTTAGAGTCTGCATATAAGTAAGACCATACAGATTTTTCTTTCTGGTCTAGCTTATATCATTTATCAAATTTATAACTTTTTCTTTGTGATTTTATAGGTATTTTACAGGGAAGTTGAGGGGTGATGCATTGGAGGTTACACAGTAGATAAAATTTTAAACTTTATATATTGTTGATGTAAGGAGACACTATGCAAGGTCTCTAGCTTCATGCCTTTTATATAAAAATAAACATTTTTTCTCCCACTACCATTTCTTTGAAACATGGGATAATTAGATGTTTATCTATGATGTATTCATTTGACTGAGAAGGAGAAAAGGTCTCCTTTTTTATGTTTATTCCTCAGAACATAATAGTAATGAAATAAATAACTCTGGCTGAAGAATACAGATATGCTAATATGCAACTTCATATAATATGAAATATATTAAGAAACCACAAACTAGCATAGTCATGTCTTCTACGTTTAAGACTAGTTAATACTCTTTCTCCAGGGACTTCCCTGGTGGTGCAGTGGTTAAGAATCCACCTGCCAATGCAAGGGACATGGGTTCAAGCCCTGGTCCGGGAATATCCCACATGCTGTGAAGCAACTAAGCCCGTGCTCCACAACTACTGAGCCTGCGCTCTAGAGCCCATGAGCCACAATTACTGAAGCCTGTGCACCTAGAGCCCGTGCCAGTGAGAAGCCCGCTCACGGCAATAAAGAACAGCCCCCGCTTGCCGCAACTAGAGAAAGCCTGAGTGCAACAATGAAGACCCAAAGCAGCCAAAAAGAAAAAAGAGAAAAAAAAATTCTCCAGGAAAACCTCCTTCATAAATATGCAATTTCTGCAATAATTTATTCATGTTTTTTCATTAATCTCCCAGCCTTTTTAAATGAGAACTTCCCACTCTACCACATTCCAGTGTTTAGTATAATTTATCTCTTTCTCACATGTGGTTTTCACTTGATTTCAGAATATTTAGCAGACTTTCTCTTGGGAAAGTTAAATTAATTGAAGACAATTGAAACAAATGATATAGCTTTTGAAAATGTATGACATATGCTATCCTTTTTTGTCAAAAGTTCTCTTTAGCCATCCTCTTTTAGCATCTACTTTCTCACTAAATAAAGAGAGGCTAAGGAAACAAAAGAATGTAATTTCCTGGCCACTTTGGTTAATTCATTTAAATTTAAAACCATGTGTAAGAAGGATACCAACGTTAAGGCAGGTGCAAGACAATGCAAAATCAAGAGGGAAAGTGATCATCTATGGAATTAATGAATCCCTTTCTCTTTCTTATTGAACTTTGAGCAGTCTTATACTTGGATCTACCAAATATTTTTCCAACTCCAGTAGTTGGCTCGCTTGCTAATTAAAAAATAATGTTTCTGTGGTTGACTGGTATTCCAATCACGTAGCAGATGACTATTGGGCACAAACAAGTCAGGAGTTCCATGGTATAACAAATATCATGGATTCTGTCTCTCCTGAACTTAATGTTGCAATCTGATTTTTTTTTTTTAAGAAAAACACTGAAGATAACTGTTTTTTTGTTTGTTTTTGTTTTTTTTTGCGGTAGGCGGGCCTCTCACTGTTGTGGCCTCTCCTGTTGCGGAGCACAGGCTCCGGACGCCTAGGCTCAAGGGCCATGGCTCACGGGCCCAGCCGCTCCGCGGCATGTGGGATCTTCCCGGATCAGGGCACAAACCCGTGTCCCCTGCATCGGCAGGCAGACTCTCAACCACTGCGCCACCAGGGAAGCCCAGGATAAGTTTTGATAGCCCCTCACACTGACAAAAAAGGTCTTGGTTGCATACGTTGTACAGTTGCATATGTTGTACATATTTTTAAGTAGTTGTGAAGAGTATTTTGTTTATAAAGATTACTGCACATATGGTCAACAACTGGAACTCATACAGAGGCTTCATCAGTGTAAACAATCATTGAAATAATGAAATTGGCTATTTTGGTCCTCTGGGCTGCTTTGTGAATCGGAACAAGCAATTAATCATTTCTACCATTCTTATTAAGAAAAATATACTAAAAATGTGAACTTCTAAGCTATGTACATTGTTCCATTAGTCCTCAGCATAGCTATTTATGATATGAAAAATAGCATTTAAAATCTCCTATACATAGGCAGTCTCCTATGCTAAGATTGCCTAGGATAATGAATAGATTATTCATGATAGTAGGTTTTCACAATAGTACCAGTTGTTCATGATACTGCATTTATACATATGATCTAATTACCATTCTAATGAACTCAACTGGATAGCCTCATTTTCATATCAGAATTCAGAAATAGTAAGAGAGAAATAACAATTTGGGACATGCAGCAAGAACATGGCTTCATAAAACACTTTCTTCTCCTGGAATCCATAAAAAATCAACAACAAAATATGAGAAAACCTGAAAGCTAAATTTTCAACAAAACTAATTGTACATATATGTATGTGTGTGTGTGTGTGTGTGTATATATATATATATACACACACATATACTCCAAAGTATATAGAAAGCCTTATAAAACTGCTGGTATCAGGCAAAAATATGCAACAGGATGTACAGAGAAGAATCTGAGAGAAGTTCAGTATACCCTAAACCTTACCAATAGATGAGGGACACTTCCCAAGAAAATGTTACTATGGAGAGGATGAAAATATTACATTTTCTGACTCAAAACTAAAATGACACAATTTCCTCTAAAAAGAAAGTGAAAATTGGAATAACTCAGGGCAGAGATGTGAAGTCAATAGGATTAGTCAAAATATGAGGAGATAAGCAGGCAGAACTCAAGAAAAAAGTAGAAGAAAACACAATCATAGTAGAAATAATGATATTCAAAGGAGAGTGAGAAAGAATAGACACAGTTGAAAATATTGTAAGGGCCACAGAGAATGGAAATGAGAAAAATGAATTCTAAAAAGAGCTATAAAGGGGGCTTCCCCGGTTGCACAGTGTTGAGAATCTGCCTGCCAATGCAGGGGACACAGGTTCGAGCCCTGGTCTGGGAGGATCCCACATGCCGCGGAGCAACTAGGCCTGTGAGCCACAACTACTGAGCCTGCACGTCTGGAGCCTGTGCTCCGCAACAAGAGAGGACGCCACAGTGAAAGGCCGGCGCACCACGATGAAGAGCGGCCCCCGCTTGCCGCAACTAGAGAAAGTCCTCGCACAGAAACGAAGACCCAACACAGCTAAAAGTAAATTAATTAATTTTTTTAAAAAAGAGATATAAAGGACTAGAGGGGAAACAGTAGACATAGAAGATAAGTAAAGAAGATTGAGAATATACATTGCCTGTGTTATCTTCCAAAACCTTTGCATTTTCTCCCAACAGAGTCCATCTCATGGAGTACTTCTCTATTAGAATATATTCTTGTCCCAATTACATCAGGGCTGGCCATATGATTTGCTTCGTTCTGCTGAATATGAATGGAAGTGACCTGTGCTACTTCTAAACAAAATCTATAAGAGCCATGGTCTTATCCAACCTTCTCTCTTATTTGTCTGCTGTGAGATCGGCATGCCCCAGAAATGGATCAGGTTTATCAGCCTGAGTCCTGGAGTGAAGAATACATGCAGATAACCCAAAAAGGATATATAACATGACAAGAAATAATTTTTTTGATAGATTACTAAGATATTTGGATCACTGGTTATCACAGCATAACTTAGCTATACTGATTGATATAGAAACTGGTGCCAGAAATGGGGTTCTAATGAAAAAATACTAAATGTCATTGACCTTGGTGCTGGGCAATAGGTACCAAGGACATTTCTATAGGAGTCTGGAAAGATGACAGTCAATATTATTCTGCACAAAATATTAGGTAATAGTGTCACCTGTGATAATTTGAAAGACACATAATGTACTGATTTAGTTTGTGGTTTTAGATAGAGATTAGCAAGTAATATTATTCATGTGCCACAGTTGCACACAAATAGGCGATACAAGAAAGATATGAGCTAAGAAATGAATTGGCCAGTTTTTAAGAATAAAAGAAAACCAGGTATTCCAAATAGTCCAACATTTTCTAGGATACAAAATACAAGTATTTCTCATTTTTGACAAATGAAATATAACTGAGAGGGCCTTAAGTAATACAGGCCAATTGAAACTCATACTGGGATACATATCGAGAGTACAGTGTTCACACTTGTAATGGATTGAAGGTTTGTGTCCCCCCCCCCATCCCAAATCATATGCTGAAATATAATCTACAACCAGAAATACTTGGAGCTAGGGCCTTTGGGAGGAAATTAGGTCATGAAGGTGTAGCCCTCATGAGTAGGATTAGTGGCCTTATAAGAAGAGGCGAGAGAGACGTCAAACTCTTTTTCCACCACAGGAAGATAGTGAAAATTCAGCCATCTACAATCTGCAAGAGGGCTCTCAGCAGAACCCTATCATGCTGGCACAATGATCTCAGACTTCCAGCTTCCAGAACTGTGAGAAATAAATTTCTGTTGTTGATAAACCACCAAGTTTATGATATTTCATTATAGCACCCTGAGCTAAGATGACACATATTATTAAAATCTTTGAATCATTAAGTGGCATTGAGTAAATCCTTTCAGTTGGACAAAAAGGCACAAGGTAAAGAAAGTAAAAGTACGGTTCTCTAAGATAAGACTGATAAATTAAAGGTAGTTAAGTACAGAGAGAAATTCTCTCAGAAAAAACTTGTTGGCATGGCTATTGGCACTAGACATAGCAGGAATGAAATAGGTAAAAAGCAACTAAGGCTACAAATGACCTAGGTTCTGGATGACAGGTCCCATGATGGTAAAATCTATTACAGATATGAAATATCTTGATTAATCATAACTGTCAGTTCAGATTAAAAAAATAGCACATACTGATATTTTTATGGCTAAGCAGACAGAAGAAATAAAACATCTATCTTGACTCTTACATTCCTCCTTGTCAGAAGGGCTTCCTGGTGAATATGAATGATCTTTTTCAAAAAGAAACATATCAAGTTACATATTAGAATTGATTTTTTTAAGATACTAATATTATTATCATTGAACTGTATTTTAACTCTATATCATTTCACAATGAATGAAATCCTATCTGAAAAGTTCCAATTTCAAACAGTATTGAGGTTAAATTCTGGGGCTCTTGGTACACACAGATTTTTCTGACATAATATCTGAATTATGCTGTATGCCTTTTCCATGGATGCCTGTTGCTTTACAGATATTTTTCATTCTTACAAAAGGAAAAAGGACAAAACTAACAAGCTGTTCAAATAAATGTGGGAGGAAAACTCTTAACCAATCAATGAAAGATCATTTCCCCTAGGCAACTATAAATTATGGTGAAACACATGATTAACCAAGTGAAAGAAGATGTATATTGTATATCTCAGGATTTTTATAGAAATAACATTTCAAAATTACAAGGAGATATTGTAAAATTGGAAGGAAAGGGCAAGGCAATAATTTTAGACTATATATTGCTTAATTTCAGTATAATTTGAAAATATCTTTGAAAGGTATGATGGTCAATTTTACATGTCAACTTGGAGGGTATTCTTGGATGATATTAACATCTAAATTAGTGAACTCTGAGTAAGAAGATTCCCTCAATAATGCAGGTGGGTCTCACCCCTTCAGTTGAAGGCCTGAATAGAAGAAAAAGACTGGCTTCCCTGAGTAAGACGTTATTCTCCATCAGACCGCCTTCAGACTTCATCTGCACCATTGGCTTTCCTGGGTCTCGAGTCTGCCCATTCACACTGAAGACTGGATTCTACGGGCTCCATAATCATATGAGCCAATTCCTTACAATAAATGTCCTTCTTGCTCTCTCTCTCTCTCACTCAAAATCTGTCTTAGTCTGCTAGGACTGCCATAGCAGTCAATACCACAGACTAGATGGCTTAAACAACAAAAATTTATGTTCTCACAATTCTGGAGCCTCAAGATGAAGGTGCCCACAGGGTTTATTTCTGGTGACACTTTTCTTCCTGGCTTGCAGACAGCCCTCTTCTCACTGCTTCCTCTCTTGGCCTGTTTTCTACATCTGTGCAGAGAGAGTTCTCTGGTATCTCTTCCTCTCTTTATAAGGACATTAGTCCTATTGGATTAGAACCCCACCCTTATGACTTCATGTAACCTTAATTACCTTCTTAAAGAGCATAAAATCACATTGAGGATTAGGCTTCAATCTATGAATTTTAGGAGGACATAATTCAGTCCAAGACAATAGACATATGGATAGAAGTCATATTTTACTAATTTCTGAGACAGTGACAGAGGATATTTGAGCCTAAGATGAAACATACAAATTTGGGAAACAAATACTTCATGATCCAATGAGAAGTTTGCTTTTCCAGAAATACTCTGCAATCTCTTTAATATAGATATTCAAAAAGTTGAAATTCCAGAAACTGTGATCTACTCTATTCAGAACATAACTGAAAAAAATGTAGCATCATTTTGTCAGGAGATAATTTGCATTTCCTGGGATTCATGAATAGGTATATCAGAAGTTTGATGCTGCACTCTGTGAGATTATGATGTTTCCCTTATGCTGCTTGAAAACCCAATTACTTATATCTGGAAAGGTAGAAAACTGATACTGGAGTAGTAATAAGAGAAGATTATGAAGAAAATAGACATAGCATCTGTGAAGGGAAACTTGATATTTAGAAAAACCTTTCTGAGTAATATCTTGACTGGTTGTAACTGAAATGCTTAACTTTAATATTCTTTTTTTAAAAAAATTAAAGAACTGCATTATTTTTCATCCAAAGAAAATGTCATGACCTTATATAAAAACTGTTTTAACCATAGGTATTTGTAGAGGTTAGCTAGCCTGAAAATTACAATAAACTATAAATCAACAGGCTCAAACCATAAAATTCACTCATCTCAAATTATTCTTTAGGAGCTTCACTACTTAACAATGTTTGTACAATGTTTGAACTTACTCTCTATTGTAATGAGAGTAAGTTCATTATAAATGAAAGAGTAAATACAGTTTTAATTCCACCTTTATAATGGGAAATACAGGTTTAGCTATCTTACTTGCTACGTCTTCCTAAGATCGAAGCTTTAATATTTTATTGTGTGACTGTCACTAGCCAGAGCAATTAGGCAAGAAAAAGAAATAAAAGGCATCCAAATTGAGAAGGAAGAAGTAAAATTGTCCCAAATGTAATTTGCTTGCAAATTACATGATCTTATATATAGAAAACCCTAAAGATTCACAAAAACTGTTTGAACTACTAAACAAAATCAATGAAGGTGCAAGATACAAAATCAATATATAAAAATCAGTTGCACTAATAACAAACTATTTAAAAGGAAGTTAGGAAAATAGGATCATTTACAATAACATCAAAAAGAATAAAACACTTAGGATAAACCTAACTAAGCAAGTGATGTCCTTGTACACTGAAAACTACAAAATATTGTTGAAAGAAATTGAAGAAGACACAAACAAATGGAAAAACATCCCATGTTCATGAATTGGAAGACTTAATATTGTTAAAATGACCACACTACCCAAAGCAATCTACAGATTCAGTGCAATCCCTATCAAGATTCCAATAGAATTTTTTATAGAAATAGAAAAAAAAATTCTAAAATTCATACCGAAGCACTAAAGACCCCAAACAGTGAGACAAATCTTTAAAAAAAAACAATCTTGAAAAAGAACAAAGAGTCTTCAATACAGGAACTATGTCCCAAGAATTGGGTTCCTTCAAGTAACTATTTTACTACCTGAAAGAAATAGACACAGGAGACAGGAACTGTCATATTTTTATAAGTTATAGACTATTTCTCCTACATATACCAGTGGGGATTTTGCTTGCTTTGCTACCCTACTTTGAAATTAGTGAATTCAATCACCATACCTATTACTGGACACAATGTGGTTTTCTTGAAAAATGTCTGAGGACATTCAAGAATTCCATCTATAATGAACACACAACTGAAATTAAGTTGTTGGGGCTCCTGAAAAATAATTAGACTCCAAGGATACATAGATAATCTAGAACCAATTAGCTGAAAGAGCACTTTCATTGACTTCGATTGTTGATTCATGGTTCAATGGCCACTGATTTTCTGTGATGTTGAAGCTGTATGGCATAGTGAGAGGCAGGGAAATTGTCTGTGCTTTTCTTGCCCTTGTTGCTCCTCACGCTTGTATCCAACACTGTATTATTTGTATCTATTCCCTCTCCTGAAAGTTACCCTCTCTTGCCCCATCCTCAGGAACACTCCACAGAGGCTGCCCGCCTCTTACTTCTTCCTTGTCTCCCTAACTATAGACTCAGGCTCTGAACCACAGGAATCATTACTGTTACCTTGTGCCTAGATATCATTTTTCCATTTTTATTATTGTAACTTCATTACAGTGTACAAGATTTTAAATTTTGTGTGCAAATTTTCCCCACATCATGCCAGGATTGCATATACAGGAACAGGCATTTGTACAGATTGGAAGGAGATAGGATCAAACTAATTCTTATATTTAACTTCAAAATGATTAAAACTGAGGGTCTTTAGCTTTGCATAAATATAGCCTGGGTTAGGAAATAATTACAAAATTACTATGTGTATGGTACTCTGCAGTTACTAAGAAACATAACATTTGATGAAACACAATCAAATTAATCAAGCACTTGTTTTTTTCTGATTATAACAGTAATGCAGGGTTATTTGAAATATATTGCTTTATAGGATAGTAAAGTTAATATTAAAGCTCCAGAACTATATACTACTTTTCCCCAAAGATTTAAAAACATTTATGCTAACTAAATTATGTACAAAAGAAACCAACTAGAGCTAAAATACGAATTCAGCGAAGTTGCAAGGTACATGATTAACACACCAAAATCAGTTGAGTTTCTAAACACAAGCAGTAAATAAGCCAAAAAGGAAATTAGAAAAACAATTCCATTTACAATAGCAACAAAAAGAATAAAATAGCTAGAAATAAATTTAATAAGGGAGATGAAAGAGTTGTACATTGAAAACTATAAAACATTGCTAAAACTATGAAGAAATTAAGGAAGACCTCAATAAATGAGAAGATATCCCATGATCTTAGATTGGAAGAATTAATATTATTAAGATGTAGCAATACTACCTAAACTGATCTACTGATTCTATCAAAATTCTAATAGTTTATTTGCCAAAATGGAAAAGCCATTGCTCAAATTTATGTGGAATGCAGAGGGCAATGAACTGGCAAAACAGTCTTGAGAAAAACAAAGTCAGAGTGCTCACACTTCCCAATTTCAAAATTTACTACAAAGCTACAGTAATCAAAGCAGCGTGGTACTGGCATAGGATAATGGAATACAACTGAGAGTCTAAAATAAGCCTATATATCTAAGCCCTATTGCTTTTTGACAAGAACCGAGACCACTCAATGGCAGAGGACAGTCTATTCAACAAATAGTCCTGGGACAACTGTACAGCCACATGTAAAAGAATGAAGTTAGATCTCTACCTAACACCACAAAAATAAACTCACAATGAATCAAAGATTAAATACAAGAGCTAAAACAATAAAACTCTTGGAAGAAAACATTGGGGTAAATCTTCATGACCTTTAGTTTGGCAATGGATTCTTAGATATGACACCAAAAGCATTAGCCACAAAAGAAAAAATAGACAAATAGGACTTCATCAAGATTTAACACTTTTGTACATCAAAATACGTTATCAAGGAAGTGCAAAGACAATGTATAGAATGGGAGAAAATATTGGCAAATCGTATATCTGGTATCCAGAATATATAAGGACTTTTATAACTCAACAACCATAGTACTTAACAAACATGTCTCCAAAGATATACAAATGGTGAATAAGCACATGAAAATATGCTCAATATCATTATCCATTAGGGAAATGTAAGTCAAAACCCCAATGAGATATCACTTAACACCCACTAAGACAGATAATAACAAATAGTAGTCAGGATGTGGAAAAATTAGAACCCTCACACACTGCTGGTAGGAATGTAAAATGGTGGGGCTGCTGTGGAAAAGCTTGGTGGTTCCTCAAAATGTTAAGCACAGAACTGCCATATGACCCAGCAATTCCCCTCCTATGCATATGCCCCAGAGAACTGAGAAAACAGGTACTCAAAACAAATACTAACACACAAATGTTCATACACCACTATTCATAATAAGCAAAAGGTAGAAACAATCCAAATGTCTATCTATAGATGAATGTATATCAATATTGATATACACATAAAATGGAACATTTTGCAGCCATAAAAGGAATGAAGTGATGATACATGCTACAATGTGAATGAGTCGTAAAAGAATTATGCTGTGTGAAAGATGTCAGACACAAAGGTTACATGTTGTATAATTCCATTTATATGAAATATTCAGAATAGGTAAGCCCATAGAAACAAAAAGCAGATTGGAGGTTAGCAGGGACCGGGGAGGGAAGGATGGAGGAGTAACTGCTTAATGGGTATGGGTTTTTTTTTTGTTTTTTTTTTTTTTTTTTTTGCGGTACGCGGGCCTCTCACCGCTGCGGCCTCTCCCACCGCGGAGCACAGGCTCCGGACGCGCAGGCCCAGCGGCCATGGCCCACGGGCCCAGCCGCTCCGCGGCACGCGGGACCTTCCCAGACCGGGGCACGAACCCGCATCCCCTGCATCGGCAGGCGGACTCTCAACCACTGCGCCACCAGGGAAGCCCTGGGTTTTTATTTTTAGATAATAAAAATATTTTGGAAGTAGACAGAGGTGGTGGTACACAGCATTGTAAATGTACTAAATGCCACTGAATTGTTCACTTTAAAATGCTTAATTTTATGATTTGAGAATTTCACCTTAATTAGGAAAAAATGAAAAAAATAATGCATCTCTTCATTGCATAATTTGCACTTCAAAACTCCTAATTTTATCACTTTTCTGGGTTTTAAACTGATGCACCTGTTTCATTTAAACTCAATGTGAGAGGATGAGAAAATGGGTTTAACTGTTTATTCTTGATTGTTTTGTGAGTTTTCCTATGGTTTTTAATTGATTTTATTTTAGTAGAATACTTAGAATCAGACATTTTCTGTGGAAAATTAATGTACTTAAATTATACTTTAGGAGTTGAAATAACTTTTTTTTTTTTGCAATACGCGGGCCTCTCACTGTTGTGGCCTCTCCCGCTGCGGAGCACGGGTTCCAGACGTGCAGGCTCAGTGGCCATGGCTCACAGGCCCAGCCGCTCCGCGGAATGTGGGATCTTCCCGGACCAGGGCACGAACCCGTGTCCCCTGCATTGACAGGTGGACTCCCAACCACTACGCCACCAGCGAAGCCCTGAAATAACTTTTAAACTTCATCTTACTTTTTGTTACAATGTTTCTGTAATCTTTAGAAAATCCTATCAGCAAAATACTATATATGATATTTGGAACTTAAAGTATTGCCCACCAGAGGGCTCTCATTTTTCTTCTTTCTCTTTTCAAAAAAAAATGAAAGTCATATTTTAATAGATTATAGCTTATACACCTGTGAGTAAATCAAATGTATATTCTAAGTGTCTGTAGAAGCTCCCTGAATAGTACACTTAAAATAAACTTATTATGATTGAGATGCAAATAAAGCATACTTTATAAACACATACTCATGTTTTCCACATTTCTCTATAAAACTTTCTGTGAAAGGGAATTTATACAGTGAACTATTATGATTTGAACAAGAGGGAAATGAAACAAATGTTCCTTTAAAATTCACAGAGCACAACCTCCAGAATAACTAAGTGTACAGTTAATTTTAGATACTAATCTAAACCACGAGGGAAAGAACTTTTCTCAACTATGTTTGGAAACAGAGTCCTAATCTGAAAATTGATAAACAGAATTTATATTTAAAAAATAATTTTTTTGCACCTATATTATATATGGGGGATGTGTTGGTGACTAAGATATAGTTGATTTTCTTGAGAAGCTCAGTCCATAATGGGAAACAGGCCTGTGGATAAATAATAATTGTATACTTTAACTGCTATAAAGAAGTGTGACAATCAAAAGACTTTATCTTTAATTCTCAGGGAGAATTGAAGGCTGGGAATGTTGTGTAATTTTTAAAAGTCCCTCAAGAAATTCTCATCTCCTCCTTCATTCCACAGCTGAGAACCACCGTGCCAAGTGTCACTGTGGAAAGAGAAATTACCCACCTAAGAGAATCAGGGAAGTTTCCTAAACCAGAAATTAAAGATACAAGTTTCATCTGGGGAGCTCTCAGAGTAGGTGGAGGTGGCATAAAAGATAGGAGGGGCAATCCAAGTAGAGGGGAAAGAGTGATCAAAGTCGTGGACCTAAAAAATTAACAAAACATACAAAAAACCATATGATGTTGTCAGGAATCAGGACATGATCTGGGTGCTTGGGAAACTGATTAGGCCACAGTGAATGATACCAGTGGAGAGTGAGTATGGAAATCACATTTTGAAAAGCCCTGAATGCATGTAAAAGAGTTTGACTTCATCTTGTAGGAAATTTGGAAGCTGAGATTGTTTTTATGCAGGAAAATGACCTGAACAGATCATTAACTTAGTTGGCTAATTTTAATGGATCTGGGGAGCAAATTAAGGGTACAGAAGAGCAGAAGCAGTACAATGTGAGACAGAGAATCTAATTAAGAAGCAATTATTAAGCATTGAGTAGATGAGGGTCTTAATTAAGCCTGGACCAATGTGGATGGTGAAAACACAAATGAATAAAAGACATTAAGATCATTAAAGAAACATTTCAACAAGCTTCAAGCCGAACATGTAACTGTTGTCTCTCTCTGACCTTGAGCTTGGCTAGTGCGTTATGGAACTCATCCCAGAACTCCCTGAGAACTGTGTCACCTGGACTTTAATCCAGGTGAGATGGTTGTAGAGGTCATCCTCTGAAATACTACTCTATCCTGTCTCACCTTCCAGCAAGAGGCCACGTAGGATAGAAAAGACTTAACAGCAGCTGGAGGAAATCCTGACCTCTATCCACCAACTTTTTTGTTAAAAAAAAAAAAAAAAGTAGATTCTATAGAGTTTTTATGGAAAAGATGATTTGAGCAGGATGTGCCTGTCTATACTAATTACTATAAATAAATCTGGAATTTATGCAATTATGGGATATAGCTGACCAGAGAATGGAAATTAGACCTGTAACATCTTTGCCCCTGAATGACTAAACACACAAAAACTAAGCAGCTCTAAACCTAAGTGGCTGAGCTGACACACACACCACACATTGTTAGTGCTTGCTTGCTACTCCAGTGTGGGAAAAGGGACAATTAGGAAGCAATTTTGAAGGCTCAAGCCCCTCAGGAAAGGAATACTACATGTATGCCTGCTTCTTGCTTGTTATCTTTTGAATCATTAGTAGTTTGGTCTTGGGCAAGACCTATGATTCTTGTGAGTGTGTTTTGACAATTCTACCTTTTGTGGCAACTCACTATGGAAAGAAAAGAGCATGAAGGTGGGTGTCTTGGCGTTGCACACTGCCATTATTTATTTAATCTATTACAGTACAGAATTTAGTGTAATACCAATTTACATACTCCTATACACATATCTATCTACCATGTCAACAATTCCCAAATTTCTATCTATGAATCATAGATTCAGATCTTTAGTTTGGTGGAACGCAGAATACATATTTGGGGCCAGTGCAAGTTGCATGTAAAACTAAAAATAGCTAATATTATTGGACAATTACTTTTCGTCTATTATCTTCACTGGTTTGTTTACTTCTCACAACAAAATATGAGGTCAGTACATTAATGCTGTTTATAGATGAAGAAACTTAATAAATGTGACCCAATCACTGTGCTCAGTCTGACCAGTGTCTCCTTCCCACAGAGGGGTGAGGAGGCTGGCACAATACACAGAGAGAAGCACTCACCCCTTCCCTTAGAAGTAACGCAGCCATCTCCCTCGGGTTCTATTCTCTGTCTGGTTAAATTCTATGACTGTATTAGTCTGCTAAGTCTGCCATCACACCATACCACAGACTGGATGGCTTAAACAGCAGAAATTAATTTATCATAATTCTGGAAGCTAGAAGTCCACAGTCAAGGTGCTTTCAGGGTTGGTCTCAGGTGAAGTTCTTTTCCTGGCTTGTAAATTTCTTGCTAGGTCTTCACCTGGCCTCTTTGTTTGCTCAGAGAGAGAGAAGGATCTCTGGTAACTCATCCTCTTCTTATAAAGCCACCAGTCCTATTGCATTAGGACCCACTCTTATGACTGCATTGAACCTTAATTATCTCCGTAAAGTCCCCATCTCCAAGTACACTCAAGTTGGGGCTTAGGGCTTCGATATATGAATTTCGGAGGACACAATGCAGTACATGACAATGGTTTCTGTATCTTCCTGTCCATCCATGGTTCTTTTTCTAATACTATGTCTTTGCCCACTGGACTCTCACCTTCTAATTCTTTTGAAAACCTTTCTCCTTGCCTTGACTTCAGCCCCATAGGACTCACAGAGGTGATATTAGTTTTCTCCCTTTCCGTGCTTAGAGTGGGGTAATCAGAGACTTGCTTCTAACTGCACTTCCTTCTCTGGCCTTCAGTCTCTGCCTCTCCAGTAAGTTTTTCACATGGTCATCAGAATTATCCCCCTAAAGATTAGCTGAAGTTCTCTCAGTTAGATAGACAACAAAATCAAAATTCTTCACGTGGATTTACAATCTTGCCCACTCTACGTTCCTTGCTTTATCATTCTGTGTTTTAGTCAGGATGTAAATCCCACTCTTAGGGAGTCTGTCACTTTACTTCCTGCCATTCAATACTTTCCATGTGCCTCTGCTATGAGATTTAATTCCTTCCATTTTGTATAAGTGCTAGTTATTTACATCACTCTTATAAAATTAGAAACCTCATTAGGGCAGAGACAATATTTATTTATCTCTGTATACTTATCCTGACAGGTATAGTAGGTCCTCAGTAATTAATTTTTAATTTATATGATGACAACAAATATTTACTCAGTTCCTGCTTTATGCTAGGCCCCCTGCTTCAAGATGAAAACTAAAACATGTTCTTATTATACTTCTTTTTCACTTTTGAAAGAAAATGATCTTTTAGTTTAGGTGACAGGTCATATGGTATAAACAAATATTTTAAAATCCTGCAATCCTCAGCCAAAGTTTCAAAGAATTCTATGGGTTCTCTTTAGTAACCAATTAGGCACAGTTGAATGAAACTACATCAAAATAAAGTGATTTAAATGAAGTACATTCCTCACACAAAGTAAGCCCAGAGGTAGGCATGTCAAGAGCTGGGATGCAGGGACTCTGAGGCTGTCAAGGACCAATGTGCCTCCATCTTTGCACCCCACATCCCTTGGATATTGCCCTGCTGCTATGGCACTCCAGCCACCATATATACTTTCCCAGCTGGCAAGTGGAATATGAAACTTCAAGAAGTCCCATAAAGCAATTCCATTTATATCTAACTGGCCAGTGCATAATCATATGACCTGACCCATGTGTAGAGGGAGGGTGAGAAATATAATATTTTAGGTAGGCACATTGCCACCTTGAGTAAAATCAGAAATTCCTATTAAAGGAGAGCGAATGAACTGATATTTGGGTCTTGCTAGAAGAACATGTAAACTTCTTCAACCAAAATAAATCTGTAGATCTGAAATGAAATGGGATTGCAAAATGAGCTTTTAGCTATAACTGATTTGAACTTGAACTGTTTACATTCAATTAAATTATAGCTTAAATAATCACATTATTAAAATGGAAAAAAAAAAGAACCCATTGTTGAATGAAATTCAAAGTTTATTTGGCCAATGGCCCAAATACCTATCTCTCGCCCTCACCACCTACTGACCCCTGTCACCTCCAGACAATCTACCCAGCCGCACTCCTATCCATTTACTTTATGTCCTAAGGACTATTTTCCTGAGAACTCTCCTCCACAACCCTTTTCCTTGGCCTATATTGCCTCTTACCACCCTTGAAGTGCTTACATGTATATTTAAAGTAGTTTGCCCAGATAGTTTTGGGGTGATTAAGATTCATTTGCTGAATAGCAATGGAACTAATGACTCATGTCTTTGGGGAAGGGCCTGAAATAAACCTCCTAGAATACAGCAACGTAGAGGTTGTAGGGGTGGTGGCAAGGAATAAAATAATAGGAGTAGAGCCTTGGCAAATGACTACAAATTCCTGCACTGGCAAGAGTGCTGTTTTGAGAGGGAAGGACAAGAGAAGAGTTCCAAGTGGGAAAACCGTAACTACAATCATTTCATTTTCATTCTGTGTTCCTTCAGAAACACCAGTGTTATTCTTCCTACAAATAAGGCTGGAAAAATCTGATAAGTGTACATGTACAGTTTTGTAATATAAATCAATTTGAATGTTTTCCAAGAAAAAAAACAGGTAACAAATAGACAGCATTTTAAAAAGTTAAATTCTCTGTAAATATTTCAGGTATATTTGGGTGATGATTATCCAAGATCCTGTATTCTCTTTAATTTTTTTATTTATTTCTTTGCTGTACGCGGGCCTCTCACTGTTGTGGCCTCTCCCGTTGAGGAGCACAGGCTCCGGACGCGCAGGCTCAGCGGCCATGGCTCACGGGCCCAGCCGCTCCGCGGCATGTGGGATCTTCCCGGACCGGGACGCGAACCCCTGTCCCCTGCATCGGCAGGCGGACTCTCAACCACTGCGCCACGAGGGAAGCCCTCTTTATCTCTTAATGTTAGTATCTCCACTAAACATACTCAAATGGAAAATCAAAATATCACCTCCCTCTTATTGATCATTCTGAACTATAAGAGACCAGCTAAATTTTCTTCTTAATAGCAGCTCTAGTACCAAAAAAAAAAGAGAGAGAGAGAGAAAAGGTTAAAATAATATTTGAGACCTTTTCTAACAACAGCAGGTTTAATCTATGTGTTGATCTCCAATACCTTCCAGAACTACATTAAAATAGAGCAAATAAATTTTTTTTTTAATTTTTTAAAGTATAAATCCACAAGAGCATGGAGGATAAGAGAGGAAATTCCAGAGAAAAATCACTAAATTTTGGAAGCTGCAAAGCAGACTGATGAATGGTAACAGACTTGGCAGAGTGTGGTAAGGGAAATCTAAATGCCCGCAGAAGGAAATAATAAGAGGAAAGGTTCAAGACTGGAGGGATCTGGTGTCACAGAAGGTAACAATAAAGACACAGAAGTGACAGAAGATTGGGTTAAAAGGAGAAGTTAGATCCCAGATACCTTTTCACAAACTGTACCCCTATAACCCTCCCTGACTGCAGCAGGAAACTGAGATTTGCTCTTTGGAGAAGTCCACAAAAGAGCCTCTGTGTACAGAGAGGTGAATAACTATACTAACAGTTAGGACCACTGGGCCCAGAAACAGGGAGAACACCTGGGGAAATCCTACAGCCTAGTATGAGAAAGTCAACACACACTCCCTTCTCCTTTTCAGTCCCAAGTTCAGGAAGCAGGCCTCACAGGACAAATTAATCACAAGAGAAAATGACTGGCTAAAGAGAGAGAACTGACATTTGTGGAACTACTCACAAAACGACGGACCTAGCTCTATTGCCTTACTTGAGGCAAACCAGTTGACAAAAGTCCTTCTACCCACTGATAGTTTCAAATGCACTTTTTTAAGGCCTCCGTCTTAAACATCAAAGTCAGCCAAGATCACCAGGCCTATTAGGAAATCCTCCACATGAAAATAAAAGAATGGACCAATCTAATGGAGGAAAATGTAAAAAGAATACCAAAGGAAAGAGGGACAAAGGAAAATAAAACTAAAAAATAATTAACATACTCATAGAAAAGGAAAAAAAGAAGATATTAGTTCCCTGAAAAGATTTTTTAAAAAAATCAGAGAACAAGAAAGAATTCTTAGTAATTAAATATGTGGCAGATTATAGATGTCTACAAATTATTTGCTATTCCCTTCATTGACAGGTGGAGGGGTTGGCCTTATTGGGTCAATGAAATGTAGTAGAGGTGATATTTGGGACTTCTGCAGTTAGGTCATAAGGATTGATCCCTACAGCTGTCACTGAAGATCTTGGGACATAATCTTTGGGTTCCCACAGTCACCATGTAAGATATCTGACTACCCTTATAGCACCATATTCAAGAGGCTATAAGCAGACACACTGGTCAACATTTGGCTTCCTGTTAAGGCTCCAGACACGTGAGTAAAACTATTTTAGACCATTCAGACCAGCCCACCTAACAGCTGAATACATGTAACCTCCATCAACATCACTTGGAACAACTAAGTGCTGCCTAAATTCTCGGCCCACAAAATCACAAGATATACAGTCATACTTCATTTTATTGTGCTCTGCTTTACTGCACTTTGCAGATACTGCATTTTTTTCACACACTGAAGGTTTGTGGCAACCCTGTGTCAAGCAAGTCTATTGGCACCCTTTTTCCAATGGCATTTGCTCACTTTGTGTCTCTGTGTCACATTTTGGTAATTCTCGCAACATTTCAAATTTTTCATTATTATTATATCTGTCATGGCGATCTGTGATCAGTGATCTTCAAAGTTACTACCGTAATCATTTTGGGGTGCCACAAACCATGCCCATATAAGACGGCAAACATCAATAAATGTGTGTGTTCTGACTGCTCAACCAATCAACCGGCTTCTCCCTGTCTCTCTCCCTATCCTTGAGCCTCACTATTCCCTGAGACACAATGATATTAAAATTAGGCCAATTAATAACTCTACAATGGCCTTCAAGCATTCAAGTGAAAGGAAAAGTCGCACGTCTCTCATTTTAAATCAAAAGCTAGAAATGATTAAGCTTAGTGAAGAAGGCATGTCTAAAGCTAAGACAGGCTAAAATCAAAGTCTCTTGCACCAAATGGATAGTCAAGTTATGAATGCAAAGAAAAAGTTCTTGAAGGAAATTTAAAGTGCCACTCCAGTGAACACACAAATCATAAGCAAGCAAAACAGCCTTATTGCTGTCATGGAGAAAGTTGTACTGGTCTGGAACACACCAGCCACAACATTCCCTTAAGCCAAAGCCTAATCCAGAGCAAGGCCCTAACTCTCTTCAATTCTGCGAAGGCTGAGAACAGTGGGAAAGATGCAGAAGTTTGAAGCTAGCGGCGCTCGGTTCATGAGGTTTAAGGAAAGAACCCATCTCCATAACATAAAAACTAAAGTGAAACAGCAAGTGCTGATGTAAAAGTTGTAGCAAGTTATCCAGAAGACCTAGCTAAGATAATTAATGAAGGTGGTTACACTAAATAACAGATTTGCATTGTAGATGAAACAGCCTTCTATTGGAAGAAGATGCCATCTAGGATTTTCATAGCTACAGTGGAAAAGTCAATAGCTGGCTTCAAAGCTTCAAAGGGGCAGCTGACTCTCTTGTTAGGGGCTAATGCAACTGGTGCTTTAAGTTGAAAGCAATGCTCATTTACCATTCCAAAAATCCTATGGCCCCTAATAATGGTGCTAAATTTACTCTGCCTCTGCTCTATAAATGGAACAACAAAGCCTAAATGACAACACATCTGCTTATCACATGGTTTACTGAATATTTTAAGCCCACTGTTGAGAACCTGTGCTCAGAAAAAAAGATTCTTTTCAAAATGTTACTGCTCGCTGACAATGCACCTAGTCACCCAAGAGTTCTGATGGAGATGTACAGTGAGATTAAGATTGTTTTCATGCCTGCTAACACAACATCCATTCTGCAGCCTGTGGATCAAGGGGTAAATTTGACTTTCAAGTCTTATTATTTAAAAAATACATTTCACAAGGCTATAGTTGCCATATCCAGTGATTCCTCTGATAGATCTGGGCAAAGTCAACTGAAAACCTTCTGGAAAGGATTCATCATTCTAGATGCTATAAAGAACATTCATGATTCCTGGGAAGAGGTAACAGCAACATTCACAGGAGTTTGGAAGAAGTTGATTTCAACCCTCATGGATGACTGTGAGGGGTTCAAGACTTCAGTGGAGGAAGTAACTGCAGATGAGGTGGAAATAGCACGAGAACTAGAATTAGAAGAGTCTGAAGATGTGACTAAATGGCTGCAATCTCATGATAAAACTTTAAGGGATAAGGAGTTGCTTTTAATGAATGAACAAAGGAAGTGGTTTCTACAGATGGAAGGAGATGCTGTGAAAATTGCTGAAATAAAAACAAAGGATTTAGAGTATTACACAAACTTAGTTGATAAAGCAATGGCAGAATTTGAGAAGAATAACTCCACAGTCTTGAAAGTTCTACTGTGTGTAAAATGTTATCAAACAGCACTGCATGCTAGAGAGAAATGGTTTGTGTAAGGAAGAGTGAATCAATGCAGCAAAACTTCACTACTGATTTTAAGAAATTAGAGAAAAAAAGAAAAAAGAAATACCTGGGGAATGAGAAGTAGCCCCATTATGTTCTTTGGGTGAAAAAGTGACTTGAAAAGCCCATCTTTCTTTTGTACTTCTACTTGTCCCCTAATTGTGTGCTTTCTTTTGAATTGGCATTCCTCAGTGTACAGAGAAGAATTTATATGTTACATTTTTAAAGAATGAAACATTACTGAATAAGTGACTTAGAAGGTTAAGTGTTTGGGCTTCAGATGGCTGTGATTTCCACTTTAATGTTTTAATATCACATATGGGTTGCACAGTCCTTGTTGACCTTGATGATTTTTGTTATTGTCCCTGCTGCAGTTTCCTCTATTGATCCTGTTATCAGTAGGTCTTAACCTTAACCAGAAGCAGCCACCAGCAAAACCAGCATAAACATAAGCTTCACAGCCCAGGCTCTATGTCTTGGGACTTTTGCAAGAGTAGTCATAGTGTAGAAGGTACTGTTAAACCTAAAATCTGGATGACCATTTACACATAACTCTTTAAGACTGTATTCCAAGAAAATTATATTTGTTCCAAGGTAGCTCAAAACTCTTTGAAAATCCCCTTGAGAAAGTGGGACACACTATCACATTTTAAATTAATTAACTAATTAATTAATCTATTTTTGGCTGCATTGGGTCTTTGTTGCTGCGTGCGGGCTTTCTCTAGCTACGGCAAGTGGGGTCTACTCTTCATTGCGGTGCACTGGCTTCTCATTGCGGTGGCTTCTCTTGTTGCAGAGCATGGGCTCTAGGCACATGGGCTTCAGTATTTGTGGCACAGGGGCTCAGTAGTTGAAGTTTTCAGGCTCTAGAGCGCAGGCTCAGTAGTTGTGGCACATGGGCTTAGTTGCTTCACAGCATGTGGGGTCAACCAGACCAGGGATCAAACCTGTGTCCCCTACCTTGGCAGGTGGATTCTTAACCACTGCGCCACCAGGGAAGTCCCAGCAATAAAGTAGTTTTAAATTAAGGAATATGCATTATTTTTTAGATACAATGCTATGGCATACTTAATAGAGTAGAACATAATGTAACCATAACTTTTATATGAATTTGGAAACCAAAACTTTCATGTGACTCATTTTATTGCAATATTCACTTTATTGTGCTGGTCTGGAGCCAAACCTGCAATATCTTCAAGGTATGCCTCTAATAAAACAAGTATTATAAGGTGCTATGTTTGGAGTAGTTTATTACACAGCAGTAGGTAACTGCAACAAGGTTGGATGATAAAGAAACTTCCAGGAAATTAGAACAAACAGATAAAGAGATCAAGAGAAAAAAAATATTATTAATCCAGAGGTCCAATACCCAATAGGAGCTCTTTAAGGCAAAAATAAGAGCAAATAGAAGGAAGTAGATTATAATTTAAAACACACGTGCATGCACACGCACGCACACATGCACACACACACACACACACACGAGGAAGTCTTCCTTGAACTAGAGAAAATGAGTTTCCAGACTGAATGGATTCAGTAAGTGTAATAAAAACTTAAAAGAATAAATAGGGACAAAGAAAATTCTGAAAGTTTCTAGAAGGAAAAAAATAAAGTTGACCTATGAAAGACTGATGTCATCAAATGGCACCAGACATCTCTAAAGTTATACTGGAGTCAAGCAGCAATGCTTTCAAAGTTCTTGGGAAAACTAGTTTCCAATCTAGAATTCTATAATCTCTCAAACTACAAATCAAATTTGGTGATAAAAACATATATTTTCATCTCACAAAATCTTAAAACATTTATACCCCATGGACCTTTTCTCAGGAAGCTAGTGGATATGGCCTATCACCAAAATGAAGGCATAAATTCAAAAACAGCAATATATGGAATCCAGGAATCACAGACACAAGTCAAAGACAACTGATTTTGGAAATCTGTGTCGTCTTTCTTTTTCTTCCTCAGTCTAATTAAAGGATTAATAATTTTATTGATAGCTGATTTTCTATAATATTTATCCATTTTTTACTTAACTGATTTCTGATACTATATTTATTATTTCCTTTCTTTTACTTACACTGGTTTTTAATTTCTTCTTTTTCAGCTTCTTAAATTGGAACTTTAGATCACTGATATTAAATCATTTATTTTTTCTAATAAAAGTATTTAAAGATATAAATTTTTCTCTAAGCACTGATTTAGCTATACTTCACATATTTTGATACACTTGATATATTGTATTTTCATTTTCAACCAGTTTGAAATATAATTTCCTTTGCAATTTCTTCTTTAGTCCATGGATTATTTAGCAAAATATCATTTAATTTCCTAATATTTGATAATTCCAGATATCTTTCTATTATTAATTTCTAACTTAATTCCCTTCTAGTCAGAAAACATACTCTGTAAGTTTAAACTGTTTTCAGTTTATTGAAGCTTGTCTATGGCTTAGCTGATAGCATATTTGGTGAATGTTAATGTGCAGGTCCCACCCCACCCAACCTGGTAGGCAGCCCCAGGTGGCATCAGTGCCCCTCCTAAGTGGCTCCAGGTCCAAGGGACCAGCCCTGCCCACCAGCATGCCTGCAGCAATTGTAGCTCAACCACAACAGAAGCATACATGCAGCGCACACAGGAGAGACACTGGGTACACATGGCTCTGGTAACCAGGAGGGATTGTGCCAGTGGGCCCCAGAGAATACCTTCTACATAAGGCCACTTTAAGACTGGAAGACATAGCTGATAAAACTAGTACATAGAAACAAACACAGAGACACAGGCAAAATGAAGATGCAAATACCTTCCAAACAAAAAATAAGACAAAACCCTAGAAAAAGAACTAAATGAAACAGAAATCAGCAATTACCAGATAAAGAGTTTAAAGTAATAGTCATAAAAATTCTCATCAAACTCAGGAGAATAATGGATGAACACAGTGAGAACTTCAAGAACGAGATAGAAATTATAAAAAGAATCAATCAGAACTGAAGAATACAACAACTGAAATGAAAAATACACCAGAGGGAATCAACAGGAGATTTGAGGATGCAGAAGAACAAATCAGAGATCTGGAAGACAGGGTAATGGAAATAAATAAATCAGAACAGTAAAAAGAGAACAGAAAGTTTTAAAATGAGGATAGTTTAAGGGACCTCTGACACATCAAGTTTACTAACATTCTCATTATAGGGATCTCAGAGGAGAAGAGAGAGAGAAAGGGACAGAGAAACCTACTTAAAGAAATACTGGCCAAAAACTTCCCTAAGCTGGCAAAGGAAACAGACATCCAAGTCCAAAAGGCACAGAGTCCCAAATCAGATGAACCAAAAGAGACCCACACCAAGACACATTATAATTAAAGTATCAAAAGTTAAAGAGGGATCTTAAAAGCAGCAGGAGGAAAACAGCTAGTTATGTACAAGGGAACCATGTTAGACTATCAGCTAATTATTCAACAGAAATTTTACAGGCCAGAAGGGAACAGCACAATATATTCAGGGTGCTGAGAGGAAAAAAATTACAATTAAGTATTCTCTACCCAATAAGGTTATCATTCAGAATTGAAGGAGAGATTATTTCCCAGACAAGCGAAAGCTAAAAACGTTCATCACCACTAAACCAGCCTTACAAGAAATGTTAAAGGGACTTCTTTAAATGGAAAAGAAAAGGCCATAACTAGAAATAAGAAAATTATGAAAGAAAAAATTTCACTGGTATATATATATGAGGTTCATATATAACAAGACAGATAGAGTGAATTCTATTAATAAAAGCACTTCATTTTTTACTCCCTCCAATGTTTTACGTTTTTGCCATCATATTTTACACTAAAGAAAATAATGATTACAAGAGAGCAAGAAAAGGAGAAAGGAACAGAGAAGAACTATAAAAACAACCAGAAAACAATTAACAAAATAGCAATAAGTACATACCTATTAATAATTACTTTAAATTTAAATGGACCAACTACTTCAGTCAAAAGACATAGGGTGGCTGAATGAATGAAAAAACAGGACCCATCTATATGCTGCCTACAAGAAATAAACTTAAGAAAGAAATCATATCAAATATCTTTTCAACCACGACAATATGAAACTAGAAAGCAGTTACAGTCATCCCTTGGTATCCACAGGGGATTGGTTCCAGGACTTCCCATGGATACAAAAATCCAGAAATTTTCAAGTCTCTTACAGTCAGCCCTTCATAGCCACAGATTCTACATCCATGGATATGGAGGGCCAACTGTGTACTTATTGAAAAGAAATCTGCAGACCCATGCAGTTCAAACCTACGTTGCTCAAGGGTCAAATGTACAAGAAGAAAACTGAAAAAAAACCACAAACATGTGAAAGCTAATCCACATGCTACTAAACAACCAATGGTCAATGACTAAATCAATGAGGAAATTAAAAAATACCTTAAGACAAATAAAAATGGAAACAACCTTCTAAAGTCTATGGGACACAGCAAAAGCTGTTTTAAGAGGGAAGTTTATAGTGATACAACATTACCCCAGGAAATAAGATCTAAAAATCTCAAATAAATAATCTAACCTTATACCAAAATGCACTAGAAAAAGAATAATGAACAAAGCCCAAAGTCAGGCTTTGAAGGAAATAAATAATAAAGGAAATAATTAATAAAGATCAGAGTGTAAACAAATGAAATAGAGTCTAAAAAAAACAATAGAAAAGATCAGTGAAACTAAGAGTTGCTTTTCTGAAAAGAAACAAAATTAATAAAACATTACCCAGTCTCCTCAAAAAAAAAAAAAAAAGGCCCAAGTAAATGAAATCAGAAATGAAAGTGGAAAAGTTACAACTGACACGACAGAAATACAGAGGATCATAAGAGATTACTGTAAACAACTGTACACCAAGAAATTGGGCAACCTAGAAGAAATGGATAAATTACTAGAAATGTATAATCTTCCAATACTGAATCAGGAAGAAATAGAAAATCTGAACACACTAATCACTAGCATTGAAATTGAATCAGTATTTTAAAACTCCCAACAAACAAGAGTCCTGGTCCAGATGGCTTCAAAGGGGAATTCAACCAAACATTTGAAAAAGAATTTAATACCTAGCCTTCTCAAACTATTCCAAAAAATTGAAAAGGAAGAAATGCTTCCAAACACCCTCTACGAGGCCAGCATTACCCTGATACTAAAACCAGACACTACAAAGAAAATTACAGGCCAATATCCCTGATGAACACAGATGCAAAAATCCTAAACGAAATATCAGCAAACTGAATTCAACAATACATTAAAAGGATCATACACCATGATCAAGTGGGATTTGCTCCAGGGATGGAACAATGGTTCAATATCCACTGATCAATCAATGTGATCCATCACATTACCAAAGCAAAGGATAAAAATTGTAGGACTATCTCAGTCAATGCAGAAAAAGAATTTGACAAAATTCAATATCCATTTACAATAAAAACTCTTAACAAAGTGGTACAGAGGGAACATACTTCAACATCATATAGGTCATATATGACAAACCCCAAGCCAACATCATACTCAGTGGTGAAAAGCTGAAAGCATTTTTTCTAATATCAGGAACAAGTCAAGGATGTCCACTCTTGCCACTTTTATTCAACACAGAATTTTAAGTCCAAGTGACAGCACTGAAAAAAGAAAAAGAAATAAAAGAAATCCAATTGAAAAGGAAGAAGTAGAACTATCACTATTTGTAGATGACATGATACTGTATATAGAAAATCCTAAAGACTCCACCAAAAAATATTAGGACTAATAAATGAATTTAGTAAAGTTGCAGGATACAAAATCAATATATAGAAACCTGTTGCATTTCTATATACTAATAAATACTATCGGAAAGAGAAATTAAGGAAACAATCCCACTTACAATTGCATCAAAAAGAATAAAATAACTAGGAATATGTTTAACCATGGAAGTGAAAGACCTGTACTCTGAAAGTAAGATGCTGATGAAGGAAATTAAAGACAACACAAATAAATGGAAAGATATACTGGGGCCATGGACTGGAAGAATTAATGTGGTTAAAATATCCATACTACTCAAAGCAATCTACAGATTCAAAACAATCCCCATCAAAATGCCAATGGCATTTTTTACAGAACTGGAACTAGTCATCCCAAAATTTGTTTGGAACAGCAAGACTCCAAATAGCCAAAGCAATCTTACAAGAAGCCTGGAGGTGTCATGCTCCTTGATTTCAAACTATACTATAAAGCCATAGTAATCAAAATTGTATGGTACTGGCACAGAAACAGACACATACATCAATGAAATGGAATAGACTGCCCAGAAATAAATCCATGCTTATATGATCAATTAATTTACGATAAAGGATCCAAAAATATATAATGGGAAAAGACATTCTCTTCAGTAAACGCTGTTGGGAAAACTGGACAGGTATATTCAAAAGAATCAAACTAGACCACTTTCTTACACCATATACAAAAATAATCTAAATGCCTTAAAGACTTAAATATAAGGCCTGAAACCATAAAATGCCTAGAAGAAAACACAGGCAGTACACTTTCTGACACCAGTCTTAGCAATACTTTTTGGATCCATCTCCTCAGGCAAGGGAAACAAAAGCAAAAATACACAAATGAGACTACCTCAAACTAAAAAGCTTTTGCACAGGAAGGAAATGATCAACGAAATGAAAAGCCAACCTACAGAATGGGAGAAGTTATTTGCAAGTAATATATCTGATAAGGGGTTAATATCCAAAATATGTAAATGACTCATACAACTCAGTCTAAACAACAACAAAAAAAATCCAATTAAAACATGGGCAGAAAAAAAAAAAAAATAAAATAAATAAAAATAAAAAACATGGGCAGAGAACCTGAACAGACATTTTTCCAAAGAAAACATACAAATGGCCAATAGACACATGAAAATATGCTGACCATCACTAACCATCAGGGAAATGCAAATCAAAACCATGGTGAGATACCATCTCACACCTGTCAGAATGGCTATTATCCAAAAGACAAGAAATAACAAGTGTTGACAAGGATGTAGAGAAAGGGGAACCCTCATACACTGTTGATGGGAATGCAAATTGGTGCAGGTTCAATGAAAAATAGTATGGAGGTTCCTCAAAAAATTAAAAATAGAATTTTTAATTCTATTGATGATGATCCAGTAATTCCATATGATCCAGTAATTCCACTTCTGGGTATCTATCCAAAGAAAATAAAAACACTAATTTGAAAAGATATATGTGTGCCTATGTTCATTGCAGCATTATTTACAATAGCTAAGATATAGAAGCAACCAAAGTACACATAAATAGATGAATGGATATAAAAGATGTGGTGTATATGCATACGATGGAATATATTACTCAGCCATAAAAAAGAATGAAATATTGCTATTTGCAACAACATGGATGGACAGAGAGGGTATTATGCTATGTGAAATAAATCAGACAGAGAATGACAAATACTGTATGTTTTCACTTATATGGGGAATCTAAAAAACAAACAAAACAGAAACAGACTTATAGATACAGAGAACAAACAGATGGTTTCCAGAGGGGAGGGAGGTGGCAGGTTGGGTGAAATAGGTGGAAGGGATTAAGAGATGCAAACTTCCAGTTACAAAATAAATAATCACAGGTATGTAATATACAGCATAGGGAATATAGTCAATAATACTGAAATGACTGTACGGTGACAGATGGTTACTAGACTTACACGGTGATCAATTAGTAATGTATATAAATGTCAAATCATTATATTATATACTTAGATCTAATATAATATTGTATGCCAACTATAATTAAATATAAAAAGAAAAAAAAAGTCTAACTCTTCCAGATTAAAAGAGATTAAAGAGACATGAAAACAAAATATAATTTATGACCCTAGATTGGATTCTGGACTGGGAAAAAAATAGCTATAAAGGATATAACTGAAACAACTAATCAAATGTGAGTATGGACTGTGGATTGGATAACAGTATCATATCAATGTTACATTTCCTGTTTGACTGCTAAACTGAGGTGATGTAAAGGAATGACCACATTCTTAGGAAATATGCACTGAAGCATTTAGAATAAAACAGCGCACTCTCTCCAACTTACTTTTAAATGTTTTTAGAATACACAGAAAATGTGTGTGTGTGTGTGTGTGTGTGTGTGTGTGTGTGTAGAGAGAGAGAACATAAAACAAATGGGGTAAAATAGGTATAACTACTATGTATAAAATGAATAAGCTACAAGATATATTGTACAAAACAGGGAATATAGCCAATATTTTATAACTATATATGGAATATAACCTTTAAAACTTTCAAATCACTATGTTGTATACCTTAAACTTGTATACCTGAAACATATAATATTGTACATCAACTATACTTCAATAAAAAAGAACTGAAAAATGAGGTAGAAATGTAAACAATTGGTAAATCTGTACAAAAGCCTTATTCGAGTAACTTTTCTATAAACAAGAAAGAACAGTAAAATAAAATCTAAAAAAATTACCATGAAAACTTCTTAAAGAGTTGTATTCGTTAGGATATATGAAATGGCAAATTGAGAAGAGGTATATAGTTCTACGTTTCTTTTAACGTAAAGTATTCCATGAATTAAAAGAGTCTAAATGGCACTAAATTAACACTCAATTTACAATAAAAATAAAAGTAGCCATTATTTATGAAGATCTTATTTTGTACAGGCATTGTACTAGGCATTTGACACACGTTTATTTTACATAACAATCCTATCACACTGAACTATAATAGTACACATTTTACAATGAAGAAACTGAAGTGACAAGAAGCTGCTTAAAATCATACAGTGAGTAGAAATGTTCAGATTTGAACCCAAGACTATATCACTTTAAAATGTGTGCTGTTCAACGTTGTACAGTACTGATTTCCAAATATAGCGTGCCTGTTTGGAAATTCAGTCCATCAATTCCTTGAAGTTGATGAGTTGGAGTTTGGGGGTTTTATTTGCCAAGAGTAAGACATATAGTATGTTTGTTTTTCTCTTTAGCAGAGGGTTTGCTCAAGCTTGTCTAAAACACTGTGGTCTTTGGCTCACACCATCTTAATAAAACCCAGGTGTATTTAGCCAGATTATATGACACATGTTCAGGTTCATGTTTGATTTCAAATTAAATATCTATTTGATTTATGGTAAAGAATTTACCTCTCTCTTTCCCATGCGGATTCTAATTCTAATCTTCAATCTGCTCTTCCAATGCTTCTAGCACTTAGAGTTTTCCCATTAAAACATTTCATTGTTATTTTTTATAATCACTAGAGACTGTTACTTAGCCCAGCACCTGTTGTTATTTCCTTGATTTTTTTCTTTCAGGGAAGAAATGAACTTATATTAATGTGACTACACTGTATTTTACCAAATTCCTCAGAGAAAAATGTTATTTTTGGTCCCCTAGAAGTATGTGATTATACCAGTTTATAACTTTATAATAATACAGATCATTTAAGCACTTAAAATTTCAATTAGTTTCAATTTCAATTTTGATACATATAACTGTATGAAATTTACTCTCTATACGTCTCACATTTTGGAGAAAAGGCATAAAGGTGAACACAGTTACACTTTAGAAACAGATAATTTGAATTCTAATATGGTTGATAAATCAGGTTACATAAAATCTAAACATATTGGAATTTTCATCACCAAGATGAACTGAAACCCAAACCTACATGAAAGTTCAAAAACACTTCAGGACTAACTTATTTTATTCATTCTAGTCTTTCTACAGTTCTTGATTAGTCTAACACCAGACTCACTGTTTCCACAATTGTGTAAGACAAGCTTTTGAGTTGGCTAAAATTAGGAAGCAGAGAAAAGTCTCAGGCCAAAGGCTGTTTTCCATTGCCTTTGCTTTACTGCAGTTTTATGTACTTGAAAAACCAACAAAGAGAAAATCCTCTTTCATGAGATTTCCAGATTTTTTTTTTTAGAGATAAAAGTTCAGTAAAATATGTAAACACTGGAATTGTTACTAAACTCTGAGTTGTCAAGTGTCATTTTGATTCATTACATACGACCTATCAATTTTAGATAAAGAGCCTGCCAGCAGGTAAAACTGTCTCCACCGCATACTGTGGTTGAGAACACAGGTTTTGCTGGGACATTTGCCAGTGTGCTATATGAGTGAAAGGACGAGGTCCATCTGTATTAAACTTATTTTCTTCCCTTCATTAATGGGAGGGACAGTCATGTCTCAAAATCCTATTGGAAGGTAAGCTGACCGGCCATTAATAGGACCCAGCTTAGTCACTGGTACTTTTAGCTGTGCCACAGCTATATTTTGCTACAATTCTGGACCCAGATGGGACCTTAAAGATACACTAATCCACAATTTTGAATTTATATATAAAAAGCTGAGATTCAGATAGATTAACTGGCTTGTACACTGGGATTCTGTAGTCAAGCTAGAACACAGAATACCCATTTCCTGATTTAGGACTTATTTTGGCTTTTTGTTTGTTTGTGGACCCAACAAAAGCAACTGCTTTTACAATTTTAACTCACTTTCTTTCTGTGGAAATGTGAGATGCCTGTAGGAATTGCCAAGATCACTCCTTCCGTCCCTCTTCTCAGCAGGAATGGTCTTGAAGCGCGCAGGTGGACAAGCACCATGTCAACAGTGAAATATGCACACATTATGCACTTAGTATGTTCAGGTGTTGATGATCACTTTGGTATTCTCTCCCAGGAGCCCAATCCTCTCATAGTTAGAATAAGGAGAACGGTCTAAGCAACCAGCCAGCTTACGCATGTGGTAATAACAAAGGGAGCCTCCACATTTTACTCCATCTTGGTGTCCTCTGTGCAGGGATGTTGATCAATGGTACAAGAGAGGTTAACTTGAATTTCAGTTAGAGGATTTATTAATTATATCCACCTGAGCAGAGACAGCAGGTGAAGCACTTGGTCTGCAGTTCCCCAGATATATTATACATTCTAGCGCACAGATCGGAGTCTTTCCTTTCTGCTCACAAAACTGCCCCTCACTTCTCCGTACCTCTTCCTTCAAGATGGAGCTAACTTCTCTGTTAAGTACTTTACGAATTACCTCATTTAATTTTTATCATAATACTGTGAAGTAGTGTTATTTTTTCCAAAGGGAGCCTCCACATTTTACTCCATCTTGGTGTCCTCTGTGCAGGGATGTTGATCAATGGTACAAGAGAGGTTAACTTGAATTTCAGTTAGAGGATTTATTAATTATATCCACCTGAGCAGAGACAGCAGGTGAAGCACTTGGTCTGCAGTTCCCCAGATATATTATACATTCTAGCGCACAGACCGGAGTCTTTCCTTTCTGCTCACAAAACTGCCCCTCACTTCTCCGTACCTCTTCCTTCAAGACGGAGCTAACTTCTCTGTTAAGTACTTTACGAATTACCTCATTTAATTTTTATCATAATACTGTGAAGTAGTGTTATTTTTTCCATTTTACAGTGGAAAAAACTGAGTAAAATAGGCGTTAAGCAACTCTCACAGGTCTCTTGCTTGTGCACTGTGAGACCACCAGCTCAAAGCCCTAACGGCTGATCAGTACGCCTTATATCTTCAAATGTAATTTTAAAGTAGCAGGAATGGAAATATAATAATAACAGGATTTAATTCCTTTATGGTAAGGATAATTTCTAGGTAAGGTATTGACTCTAAAGTGTAAGAAACATAGTGCTTTCAATCTAATACGTAGAAACAAAAATGTGAAAGAAATGAACTAAAATGTTCTACAAAAAAGATTAAACTAGTTGTTAACTTCTAATCTAATTAAAGAGTCTACTGGCACCACAAAATATCCCGACAGGTAGTAATTCATCAAGGATTTCTGTACAGTTAATAATACAATAGAGAAAGCTATATATTGTTCCAATTCATTTTCATTTTATCCTGAACTAGGCTGTACATAAAGTATTGAGAAACCCTTTAGAACTCAAGTGAGCTATTGGTTTACCCCATTAACTAAAATCCACTTAATTGAAGTGTGTGTGTGTGTGTGTGTGTGTGTGTGTATTAGGGAGGAGGTGGAAATAATAATATACATTTTAAGTGTACCGAAAAATGCTTCTTACACAATCATATAACCACAATATACATTCAAAATGAGAGGAAGAGAGAGAGAGAAAGAAGCTGGAAAGGGCTGTTATGTATATTTTAGATCAAAATTGCTTTAAAAACAAATAATAATATCAGAGCTCTTTTAGTATAAGAGCAACAAAACATTCATTTTAAAACACAGAATCAATGCTTCACATTTGCTGAAAGAATACCATTACGTTAACTACTACGCTGTCCTGCTCTAGCTCACACTAGTGGTTTTGTTTCTGACAAAACACAAATGGGGACTGCATAGTTGAAAGCTGCTATATCCACTACTTCTCTTTAAGTCTTTCTTTTGGCTGATAGTACTAGGTTATTTAAACAGTACCAGTTGCCATAATTTTATTGTTGAGGTCTTTACCCACTATTATTATCCTTTAAAAAGAGGAACTGTAAATGACAAATGACCAATTCAAAGAAGACACAGACAACTTTTATCTATTCACCGAGAAACTTTACATGCTTCAATTTTCTGTCTACGAGGAGCTACACCTGATCTGGATAGCTTGCAAAATCTTGTTTTAATGAAACACATTTGGAACCTGATTTTAATGGAACACATTTTTACCTTTATGTCATGCTTTCTGAAATAAAATACAGGTTTGCAGCAGCACTATGTGTGGCTCATCGATAAACTGCAGGCAATCTTGGCCGTTGTCAACCACCAGCAAGCCTCTCTCTCTCTCATCAATGCTTTCATTTCCTTTGGCTTATTATAAGCCACTTCACATTTCTCAAGATGAAACAAAGGGGAAAAGACTCCCTTACTCTAAGTTCAGGATTTAATCTTCTAATAATAGTGTTTTGTATCTATGTAATGCTCTTCTCTCAAATGTAACCTACTGTACAGTAATTAGATCTTCTCACTGCTCCAGCATTATTTTTCAGGCAGTAGAAAAAAAAATGTTGGAATGTCAGGGTATGTTGGAAAGATCTTGCACAGAGGAGCTTAATCTGAGGGAAGTGTCACAGGGGGTATTTAAGAACCCAGGGAAAGAGATCAGCTTATACTTTAAGAAATCCATGAATGATCCAGCAATAGCAATATAAAAATAAAAGTCTGTCTTTTACATAAAGGAATGCTTGTTTTGAAAACTGTAATAAACAAGTACATCCTCTTCATGTGTTAATTCTTGATAAGTAAATTACAGATTACAGTATTCATATAAGTAATCTTTATATTTTTTGCAGGCTGAGATTGAACAGACATGCCCTTTAAAATCCTCCCCCTTTAAATCTGAATTACAATATATCCAATGAAATGCTAGAATGTAGACCAGATCTCAACTGTGTGTGACAAGAATATCTGAACTGATGCTATTCTGCCTGGTCCTCTTTCCAGCTGGTCAATACATCTTTGAACTCTAGTTGATAGTAATTAATTCTGACGGGTCACTTTACCATCAAAGATTATCTCTGACATGACATTGCTACTTGGTGACCAGATCTTGTAACTCACACATCAAACATTTTATTCCATGCTTATTATAGCATTTTCAACTATATCAGAGAAAATCCTAAGCATACACAGAAATTAACACCAAAGACTGCTTTTTAAAATGTACATGATTTCCTTAGGTTTTCAAATATTTTTCAGGTTAATTAAATTGAAGATAAAAGGCATCAACTTTATTTAGGAAGGAAAAAAATCAGATGACTATACTCACTTATACTATTCAGCATTCTAATATTCATATGAAATATAGATAAACTTGAAGTTTATGTTGGATTTCTAATAATTTTTCCTCCATTTATTATTGGTCATTCTTCAACTTGCCGGTTAATACTTTTTACATTCTAGACCGCTCTTTTTCACTCTACGGACATGACTTATAGCTGACCCTTGAACAACATAGGGCTTAGGGGTGAGAACCCACCAGTAGAAACTCTGAGTATAACTTTACAATCAGACCCCCATATGCACAGTTCCACATCAATGAATTCAACCAACCTCAGACATTTAGTACCGTAGTATGTATTTATTGAAAATAATCTGTGTATAAGTGGCTCAGTTCAAACCCATGTTTTTCAAGGGTCAACTGTAGTAATATAACTTTTCATACTGAACAAGTTATGCTAACTTTCCACAGTGAGGACTATCAAAATGAATAACACAAAACCAAATAATTTCTGAACCTACTGCATCTTTTAAATTCTTTATCTTTTATGCATATGGTTAATGACAACCTATTAGCAATATTCCAATTGTATTCTAGTCTTTTAAATATCCTTTGATGGCTTGGAAAAATCATCTCACACCTTCTGTGAAGTGAAAAAAAAATAAATAACCAACTCAAAATATTTGAATGCTTGCTGCTGAACATGCTAAATGAGCTAAATAATGGGAAACACATTCACAATATATTTTAATGGTAAGCCTATCCAATTTGTGATTTAAGAGGTCAAACTATTGGTTATTTTTGCATTCTTAGTAATTTAAGGAGTAGCAGACTGGGAAATATGCACTCACAGGCCTTATAAAACTGCCGCAGTTATTTTGACTAACAGACATTTATGGCCAATGTTCTGCTGGTAGAAAAACACCCTTGTAAGGTTGTAAACTAGTAGGAGAGCTCACAGAACCTTGAAGTGTCCACAGCCACAGCTGTGCAGAAAAAGCCGTGCAAAGGATGAAGCAATCGTCTGTGCTAGTGAGTTCATGCAATGTGGACAACCCACTAACAAGTCAAGGCTGCATTGTGTGTGTGTGTGTGTGTGTGTCTGTGTGTGTTTATGTGTGTGTTGGTTACTTAGGTACCTTGGTCACCTAAGCCAATAGAAGAGATTCAATCAGTAGTTTTCTATCCTCTGATCCCTCCCTTTATTCTGCACTGTTCTTGACTGATTAATAGAACTCCCCTTTCTCCCACTTGTATCCTGTGCTCCGCTATGGGAAAAGCCTGTGATTAGTAAATGTAAAAACCACCCTTACTTTTGCTGTACTAAGTGATTTTTTTCAAATAGTGTGAGCCAATAGAAGAAATTTCTGTTTTGGTAACATTCCCAGGGAAAATTCATGCTAGAAATTATAACTGAAAATAAATAGATTCTTAGGTACAGACACATTCATGTTTGCCCAAAGGCTTTCATTTGAAGAGTGAAAGACAAGAAGCAGAATATTAACTTTTCAACAATTGACTAAAACTTTTCATTTCCGCCCATACTATTCCCATTCTTAGTTTTTCTGGGGGAAACATGATTTGTTAAGACCATATGAACATTTTCAACTTATGTAAATGTTGTAATTGCTTCCACTGCTTCCTTTATTAGGGATTCTTTTCTGCATAATGTATTACACTCATTTACGAACAGTTAAAACATTCTTTACCAACATTTTTTACATAATGTACTCAATAAAATCAGTTAATGCCTGCCTACACTTCAGATATGAGGATAGCTATAAAGAATGCTTGTCAAAGAAAATCTACTGCATTCCTCTCTCCCAGAATATGCCAATTTTATTTTAATAAAGAAAATTCTCTAAGCAACTGTGAAACTGTTCTGTTGATATAAAAATCTTTGTTCATAATTTATTGGAGAATATAAGGAACCAAATGTTTAAAAAATAGAATGAAGAGATGAAAGACATCATGTATGAATTTTTGAAATATATACATATCATACAAAAATTTATATAGGCAGTTAAACTTTGCATGATATTTTATCAAGTCATGAATAACAGTAGTTAAAATGTGATGGTTAGTTATTACATGCCCAGCATTACAAGTATTCACACTTTATCTTCACAATAATCCTATGTGTAGGTACTATTATTTTTTTATTATTTTATTTTATTTTTACATCTTTATTGGCGTATAATTGCTTTACAATGGTGTGTTAGTTTCTTTCCACTGTACAACAAAGTGAATTAGTTATACATATACATATGTTCCCATATCTCTTCCCTCTTGTGTCTCCCTCCCCCCCCACCCTTCCTATCCCACCCCTCTAGGTGGTCACAAAGCACCGAGCTGATCTCCCTGTGCTATGCGGCTGCTTCCCACCAGCTATCTATTTTACGTTTGGTAGTGTATATATGTCCATGCCACTCTCTCACTTTGTCACAGCTTACTCTTCCCCCTCTCCATATCCTCAAGTCCATTCTCTAGTAGGTCTGTGTCTTTATTCCCATCTTACCCCTAGGTTCTTCATGACATTTTTTTTTTCTTAAATTCCATATATATGTGTTAGCACATGGTATTTGTCTTTCTCTTTCTGACTTACTTCACTCTGTATGACAGACTCTAGGTCTATCCACCTCACTACAAATACCTCAATTTCGTTTCTTTTTACGGCTGAGCAATATTCCATTGTATATATGTGCCACATCTTCTTTATCCATTCATCCGATGATAGACCTTTAGGTTGTTTCCATGTCCTGGCTATTGTTAATAGAGCTGCAATGAACATTTTGGTACATGACTCTTTCTGAATTATGGTTTTCTCAGGGTATATGCCCAGTAGTGGGATTGCTGGGTCATATGGTAGTTCTATTTGTAGTTTTTTAAGGAACCTCCATACGGTTCTCCATAGTGGCTGTATCAATTCACATTCCCACCAGCAGTGCAAGAGTGTTCCCTTTTCTCCACACCCTCTCCAGCATTTATTGTTTCTAGATTTTTTGATGATGGCCATTCTGACTGGTGTGAGATGATATCTCATTGTAGTTTTGATTTGCATTTCTCTAATGATTAATGATGTTGAGCATTCTTTCATGTGTTTGTTGGCAATCTGTATATCTTCTTTGGAGAAATGTCTATTTAGGTCTTCTGCCCATTTTTGGATTGGGTTGTTTTTTTTGTTATTGAGCTGCATGAGCTGCTTGTAAATTTTGGAGATTAATCCTTTGTCAGTTGCTTCATTTGCAAATATTTTCTCCCATTCTGAGGGTTGTCTTTTGGTCTTGTTTATGGTTTCCTTTGCTGTGCAAAAGCTATTATTATTCCCTGTTGTAGCCGTGGAAACCGAAGCACTAAGAGATAAAGTAGGATTTGCAAGGTCAGGAAGGGGCCATGGGGTCAGTGGTGGATCTCCAGATCCCTCCCTCCTTCTTAACACTGCCTCTAGAGATATACTTTCATCAGTATCCCTAGACTCATATTATGAATAGTTTTCAATATGTATGGATATTCTGAAGTTTTTAGGCACAAAAACACATTACTAATGAATATAAAGAATTTCCTGTCAGCACATTTTAACCAAGATGTCTGTAGCTAAACTCTCCTTTGCTATACTTCTACTCAGATAAATATTTATCATAGGTATATTTTATCCACTAAATTTTGGCTTTCTCTGCTTCATTCTGCTAATACTGTACTTTAATGGAAGAAAATGCTTTTTCAGTAAGTCAGAGCTCTGGATACATACCCAGAGTTGTTTTCAGTATCTTCCCCTTTCTTTTGCTCTTAAAGTAAGAGTCTGTTAATAAGATAAATGCCCATGTGATAACCCCAAAGGCCTCAGCTCTATAAAATACTGTGGATTATCTGGCAATGACTGTCTTATATTAACAAGGAATAGAACTGATTTATTAATGAAAATTCAAATGAGTAATTAAGTATAAATTCATGCAAAAAGAATATTTCAAATATTGACATTCAATACTGTAATGCACCATAAATGTTTTAACACTGTAATGCAGCATAAATGTTTTAACGTTGTCTTATGAAGGCTTATTTTGTGCTGTTTTATTTTCTAAAAAAAATATGACTTTAAATTCTGAATTACTAAAATGACAGTCAATGATAACATTAGCTGTACTACCTTTAATCAGCCTAAAGGACAGAATGCCAAGGAAGTCTTTTTCTAAGTAATTTTCATGCTCTTCTAATATGCATAAAACTTTAGAAATTTATTCAGGGAACTGTAGTATTTGAATTCTGGCAATAAAAAAATAATAATAATGACTAAGCAATAACATAATTGTTCCTCAGAAGTTTTAGCTGCAAGAAACAGAAACCTATCATATTGGAGGGAAAGGGAATATTGGACAAGAAGTCAAGTAGATGCTACAGCTTACATGAAAATCAGAAGATCAAGCTAAGCAAACAGGATAAATCCAAAGGAGGCTTTGTAGCAAAAATAATCTAGACAAAAAGGACTAAGGTGTTGCCACTATTTACAAGTCCCACCACTGACCACAGACCTAATAGCCACAAATCAAATCTCAGCTTTCATGTGTCTTTCTGACACTCACTCAAAAACCAAAATCATTAAAAAGAGAAACTATCACTGGGATCTGGCTGCCTCCTTGATAGGAAAAGAAGGGTTTCTCCTCTGCTGCTTTGAGGGTGAAAGGCCAAAGGCGGGGGGTGAGGGGTGTCCAGGTATGGCTATACCTCCCACCACTCACACACTGGAGAATTCCACGACATGGGAAAGACAGGTCCAAGGCTGAGAAACAACCTTTTATAAACAGTAAAATCCTGCAAAGGAGTCATTGTAGAAACTACAGCAGATATTTCTTCTAGCTCCACGTCACCTTTCCCACAAATGGAATGTTTATATCACAATTGGGTGGGGAGTTAGGAGGTTGTCCGGTATCAAGTCACTGATGCTATCTCCACTCTCCAAATTCTGAGGAGGGAAAACATTTTATAAGGGTTGTAAATAAGACTATCATCAGTGATACACGGAATCAACTTTATAAAAAGCAATAAGTTATTTGCTCTATAATGGTGTAATATTCCAATTTTCCACCAAAATAGAAAATTAAAAACAAAAATTGCTATAAATATGGCATAACTCATCTGGTGTTTATATTCCAATTTTCTCTTCTCTAGCAAAGTGGGGCTCTGCTGTCCCACCTCTCTCACTCAGAATTCTGTGATTTTGAGTTCAGCCCAACATCCTACTCAGGTAGAGTGATGAGCGTGGAGTTGCTGGACCAAGTCTGGCTAATCAAACCACTGCATTAACCTAAGCACAATAATTGTTTCAAGAATGAGCATGTGATCCCCAAAGAACAATAGCACATCTGTCATCCTGAGAGCTTCTTTCTCAGAGTTCCTGTATTGGAATCCTTCTTTCTTGAATTCCAAATCTTTTGTTTGTTTCTTCTTTGTTTGCACTCTTTGTTCTGTTGAACACATCATCAAATAACTTCCTTAGAGTGAATGGGAGATGAATTTTGTGACTCTTTGAAAATATACTTATTTTCTGAAAATACATTTATTCTACCTTATCATTTTATTGTTAATACAGCTGTTTATTTAATTCTTGGTTGAAAATAATGTTTCCTTAGATTTTTTAAGGAGTTGAAAACTTGTTAAAAAGCAGTTACCTTTCTGAAAACAGTTAATTTGTATACTATCAGACTTTTTTTCTTTAATCTTTCACCCATGGTATGAATCTATTTTCATGCATTGCTTTTATTTTTGGGGTTCCTTTAATAATGAATACCCGTATCTCTCTATTCTGAGAAATTTCCATGTGTTATCTCATGTTATCTCTCTTTTCTTTTTTTCTTGAACTCCTGTTATAAAATGAATCTACTGGATTTATCCTCCAGGTTTCTGATATTTTCTCTCCTATTTATAAAAAAAAATTCTTATCTTTTATACTGTTTTCTGGGGACACCTTTAAACTTATATTCCAAAACTTATACTAAATTTCTCATTTGGCAATAATATTTTTAACCTCTAAGAGCTCATTCTTTCTGTATGACTGTTCCCTTTTAAATTTATTTTGCAGATCAATTATCTTGTCTCACCTCTTTGATAATATTACTTGTACAGGACAGTTAATTTGAATGTGCAGGTTCTCACCATTAACTTTATTTCTTTTTGTTTGTTTGTTTTTCACTTTCTTGTTGAACTCTTTCCTCAAATATGATTATCCCTTCATACTTTTTTTTTTTTTTTTTGCAGTATGCAGGCCTCTCACTGTTGAGGCCTCTCCCGTTGTGGAGCACAGGATCCAGACGCACAGGCTCAGTGGCCATGGCTCACAGGCCCAGCCGCTCCGCGGCACGTGGGATCTTCCCAGACTGGGGCACAAACCCGTGTCCCCTGCATCGGCAGGCGGACTCTCAACCACTGCACCACCAGGGAAGCCCTATCCCTTCCTATTTAAGGATGAGACATTAACAAGCTGGTTGGAAGCTTGGTATGACAGGCTAGGGCCTGTCAACTCTTAGGGTTCACTATAAGGTAATCAGGTAGCAAGATGGCTATTTTCTTATGGGAGTCTTGGATTTTAAAACATCTAGTGATTTTTCTATGTGGTTATTTAATTTCTCTTATAGAGAACAAACTCCTGGTGGCATAAACCAGGCTGATAGCATTACAGGATGAAGTTGGGGGAAATGATTCAAAATCTACCATTTAATCTGCAGCCTTTCACACAAACTCTTTTTTCATCCCCAGTTCTCAAAAGCACCCTCCACTTTGCCTTTTGACACCCAAGTCTACAGACTCCTTTAGCATCATATGGTTTATATTTTGGCACATTTGAGCACCTCATTAGCCAATGCTGGGTAAGGAATTTGCAAATTAAAGATCCAAGAAGCACAAGCTTGATGCATTTTATACAATTCCAGGCTTAAACTAAGGAGTTTGGTGTACCTTGTTACAGTAAAAGGAAATTCTTGTTCTTGGTACGATTACATAATTTAGTTATCTCCATGTTTTATTTCTTACTTGTCTCCTGACCTACTTCAGGTCTCAAGGCAGTAATCCAGGTCATGGCTTATGTATTATCCAAGGAAATTATTTGTTTCATTTAAAATTTTTAATTTATATTACTCTAAAAAGTATTGTATTATAATTCTTTTAATCTCTAAGGGTAATTTTCCCTCTTTCATTCATAATATTATCAGTGATTCCTATTTTTATTTTTATTGGTTAGGTTAGGAAGGGGATGATTTACCTTACTATCTCCCAACTCCAGACAGAGTTTCAAGTCAATTCTCAGGTTTAAGTAACTCTGAGTACTGTTTTGGTACACAGAATGGTTATGAGATTTTAATACTATGGTATGCAGAATAATGATTCCTAACGATTTCCATGTTCTAATTCCCAGAACCTGTGATTATGTTAGGCCATGTGGAAAAGAGGAATTATGATTGCAGATGAAATTAAGGTTGCTAATCAGATGACCTGCTAGGGATATTATCCTGGATTATTTGAGTGGGATCAATATAATGTCAAGTGTCTTTATAAATGGAAGAGAGAAGCATAAGAGAGAAACCAGACAGATGGCCATATGAGAAGGACTCAGCCTGGCATTACTGGCTTTGAAGATGGAGGAAGGAGAGAATAAGCCAAGGAAAACGGACAGCCTCTAAAAACTGGAAAATACAAGGAAACAGTTTTTCTCCTAGAGCCTCTAGATAGCAATCACCTTACCAACACCTTGATCTTAGCCTAGAGAGATCTGTTTTGGACTTCTGATCTCTAGACTGTGAAATAATGAATTTTTGCTGTTCTAAGGTAAATCAGTGATAATTTGTCACAACAACAACGCAGAACTAATACAGATTTTGGTACCTGGAAGTGGGGTACTTCTATTTCAAATAGCTAAAGAGGTGGGCGTGGCTTTGGAGTTGGCTGGAAGAATATTAAGGAGCATAACAGAAAAACCTTAGAGTCCCTTGAACAGACTCTTAGTAGATACATGGATATTAAAAACTCTGCCAGTGAGGGATCAGATAAAAGGAAGAAGCATGGTAAATAAAACGTCTATTACCTCAAAGAATACTTAATTCATCACAAACACTGTTAGTAGAAATATGGATGTGAGAGGTAGTGCTAGGGAGGGATCAGAAGTAAATGAGGAAAATATTATTGGAAACTAGAGAAAAGAGGATCCTGTTACTTAGGGTAGAAAGCGTCACAAAATTCTACAGTTATGTGGCAAGCAGAACTTTAAATGATGAAACTGTACTTCCAGATGAGAAACGTACCAAGCAAAATGTTGTAGATGTGGCCAAGTTTCTTCCTCCTGCTTACAGTAAATTGTGAAAAGGAAAAAGGAACTCAGACTTGATGATTTAGAAAATCCTTTGCCTGTTCAGATCAAAACGACACTAAAATTAAGATTCCCGCTGTCAGAAAAGTGTCCTCCAGAATATGAACTAAGAGTTGGCTGGGCAATCTTTTGCTAACACCTCAGAAAGATCAGGAAGATTAAAAGGTCAGTGTATTCAGTCACACACAGTCTCTTTGAAAAAATTAACTATGTGATTCAGATATTCCCTGAATTATCTCAGCAGGAGACAACTACGGATATGAGATTTTATAGAAAAGACATCAAAGATAATCTTGAAAGACTGTCTCTTGTCTAATGGAGTGAATCTCCATGACATACCTTGTAGATCCACAAGTTTCATACAGTATCAACTCTACCAGCTTGAACTGAAATGTACTGATAGAGTACAGAATGAAAGAAGGCTGTCAGACTACCAAAATTCTACAAGTTGTACGTAGTCTGATAAAAATCAGCTGCAGGGCTTCCCTGGTGGCGCAGTGGTTGAGAGTCCGCCTGCCGATGCAGGGGACACGGGTTTGTGCCCCGGTCCGGGAAGATCCCACATGCCACGGAGCAGCTGGGCCCGTGAGCTATGGCCGCTGAGCCTGCGCGTCCGGAGCCTGTGCTCCTCAACGGGAGAGGCCACAGCAGTGAGAGGCCTGCGTACCGCAAAAAAAAAAAAAAAAAATCAGCTGCAAACATGCACTACATTTCATGAATAAGGAAATGAGGACTCAGGGTCATCCGAGCTTGCAACCACACCAGTCCTAGAAATGTTCACCTGGCTGGATCTTGAAGCTGCTTGGGACAGGGAATTTATTTTCTCCTCCCAGTTTTGCCCTTTCTGAATCAGAATGTCTATAACTAATATCCTATGCATGTCCCAACATTGTATTTTTGGAGGAAAACTTACTTCTTGAGTTTCACAAGTTTAAAGATGGAGAGAGGTGTGACCCAGGATGAATTATATCCAGAGAATCTCTCATACCAATTGAGATGAGATTTTGAATTTTTGAACTAATGAAACACAGATGCAATTTTGGACTTGATTTGGTGATCTAATTAGTTGAGACTTTTAGGAAATTTAGAATGGGGTAAATGTATTTATATGTGAATCTTTGAGGGACGGGGGCACACCGTGGTAGTAAAAATAAAGGCACCACAAAGACGTACCTGTCCTAATCCTTAGAAACTGTGAATACATTAGGTTACATGATAAAGGGGATTGCAAGTGGAGTTAAGGTGACAAAACAGCTAGATTTGAGAGGGAGATGTTAACATATATTATATGGGTGGGCCTTTCAGAAAGAGGAAGGCAGAAGAGAAAAAACCCTGCCAATGACAGCATGAGGACTCAGCCTAATGGAACTGGCTTTGAAGATGGAGAAGAGGGAATGAGCCAAAGAGATTAGGCAGCCTTTAGAAGATGGAAAAGGCAAGGAAACAGATCCTCTCCTAAAGCCTCCACAAAGGAATCTCCCTGCCGACACCTTGATCTTAACCCAGTGAGATCCGTGTTGCTCTTAAGACCTATGGAACTATAAGACAATTATTTGTGCTGTTTAAGCCACTAAATTTGTGGTAATTTGTCACAGCAACAATATAAAAATGATACAAATACACTTACACATGTTCTTAGGAAGCAAAATGATATTAGATATACTGACATCTGCTAAAAAAAATTAAATGTATTGATCCTATAGAGCTTTCTGGCAAGTTCTTTTGTCATATTAACATTTTTTAAAATAGATCTTTATTGGAGTATAATTGCTTCACAATACTGTGTTAGTTTCTGTTGCACAACAAAGAGAAACAACTATACGCATAAACATGTCCCCATGTGCCCCCCCTCTTGAGCCTCCCTCCCATCCTCCCGATCCTACCCCTCTAGGCCATCGAAAAGCACCGAGCCAATCTCTCTGTGCTATTCGGCTTCAGCCCAGCTCCACCTTCCCACCCCATGCCCTCGAATCTATTTTCTTTGTCTACTGCTTTATTCCTGCACTGCAACTAGGTTCATCAGTACCATATTTTTTTTTTAGATTCCATATATATGCATTAGCATATGGTATTTGTTTTTCTCTTTCTGACTTACTTTACTCTGTATGACAGACTCTAGGTCCATCTATTTCACTACAAATAACTCAATTTCATTTCTTTTTATGGCTGAGTAATATTCCATTGTATATAAGTGCCACATCTTCTTTATCCATTCATCTGTCGATGGACATTTAGCTTGGTTCAATGTCCTGGCTATTGTAAATAGTGCTGCTGTGAACACTGTGGTACATGTCACTTTTTGAATTATGGTTTTCTCAGGGTATGTGCCCAGTAGTGGGATTGCTGGGTCATATGCTAGTTCTGATTTTAGTTTTTTAAGGAACCTATATACTGTTTTCCATAGTGGTTCTATCAATTTACATACCCACCAACAGTGCAGGAGGCTTCCCTTTTCACCACATCCTTTCCAGCATTTATCATTTCTAGACATTTTGATAATGGCCATTCTGACTGGCATGAGATGATACATCATTGTAGTTTTGATTTGCATTTCTCTAATGATTAGTGATGCTGAGCATCTTTTCATGTGCCTCTTGGCCACCTGTATGTCTTCCTTGGTGAAATGTCTATTTAGGTCTTCTTCCCATTTTTTAACTGGATTGTTAGTTTTTTTGATATTGAGCTCCATGAGCTGTTTGTATATTTTAGATATTAATCCTTGGTCTGTTGTTTCAGTTGCAAATGTTTTCTCCCATTTTGAGGGTTGTCTTTTTGTCTTGTTTATGGTCTCTGTTGCTGGGCAAAAGCTTTTAAGTTTCACTAACTCCCATTTGTTTATTTTTGTTTTTATTTCCGTTACTCTAGGAGGTGGATCAAAAAAGATCTTGCTGTGGTTTATGTTATAGAGTGTTCTGCCTATGTTTTCCTCTAAGAGTTTTAGAGTGTCTGGTCTTACATTTAAGTCTTTAATCCATTGGGAGTTTATTTTTGCGTATGCTGTTAGGGAGTGTTCTAATTTCATTCTTTTACATGTAGCTGTCAAGTTTTCCCAGCACCGCTTATTGAAGAGACTGTCTTTTCTCCATTGTATGTTCTTGCCTACTTTGTCATAAATTAGGTGTTCATATGTGTGTGGGCTTATCTCTGGGCATTCTATGTTGTACCATTGATCTATATTTCTGTTTCAGTGCCATTTCCATATGGCCTTGATTACTGTAGCTTTGTGGTATACTTTGAAGTTGGGGAGCCTGAATCCTCCGGCTCCGTTTTTCTTTCTCAAGATTGCTTTGGCTATTCAGGGTCTTTTGTGTTTCCATGCAAATTGTAAAATTTTTTGTTCTAATTCTGTGAAGATTGGTAGTTTGATAGGGATTGCACTGAATCTGTAGATTGCTTTGGGTAGTATAGTCAGTTTTACAATACTGATTCTCCCAATCCAAGAACATGGTATATTTCTCCATCTTTTTATGTCATCTTTGATTTCTTTCATCAGTGTTTTATAGTTTTCGAGCACAAGTCTTTTGCCTCCTTAGGCAGGTTTATTCCTAGGTATTTCATTCTTTTTGTTACAGTGGTAAATGGGAATGTTTCCTTAATTTCTCTTTCTGCTTTTTCATTGTTGGTGTATAGGAATGCCAGAGATTTCTGTGCATTAATTTTGTATGCTGCAAGCTTACCAAATTCATTGATTAGTTCTAGTAGTTTTCTGGCGGAATCCTTAGGATTTTCTACGTATAGTATCATGTCATCAGCAAACAGGGACAGTTTTACTTCTTCTTTTCCAATTTGTATTCCTTTCATTTCTTTTCCTACTCTGATTGCTGTAGCTAGGACTTGCAAAACTATGTCAAATAAGAGTGGTGAGAGTGGACATCCATGCTTTCGGTTTTTGACCATTGAGTGTGATGCTTCCTGTGGGTTTGTCATATATGGCCTTTGTTATGTTGAGGTAGGCACCCTCTTTGCCCATTTTCTGGAGAGTTTTTATCATAAATGGGTGTTGAATTTTGTCAAAAGCTTTTTCTGCATCTATTGAGATGCTCATATGGTTTTAATTTTTCCATCTTTTGCATCTATGTTCATCAGTGATATTGGCCTGCAGTTTTCTTTCTTTGTGACATCTTTGTCTGGTTTAGGTATCAGGGTGGTGGTGGTTTCACAGAATGAATTTGGGAGTGTTTCTCCCTCTGCAATTTTTTTTGGAAGAGTTTGAGAAGGATCGGAGTTAGCTCTTCTCTAAATGTTTGATAGAATTCGCCTGGGAAGCCATCTGGTCCTGGACTTTTGCTTGTTGGAAGATTTTTAATTATGTTTTCAATTTCAATACCTGTGATAGGTCTATTTATATTTTCTAATTCTTCCTGGTTCAGTCTCGGAAAATTGTACCTTTCCAAGAATTGGTCCATTTCTTTGTGGTTGTACATTTTATCGCCATTTAGTTGTTTGTAGTAGTCTCTTATAATCCTTTGTATTTCTGCAGTGTCAGTTGTGATTTCTCATTTCTAATTTTATTGATTTGCATCCTCTCCCTTTTTTTCTTGATGAGTCTGGCTAAGGCTTTATCAATTTTGTTTATTTTCTCAAAGAACCAGTTTTTAGTTTTATTGATCTTTTCTACTGATTTCTTCATTTCTATTTCATTTATTTCTGATCTGATCTTTACGATTTCTTTCTACTGACTTAGAGATTTCTTTGTTCTTCTTTCTCTAGCTGTTTTAAGTGTAGGGTTAGATTGTTTGTTTGAGATTTTTCTTTTTTCTTGAGGTGAGATTGTATTCCTATAAACTTCCCTTTTGGAACTGCTTCTGCTGCTTCCCATAGGACTTGGGTCATTGTGTTTACATTGTCATTTGTTTCTATGTATTTATTACTTCTTTGATTTCTTCAGTGATCTCTTGGTTATTTAGTAGCGCACTGTTTAGCGTCCATGTATTTGTGTTTTTTACAGTTTTTTTTTTTTTCCTCTAATTGATTTCCAATCTCATAGTGTTGTGGTAGGAAAGATGCTTGATACAATTTCAATTTTCTTAAATTTTCTGAGGCTTGATTTGTGACCCAAGCTGTGATCTGTCCTGGAGAATGTTTCATTTGCACTTGAGAAGAAAATGTATTCTGCCACTCTTGGGTGGAATGTTCTATAAATATCAATTAGATCTATCTGGACTATTGAGTCATTTAAAGCTTGTGTTTCCTTATTTATTTTCTGTTTGGATGATCTGTACATTGGTGTAAGTGGGGTGTTAAAGTCCCCTACTATTATTGTGCTACTGTTGATTTCTCCTTTCATGGTTGTTAGCATTTGCCTTATATACTGAGGTGCTCCTATGCTGGGAGCATAAACATTTATAATTGTTATATCTTCTTGCTTTGATCCTTTGATCATTATGTAGTGTCCCTCCTTAACTCTTGTAACAGTCTCTATTTTAAAGTCTATTTTATCTGATATGAGTATTGCTACTCCAGCTTCCTTTTGATTTCCATTTGCATGGAATATCTTTTTCCATCCCTTCACTTTCAGTCTTTATGTGTCCCTAGGTCTGAAATGGGTCTCTTGTAGACAGCATATATATGGGTCTTGTTTTTGGATCCTTTCAGCCAGTCTGTGTCTTTTGGTTGGGGCATTTCATCCATTTACGTTCAAGGTTATTATCAATATGTGTGTTCCTATTACCATTTTCTTAATTGTTTTGGGTTTGTTTTTGTGGGTCTTTTTCTTCTCTTGTGTTTCCTGTTGAGAGAAGTTCCTTTAGCATTTGTTGTAAAGCTGGTTTGGTGGTGGTGAATTCTCTTAGCTTCTGCTTGTCTGAAAAGCTTTTGACTTCTCTAGGAAATCTGAATGAGAGCCTTGCTGGGTAGAGTAATCTTGGTTGTAGGTTTTTCTCTTTCATCACTTTTAAGTATATCCTGCCAGTCCCTTTTGGCCTGCAGAGTTTCTGCTGAAAAGTCAGCTGATTACCTTATGGGGATTCCTTTGTATGTTATTTTTTGTTTTTCCCTTGCTGCTTTTAATATTTTTTCTTTGAATTTGATTTTTGTTAGTTTGATTAATATGTGTCTTGGTGTGTTTTTCCTAGGGTTTATCCTGTATGGGACTCTCTGTGCTTCCTGGACTTCAGTGACTATTTCCTTTTCCATGTTAGGGAAGTTTTCCACTATAATCTCTTCAAATATTTTCTCAGATCCTTTTTAATTCTCTTCTTCTTCTGGGACCCCTATAATTCAAATGTTGGTGCATTTAGTGTTGTCCCAGCAGTCTCTCAGATTGTCGTCTTCTCATTCTTTTTTCTTTGTTCTGCTCCTCAGCAGTTTCCACCATTTTGTCTTCCAGCTGACTTATTCGTTCTTCTGCCCAGTTATTCTTTTATTGATTCCTTCTAGTGTATTTTTCAATTCAGTTTTGTGTTATTCATCTCTGCTTGTTTGTTCTTTACTTCCAGATCTTTGTTAAACATTTCTTATATTTTTTCAATCTGTGCCTCCATTCTATTTCTGAGATTCTGGATCATCTTTACTGTCATTACTTTGAATTCTTTTTCAGGCAGATTGCACATTTCCTCTTCATTTATTTGGTCTTATAGGCTTATACCTTGCTCCTTCATCTGTGACATTTTTTCGCTGTCTCATTTTTTTTTTTTTTTAATGAGTGGGATTGTGTTCGTGTCTTATTGGCTGTTTGGTCTGAGGCTTCCAACACGGGTTTATAGGCTATTGGGTAGAGCTGGGTCTCTGTGCTGAGATGAGGAATTCCATGAGACCTCACACCAATGAATATTCCCTGGGGTCTAAGGTTTTCTGTTAGTTCAGTGGTCCAGACTTGGAGCTCCACCACAGGAGCTTCAGCCTGACCCCAGGCTCGTGAACCAAGATCCTGCAAGCCACCTGGGGTGGCAAAAATAAATAAATAAAAAATAACAAAGTAAAAACTAAATTAGACTAAGAAACTAACAGATATTTTAGGAAGAATATAAAACTTCACATACAGATGAGTCAACAACAGGAAGGGTACATCAGTACCACAACAGTAAAAAAGAGAAGGAGGGAAAAGAAAAAAAAAAAACAGGGAGGGGGGAAGGCCTTGGCTGTGCAGGGCAGGGCCAATGCTCAGGACCCACAGGGCTGGAAAAGGCCCTGGGGGCTGTGGGGGGTAGGGCTTAGGCTCAAGGAACAGAAAGGGCCCAGGTGTGCCCCCACCCCTGGTCTCAGAGGGCAGGGGACCTCATCTGGGAACCCAGCAGGCTTTCCTGGCTCGAGTCAGTGGGGCAAATGCTCTCCTCGCCTCTCCTGCTCCTCCAGTATGGGAGGGCCCTTCCCGCCTGCCTCTTCTGATCTCCCCAGCCCCCCTCCTATGCCCCCAAGGACCCACGTGGCCTGGAGGGGCTTTGGAGAGCAGGGGATTGGCTGGGAGCTCAGCAGGCTCCCCTAGGCCCAACTGGGGAGGGCAATCGCCTTCTGATCCTCTCCTGCTCCTCCCGTTGGGAACCTCCTGTCTACCTCTCCAAATCTCTCCGGCCTCCCTCCTATGCCCCCAAAGACCCACGCAGGGGGTGGGGGGGGTTGGAGGGCAGGGGATAGTCCTGGGAGCTCAGCAGGCTGCCCATGCCCAAGTGGGTGGGACAGTCACCCTCCGCTCCTCCTGGATGGCTCTTCCTGCCTGCCTCTCCTGATCTCCCGAGTCTCCCTCGTATGACCCCAGGACCCACACAGCCTGGATGGGGCTTTGGAGGGGCAGGTACCAGCCTGGGAGCTCAGCAGCCTCCCCTGACCAAGTGGGCCAGGCGATAGCCCTCTGCTCCTCTCCCGCTCTTCCCGGAGAGTCCTTCCCACCTGCCTCTCCTGATCTCCACAGGCTCAGGGGCGCTGATCCTGTCTAGCCTCCACTTCTCCTCTACCCTCAGTCCTCCTACATCCTACTGGTTCACTTTGGGGTTACTCCCGTCTCCTTGGGCATCAGAATCCCCAACCAGCGGCCGTCAGGTGCCCTAGTTGTGGGGAGACGCTAACTTCACATCTTCCCACACTGCCATCTTGACTCTGGCCCTGTTATATTAATATTTTAATGTTAATGGTATATTGACAATATTAATGTAAATATTTCATAGTTCTATTTTGTAACTTTTCTTTCAAAACTACAACTGTAACATCTTATTTTGCAACTGACTTTATCATAGTTACTAAGAGTCTATTAATCTAATTTTTATTGACTATTAGTTTATCACTCTTTTTCTAATTCTATCTGTGATGTTTGAGAATGTCTATTTCTTTTTCTGTGACCAGCATAACAGAGAATATCTGTTTCTTTTAAATGGTTAGGAACAAGTAGTACAACCATCCACCCACTTGCCCACTCCATATTTATTTAATAGCTACACTTAATTCTGGCATCTAAAATCATGAGGGAGTCTGAGACAACCTGATTTTTATTTACTCCTTCACAGGTGATGTTCTGCCTAAGTATTTATAAATCTTCATCACTACAAATAAGAACTTCAATAACATAAGTGTCTATGTTGATAGTTTATTATCCAGTTTTTCTGGAATGCAGTAAATTATTTTAGTTTTAAGATTTATATTTTCTTTTTACTTTTCAGGAGACGTTTTTAATTTTTTTTTTGGTTTCTTTCTTCAGTAATGTCAGTTTGCTACAAATATTTTCCTCTATCATCACTTTTTTCTTTTGTCTTATCCCTCTGTATTTATAAAGTTTTCTTAACTTGAGTAAGTTATAAGCAGTTACAATTTGACTTCCTATCGCTTATAAAACAATTTTCCTTAGTCTACCAAATCAGGGAAATCATAAATCAGACAAAAAGGAAAATCCTGGAATGAGATGTCCACAGGTGACTCTGAATACCTCCAATATATTCCTGGGAATCCAGAAGCCCAAGCACATGTGCAAAGATAAATTCATGCCCAGGGTTGTGTGTATGCCCAGAAAAAGTCTGAGAGGATCCTACGGTGTCACCTCTAGCCGACCTTGAGGCTCTGTATAAGGAATAAGTGAAGGCTAAGGAAGAGTGGTAAAGTGAATCCTGGAGCATTAAAGGAATACCCCAATATGCATGGAGAGATCCTCAGCAAAAGCCGGGAGATGTTTTGGTTCTGGGCATTTAAGGATGCCTCTGTAGAGTCATATACTAATCATTGAGTAGACACTTCAGTGGCTACACACAGTAACTACAGCGACTTTACTTAAGTAGTTCAGACAAGTGACTAAACAAATGAATGGCAACAATAATAACAACAAAAACAAATTCTGGGTGTGTATATAGGATGTGATTTCAGAGTTATCACATAATATTATTTTAAATGTCCATTTTGAAATAAAAATTGAAGATACAGTCAAAGAAACAAAAAGTATGCCCCATACGCAGGAAAAAAGTCAACACAAACTGTCCTTGAGGAAACCCAGATATAATACTTACTAGACAAAGACTTTAAAGCAGTTATTTTAAATGTGCTCAAAGAGCTAAAGAAAATCACATTTAAGAACGGAAGGAAAGTGTGAAAATGATGTATTACCAAATAGAGAATATCAAAAAAGAACCAAAAGGAAATTCTGGAATTGAAAATTACAATTCCCAAAAAATTATTCAAATGAAAATTTCACTACAGGGGCTCAACAGGAAATCTGAGGGGGCAGAAGAAAGAATTAGCAAACGTGAAGACAGAGCAACTGAGATAACTCCATTAGAGAAACAGAAAGAAAAGGAATGAAGAAAAATGAACAGTGTCTCAAACATGTATGGGACACCATTCAGCATATCAAAAAAAAGCATAATGGGAGTCACAAAGGAAGGAATAAATAAAAACGGGAAAAAAAATTTTGAAAACATAACAGTTAAAAACTCTAATTTGATGAAAGTCATTCATCTATACATTGAAGAAGCTCCATAAACTCCAAGTTTATACTGACATCATAATAAAACTATCAAAGACAAAGAAAATCTTGATATCAGGAAGACAGAAATGTTCATCATGTACTAGAGATCTCATTAAGATTTCTGATTTCTCATAAGAAATAACAGATAACAGAAGGCAGTGGTATGGCATAATCAAAAAGAATGAAAGGAAAAAAGTAAACTGTCCAGCAGGAATTTTATGCCCAGTGCAATAATTCTTCAAAAATGACAGAGAAAGTAAGAAATTCCCAGCTAAACAAAAACTGGGAGAATTCAAGACTAACTGTCCTACCCTACAAGAAATATTAAAGGAAATTATTCATGCTGAAAGGACACTAAGAATAACTTCAATACAAAGGAAGAAATAAAAGAGCACTAATAAAGGTGACTAAACATGTGAATATAAAAAGCACATAATTTTTATTATAACTTTTCCCCTCCTATGTGATTTTTAAAACAACTGCATAAAACAGTGATTAGAAACCCGTGTCAAGTTGCTGGGAGAGCCTTTCCCAGAAGCATGGAGTGACACTTTGTCTTCAGGAACAGGTTTGTTGTCGTGGATATTGTTGTTGTTTTTGGCAGTGGCTTGCGGGATCTTCGTTCCCCGACCATGGATCGATTGAAGGCGTGCACCCGGCAGTGAAAGCTTGGAGTTCTAGCCACTGGACCGCCATGGAATGCCCAGGCACACATATTTGAAAAGAGGATTATCTTATCTTGAAGGACTCAAACTAGACTCATTACTGCCATGTGGCTGACAGGGTCTTGGTGCTCGGGCCAGGTGTCAGGCCTGAGGCTCTGAGGTGGTAGAGCCGAGTTTAGGACATTGGACAATCAGAGACCTGCCAGCCCCACATAATATCAATCAGCAAGAGCTCTCCCAGAGATCTCCATCTCAACGCTAAGGCCCAGCTCCACTCAAAGACCATTAAGCTCCACTGCTGGACACTGCAGGCCAAACAACTAGCAAGACAGGAACACAACCCCACACATTAGCAGAGAGGCTGCCTAAAATCATAAGTTCACAGATACCACAGAACACACCACTGAACGTGGTCCTGCTCATCAGAAAGACAAGATCCAGCTTCACCCATCAGGGCACGGGCACCAGTCCCCTCCACCAGGAAGCTTACACAATGCACTGAACCAACCATAGCCACTGGGGGCAGACACCCAAAAAACCAGGAACTACGAATCTGCAGCCTGTGAAAAGGAGACCCCAAACACAGTAAGTTAAGCAAAATGAGAAGACAGAGAAACACACAGCAGATGAAGGAGCAAGGCAAAACCCAACCAGACCAAACAAATGAAGAGGAAGTAGGCAGACAACCTGAAAGAGAGTTCAGAGTAATGAGAGCAAGGATGATCCAAAATCCTGGAAACAGAATGGAGAAACTACAAGAAACATTTAACGAGGACCTAGAAGAATGGAAGAGCAAACAAACAATGATGAATAACACAATAAATGAAATTTAAAATTCTCTGCAAGAAAACAATAGCAGAATAACTGAGGTAGAAGAATGGATAAGTGACCTGAAAGATAGGATAGTGGAAATAACTACCGAAGAGCAGAATAAACAAAAAAGAATGAAAAGAACTCAGGACATTCTCAGAGACCTCTGAGACAACAATAAACACAGCAACATTCGAATTATAGGGGTCCCAGAAGAAGAATACAAAAACAAAGGGACTGAAAAATATTAAAAGAGATTATAGTTGAAAACTTGCTTAATATGGAAAAGGAAATAGTCAATCAAGTCCAGGAAGCACAGAGAGTCCCTTACAGGATAAATCGAAGGAGAAACATGTCAAGACACATATTAACCAAACTATCAAAAATTAAATAGAAAGAAAAAATATTAAAAGCAGCAAATGAAAAGCAACAAATAACAAAGAAGGGAACAGCTGATTTTTCAGGAGAAACTCTGCAAGCCAGATAGGAGTGCAACACATATTTAAAATGATAAAGGGGAAAAGCCTACAACCGAGATTAATATACCCAGCAGGTAGCTCATTCAGATTTGATGCAGAAATTAAAACCTTTACAGACAAGCAAAAGCTAAGAGAATTCACCACCACCAAACCAGCTTTACTACAAATGTTAAAGGAACTTCTCTACGCAGGAAACACAGGGGAAGGAAAAGAGCTACAATAACAAACCTAAAACAGTTAAGAAAATGGTAATAAGAACATACATTCGATAATCACCGTATGTGTAAAATGATTAAATGCTCCAACCAAGACACAGACTGGCTGAATGGAAACAAAAGCAAGACCCATATATATGCTGTCTACAAGAGACCCACTTCAGACCTAGGGACACATACAGACTGCAAGTGAGGGGATGGAAAAAGTTATTCCATGCAAATGGAAATCAAAAGAAAGCTGGAGTAGCAATATTCTTATCAAATAAAATAGACTTTAAAATAAAGACTGTTACAAGTGATAAGTAAGGACACTACATAATGATCATAGGATCAATCCAAGAAGAAGATATAACAATTGTAAATATTTATGCACCCAACATAGGAGTACCTCAGTGCATAAGGCAAAGGCTAAAAGCCATAAAAGGGGAAAATGACTGTAACACAATCAAAGCAGGGGATTTTAACACCCCACTTTCACTAATGGACATATCAACCAAAATGTAAATAAATACGGAAACACAAGCTTTAAATGACTTATTAAACAACATGGACTTAATTGATATTTATAGGACATTCCATCAAAAAACAACAGAATACACTTTCTTCTCAAGTGCTCATGGAACATTCTCCATGATAGATCATATCTTGGGTCACAAGTCAAGCCTCGGTAAATTGAAGAAAATTTAAATCATATCAAGTATCTTCTCTGACCACAACACTATGAGACTAGATATCAGTTACAGGAAAAAAAAAACTATAAAAAATACAAACACGGAGGCTAAACAGTACACCACTAAATAACCAAGAAATCACTGAAGAAATCTAAGAGGAAATCAAAAAATACCTAGAAACAAGTGACACTGAAAACACAACAACCCAAAACCTATGGGATGCAGCAAAAGCAGTTCTAGGAGTGAAGGTTATAGCACTACAATCCTACCTCAGTAAAAAAGAAAAATCTCAAATGAACAACCTAACCTTACACCAAAAGCAATTAGAGAAAGAAGAATTTTTTAAAACTCCAAAGTTAGCAGAAGGAAAGAAATCATAAAGATCAGATCAAAAATAAATGGAAAAGAAATGAAGGAAACAATAGCAAAGATCAATAAAGCTAAAAGCTAGTTCTTTGAGAAGATAAACACAATTCATAAACCATCAGCAAGACTAATCAAAAAAAAGGGAGAAGACTCAAATCAACAGAACTAGAAATGAAAAAGAAGTAACAACTAACACTGTAGAAATACAAAGGATCATGAGAGATTACTATATTATACTTATTGGCAAGCAAGTATATGCCAATAAAATGGACAGCCTGGAAGAAATGGACATATTCATAGAAAAGCACAACCTTCCGAGACTGAACCAGGAAGAAATAGAAAATATAAATAGACCAATCACAAGCAGTGAAATTGAAACTGTGATTAAAAATCTTCCAACAAACAAAAGCCCAGGACCAGATGGCTTCACAGGTGAATTCCATCAAACATTTAAAGAAAAGTTAACATCTATCCTTCTCAAACTCTTACAAAATATAGCAGACTGAGGAACACTCCCATATTCATTCTACAAGTCAACTATCACCCTGATACGAAAATCACGTAAAGATGTCACAATAAAACAATACTAAACGCTAATATCACTGATGAACATAGATGCAAAAATCCTCAACAAAATACTAGCACACAGAATACAACAGCACATTAAACGGATCGTACACCATGATCAAGTGGGGTTTATCCCAGGAATGCAAGGATTCGTCAATATACATAAAGCAAACACTGTGATAAACCATATTAACAAACTGAAGGAGAAAAATCATATAATAATCTCAATAGATGCAGAAAAAGCTTTCAAAAAAATTAAACACTAATTTCTGATAAAAACTCTCCAGAAAGTAGGCATAGAGGGAACTTACCTCAACATAAAAAAGGCCATATATGACAAACCCACAGCCAACATCATCCTCAATGGTGAAAAACTGAAACCATTTCCACTAAGATCAGGAACTAGACAAGGCTGTCCACTCTCACCACTATTTTTCAACATAGTTTTGCAAGTTTTAGCCACAGCAATCTGAGAAATAAAAGGAACCCAAATCAGAAAAGAAGAATTAAAACTGTCACTGTTTGCTGCAGATATGATACAATACACAGAGTACTAAAGATGCTACCAGAAAACTAACAGAGCTAAGCAATGAATTTGGTAGCGCAGCAGGATACAAAATCAATGCACAGAAATCTCTTGCGTTCCTAAACAATAATGATAAAAAGTATGAAAGAGAAATTAAGGAAACACTCCCATTTCCCACTGCAAAAAAAAAAAAAGAATAAAATACCTAGGAATAAACTTACCTAAGGAGACAAAAGACCTGTATGCAGAAAACTATAAGACACTGATGAAAGAAATTTAAAAACAGACAAATAGATGGAGAGATATACTATTTTCTTGGATTGTAAGAATCAACATTGTGAAAATGGACAATAAAAGAAATCTACAGATTAAATGCAATCCCTATCAAACTACCAATGGCATTTTTCATAAAACTAGAGCAAAAATTTCCAAATTGTATGGAAACACAAAACATCCCAAATAGCCAGAGCTATCTTGAGAAAGAAAAACAGAGCAGCAGGAATCAGCCTTCCTGAATTCAGACTATACTACAAAGCTACAGTAATCAACAGAGTATGGCACTGGCACAAAAACAGAAATATAGATTAATGGAACAGGATAGAAAGCCCAGAGATAAACCCACACACATATGGTCACCTTATAAAAGAGGCAAGAGTATACAATGGAGGGCTTCCCTGGTGGCGTAGTGGTTGAGAGTCCGCCTGCTGATGCAGGTGACACAGGTTCGTGCCCCAGTCCGGGAACATCTCACATGCTGCGGAGTGGCTGGGCCCGTGAGCCATGGCTGCTGAGCCTGCACGTCTGGAGCCTGTGCTCCACAATGGGAGAGGCCACAACAGTGAGAGGTCTGCGTACCACAAAAAAAAAAAAAAAAAGAGTATACAATGGAGAAAAGGCAGCCTCTTCAGTAAGCAGTGCTGGGAAAACTGGGCAGCTACATGTAAAAGAATGAAATTAGAACACTGCCTAACACCATACACAAAAATAAACTCAAAATGGATTAAAGACCTAAATATAAGGCCAGAGACTATAAAACTCTCAGAGCAAAATATAGGCAGAACACTCTATGACATAAATCACAGCAAGATCCTTTTTGACCTACCTCCTAAAGAAATGGAAATAAAAGCACAAGGAAACAAATGGGACCTAATGAAACTTAAAAGCTTTTGCACAGCAAAGGAAACCATAAAAAAGATGAAAAGACAACCCTCAGAATGGGAGAAAATATCTGCAAATGAAGCAACTGACAGATGTTTAATCTCCAAAATTTACAAGCAGCTCATGCAGCTCAATATCAAAAAAACAAACAACCCAATACAAAAATGGGCAGAAGACCTAAACAGACATTTCTCCAAAGAAGATATACAGATTGCCAAAAACACATGAAAGAATGCTCAACATCACTAATCCTTAGAAAAATGCAAATCAAAACTACAGTGAGGTATCACCTCACACTGGTCAGAAAGGCCATCATCAAAAAATCTAAAACAATAAATGCTGGAGAGAAGGTGGAGAAAAGGAAATCCTCTTGCACTGCTGGTGGGAATGTAAATTGATACAGCCACTATGGAGAAGAGTATGGACGTTCGCAAAAAACTAAAAATAGAAATACCGTATGACCGAGAAACCTCACTACTGGGTATATACCCTGAGGACACCATAATTCAAAAAGAGTCATGTACCACACTGTTCATTGCAGCTCTATTTACAATAACCAGGACATGGAAGCAAGCTTAGTGTCCATCGATACATGAATGGATAATGAAGACATGGCACATATATACAATGGAATATTACTCAGCCATAAAAAGAAATGAAATTGAGTTATTTGTAGTGAGATGGATGGACCTAGAGTCTGTCATACAGAGTGAAGTAAGTCAGAAACAGAAAATCAAATACCATATGCTAACACATATATATGGAATCAAAAAAAGAAAAATGGGTCTGAAGAACCCAGCGGCAGGACAGGAATAAAGACGCAGATGTAGAGAGGGGACTTAAGGACATGGGGGGGGAAGGGTATGCTGGGACGAAGTGAGCGAGTGGCATGGACATATATACACTATCAAATGTAAAACAGATAGCTAGTGGGAAGCAGCCACATAGCACAGGGAGACCAGCTTGGTGCTTTATGACCACCTAGAGGTGTGGGATAGGGAGGGTGGGAGTGAGACACAAGAGGGAGGGGATATGGGGATATATGCATAGGTATAGGTGATTCACTTTGTTATACAGCAGCAACTAACACAACAATGTAAAGCAATTATACTCCATTAAAGATGTTAAAAATAATAATAATTTTTTTAAAAAAATAAAGAAATGGGAGAGAAGAGGTCAATTTCCCATGTGGAAGAATTTAAAATACTTTATGTAGATACTTTTGCCCCCACGGAGTTAGAGCATAACTCTTATAAATGGGTTGTGTATCAGATGTAGAAAACAAATTTATGGTTAATAAAGGGGAAAAGGATCGAGGGAAGGACAAATCAGGAGTATGGGATTAACAGATACAAACTACTATCTATAAAATATACAAGTAACAAGTATTTAATGTACAGCACAGAGAATTATATTCAAAATCCTGTAATAACCTATAATGGAATATTATCTGAAAAAGTATATAACTGAATGACTTTGTTGTACACCTGAAACTAACATAATACTGTAAATCTACTATGTTTCAATAAAAAAATGTCAATGAACTGTGCATAATGATTTCCTTTCAAAAGTGATATGAAAACGGTGGGGGTTCCCTAATATAGGAAAGGAAATAGTCAAGTCCAGGAAACACGGAGAGTCCCATATAGGATAAATACAAGGAAAAACATATCAAGACACATATTAATCAAACTATCAAAAATTAAATACAAAGAAAAAGTATTAAAACCAGGAAGGGAAAAACAACAAATAATATACAAGGGAATCGCCATAATGTTAACAGCTGATCTTTCAGCAGAAACTCTGCAAGCCAGAAGGGAGTGCAACACATATTTAAAGTGATGAAAGGGAAAAACCTATAACCAAGATTACTCTACCCAGCAAGGATCTCATTGAGATTCGATGGAAAAATTAAAACATTTACAGACAAAACAAAAGCTAAGAGAATTCATCACCACCAAACCAGCTTTACAACAAATGCTAAAGGAACTTCTCTAGGCAGGAAACACAAGAGAAGGAAAAGACCTACAATAACAAACCCAAAACAATTAAGAAAATGAAATAGGAACATACATATTGATAACTACCTTAAATGTAAATAGATTAAATGCTCCAACCAAAAGACATACTGGCTGAATGGAAACAAAAACAAGCCCTGTATATATACTGTCTAAAAGAGACCCACTTCAGACCTAGGGACACATACAGACTGAAAGTGAGGGGATGAAAAAAGATATTCCATGCAAATGGAAATCAAAAGAAGGCTGGAGTAACAATTCTCATATCAGACAAAACAAACCTTAAAATAAGACTATTACAAGAGACAAAGAAGGACACTACATAATGATCAAGTGATCAATCCAAGAAGATGTAACAATTGTAAATGTTTATGCACGAAACATAGGAGTACCACAATACATAAGTAAAATGCTAACAGCCATAAAAGGGGAAACTGACAGCAACACAATCATAGCAGCAGACCTTAAAATCCCACCTTCACCAATGGACAGTTTACCCAAAATGAAAATAAGCAAGGAAACACAAGCTTTAAATGACATATTAAACAAGATGGATTTAATTGATATTTATACGACATTCCATCCAAAACAACAGAATACACTTTCTTCTCAAGTGCTCATGGAACATACTCCAGGATCGATTATATCGTGGGTCACAGAACAAGCCTTGGTAAGTTTAAGAAAATTTAAATCGTATCAAGTATCTTTTCCAACCACAATGCTATGAGACTAGATAGGAATTACAGGAAAAAAATCTGTAAAAAATACAAACACATGGAGACTAAACAATATGCTACTTAATAACCAAGAGATCACTGAAGAAATCAAAGAGGAAATCAGAAAATACCTACAAACAAATAACAATGACAACCCAAAATCTATGGGATACAGCAAAAGCAGTTATAAGATGGAAGTTTATAGCAATATAATCCTACCTCAAGAAACAAGAAACACCTCAAATAAACAACCTAAACTTACAGAAAGAACAAAATACCCTAAAGTTAGCAGAAGGAAAGAAATCATAAATATCATATCAGAAAGAAATTATACAGAAATGAAGGAAATGACAGCAAAGATCAATAAAACTAAAAGCTACTTCTTTGAGAAGATAAATAAAATTGATAAACCATTATCCAGACTCATCAAGAAAAAAAGGGAGAAGACACAAATCAACAGAATTACAAATGAAAAGGAAGTAACAACTGACACTGCAGAAATACAAAGGATCATGAGAGATTATGACAAGCAACTACATTCCAATAAACTGGACAATCTGGAAGAAACAGAGGAATTCTTAGAAAAGCACAACCTTCCAAGACTGAACCAGGAAGAAACAGAAAATATAAACAGACCAATAACAAGCACTGAAATTTAGACTGTGATTAAAACTCTTCCAACAAACAAAAGCCCAACACCAGATGGCTTCACAGGCAAATCTATCAAACATTTAGAGAAGAGTTAACACCTATCCTTCTCAAATTCTTCCAAAATATAGCAGAGGGAGGAAGACTCCCAAACTCATTCTATGAGGCCACCATCACCCTGATACCAAAAGCAGACAAAGATGTCACAAAAAAAGAAAACTACAAGCCAATAACACTGATGAACAAAGATGAAAAAATCCTCAAGAAAATACTAGCAAACAGAATCCACCAGCACATTCAATGGATCATACACCATGATCAAGTGGGGTTTATCCCAGGAATGCAAGGATTCTTCAATATACCAATCAATTGATGTGAAAAACCATACTAACAAACTGAAGGAGAAAAACCATATGATAATCTCAATAGATGCAGAAAAAGCTTTTGACAAAATTCAACACCAATTTATGATAAAAACTCTCCAGACAGTAGGCATAGAGGGAACTTACCTTAACATAATAAAGAACATATATGACACACCCACAGCCAACATCATTCTCAATGGTGAAAACCTGAAACCATTTCCTCTGAAATGAGGGACAAGACAAGGTGGTCCACTCTCACCACTATGATTCAACATAGTTTTGGAAGTCTTAGCCGCAGCAATCAGAGAAGAAAAAGAAATTAAAGGAATCCAAATCGGAAAAGAAGTAAAGCTGTCAGTTTTTGCAGACGACATGATAGGATACATAGAGAATCCTAAAGATGCTACCAGAACATTACTAGAGCTAATCAATGAATTTGACAGAGTAGTAGGATACAAAATTAATGGACAGAAATCTCTTCAATTCCTATACACTAATGATGAAAAATCTGAAAGAGCAATTAAAGAAACACTCCCATTTACCACTGCAACAAAAAAAATAAAATACCTTGGAATAAACCTACTTAAGGAGACAAAAAACCTGTATGCAGAAAAGTATAAGACACTGAAGAAAGAAATTAAACATGAGACAAACAGATGAAGAGATATACCATGTTCTTGGATTGGAAGAACCAACACTGTGAAAATGACTATACTACCCAAGGCAATCTACAGATTCAATGCAATCCCTATCAAACTACCAATGGCATTTTTCACAGAACTAGAGCAAGAAAATTTCACATTTTGTATGGAAACACAAATAACACAAAGCAATCTTGAGAAGGAAAAACAGAGCTGAAGGAATCAGACTCCCAGACTTCAGACTATACTACAAAGCTACAGTAATCAAGACAGTATGGTACTGGCACAAATACAGAAATATAGCTCAATAGAACAGGATAGAAAGCCCAGAGATAAACCCACACACACATGGTCACCTTATTTTTGATAAAGGATGCAAGAATATACAATGGAGAAAAGGCACCCTCTTAAATAAGTGGTGCTGGGAAAACTGGACAGCTACATATAAAAGAATGAAATTAGAATGCTCCCTAACACCAAACACTAAAATAAACTCAAAATGGATAAAGACCTAAATGTAAGGCGAGACACTATAAAACAGTTAGAGGAAAACATAGGCAGAACACTCTGACATAAACCACAGCAAGATCCTTTTTGACCCACCTTCTAGAGAAATGCAAATAAAAACAAAAATAAACAAATGGGACCTAATGAAATTTAAAAGCTTTTGCACAGCAAAGGAAACCATAAACAAGGTGAAAAGACAACCCTCAGAATGGGAGAAAATATTTGCAAATGCAAAAACTTACAAAGGATTAATCTTCAAAATTTACAAGCAGTTCATGTAACTCAATATCAAAAAAACAAACAAACCAATCCAAAAATGGGCAGAAGACCTAAATAGAGTTTTCCAAAGAAGATATACAGATTGCCAACAAACACATGAAAGGTTGCTCAACATCACTAATCATTAAAGAAATGCAAATCAAAACTACAATGAGGTATCACCTCACACTAGTCAGAATGGCCATCATCAAAAAGTCTACAAACAATAAATGTTGGAGAGGGTGTGAAAAAAGGGAACCCTCCTGCACTGTTGGTGGGAATGTAAATTGATACAGCCATTATGGAGAACAGTATGGAGGTTTCTTAAAAAACTAAAAATAGAACTACCATATGACCCAGGAATCTCACTCCTGGGCATATACCCTGGGGAAACCATAATTTAAAAAGCGTCATGGGGCTTCCCTGGTGGCGCAGTGGTTGAGAGTCCACCTGCCGATGCAGGGGACACGGGTTCATGCCCCAGTCTGGGAAGATCCCACATGCCGTGGAGCAGCTGGGCCCGTGAGCCACGGTCGCTGAGCCTGCGTGTCCAGAGCCTGTGCTCCGCAACGGGAGAGACCACAACAGTGAAAGGCCCGCGTACCACAAAAAAAAAAAAAAAAGCGTCATGTACCACAATGTTCACTGCAGCTCTATGTACAATAGCCAGGAGATGGAAGCAACCTAAGTGCCCATCGACAGATGAATGGATAAAGAAAATGTGGCACATATATACAATGGAATATTACACAGCCATAAAAGAAACAAAATTGAGTTATTTGTAGTGAGGTGGATGGACCTAGAGACTGTCATACAGAGTGAAGTAAGTCAGAAAAAGAAAAATAAGTACCATATGCTAACACATATATATGAAATCAAAAAAATAAAAATAAAAAAGTTTCTGAAGAACCCAGAGGAAGGACAGGAATAAAGACAGAGACGTAGAGAATGGACTTGAGGACACAGGGAGGGGGAAGGGTAAGCTGCGACAAAGAGAGAGTGGCATGGACATATATGTACTAACAAATGTGAATCAGATAGCTAGTGGGAAGCAGCCACATAGCACAGGGAGATCAGCTGGGTGCTTTTTGACCACCTAGAGGGTTGGGATAGGGAGGGTGGGAGGGAGGTGCAAGAGGGAGGGGATATGGGGATATATATATATATATGCATAGCTGATTCACTTTGTTATAAAACAAACTAACACACCATTGTAAATCAATTATACGCCAATAAAGATGTTAAAAAAAAAGAAAAAGGTGAGAGTAACTTTTCATAGAGAAACCTGATAAGCACTACCTCAGTCAGGTGACCAAGATTAAATCATTAGTGATAAGTCATGTTGATGCATGTACCCCAATTTGATGTGGTAAGAATGTCTCTTCACCTATGTGGTTTTCTGCCCAAAAACCTATAAAACCAATCTCACTAACCTGGAGAAAAAATTTAGACAACCCCTGAGAGACATTCTACAAAATACTGGAGCAGAACTCCAAAACACTATTAAGTTCACCAAAAATGAAAATCTGTGAAACTGTCACAGACGAGAAGAGACTAAGGAGATCTAAGGAGATAAGATGACTAAATGTCAGGTAGTATCCTAGCTGAACTCCTGGAATAGAAAAAGTCATTAGGGAAAAGCTAGTGAAATTTGAAGAAACAGCAAAGTTTAGTTAATTCTAATGTACCAGTGTTGGTTGCTTAGTTGTCTCACATCTACAATAATACAAAATGTTAACAAAGGGAGAAAATGGGTGTAGGGGGTAAAAGAACTGTACATATTATCTTTACAACTTTTGTATACATCTAAAACTATTCTTTTAGAAGTTTTATTTATTTATAATATTTATTTTAAAAACAATTCATTTGAAAAATGTAAAGGTTACAATTTAGCAAAGATTTTTACCAACTATGGAAGACACTAGCTTGGCTCAACCAGCATCCACTTCCTATAAATTTCTCTCTTACATCCTCTACTACTTGTTTACCTAGATTCCTTAGTATTCATGGGTGGCCATGTGTTAACATTCATTGTACAGTGAGATTTACAAGTGTTCTGTATGTATCCTTTCTCCCTTATGTTTTTTCCTCCCTGGAAGTTGGAAATGATGACTGGTGCTGCAACAGGCATGTGCTGACCAGGAGAAAAATGTCCTAATGTCATTAAGCCCTCTTACGAATTAAAACTTGGTTTAAAATGAAGAACATAATACTATCATGTTTAAGCCACTATTGTCAGGTCATCAGTTGCAGCAATGAATTCCTGAACCACTTCCACTGCTATTATCTCTTAGTTATCTCTATTATCATTAATACTTTAGCCATGTTACCTTTTTATTTGTCCATATTCAAACTACCAAAGTCATGATAAATTCTATTTTCTCTAATCAAAGGACTAGTTTTGGATACCCTAAAAGCAGTAGGTGGTAGAAAGATTTGAGAGGATAAATATTATGGAAGCTTTAGCCTCAGCTGACTCCAGTTTCTACTGGGACTATCAAATTAACTATGTTCAGCAGGAAAAGGGGCCCACCCACAAAACTGTGATTCTCCTAAATAAACATTAGACAATTTTGTGCATACTATGTTTTAATTAACTTCAGATGCATTATGTCTAAAACTGTCTCAGTAAAAAATATATCACAGCCATGGATATTTTTAACTATGTGAACTTCTTACCAGTCATGATCAGTTATGGTCCAGCTCCCTAAGTCTGAATCAAGAATTTAGAAAGTGTGTAATAATTCTTGTTTCACAATTTGAAGTGATAACTTTTAAATTAGTTTTATGATTCTAGAAGATCAAACCCAATCTGTAAATACTGTATGATGGTTAAATAAATACACAAAAGTGAAAGACTTTCATTCAAAATAAAATAATATCTATGTGCTAATGTTGTAGCTATGGGAATATTTGTATATTTTATAGCCTACATACAATTGTATTATAGTAACAGTATACTGCTGAATATTAAATTATTATATTCATTTTAAATGATTGAAAAATAAAGACAATTAAAGAAAAAAGATATAAAGTCTGTATGTGCATTTGTTTTGTGAATTATGTATGTGTGTACATATGTGAAAACTGAATGTGTCCATTTTCCTGACAATCAAAGGTGACTCAGTAAACATTTTCATGTAAAACCTTTCATTCAATTTTCTTTTCATTTGCTCCATTCTTCCCCTATTTTTTTCAGATGTATTTTCCTTCTTTTGGTTTACTTTCAGTATATTCATAGTAAATATGGCAGTAAGTTATGAAGAACTGATTTATAATTCTTGAAATAAAACCATTAAACCATTTATTTATCTCTGAAAATCTCTGAGTGAATTCTCTTCCTGGTACAAGGGAAGTAAAATCAAACAGTGAAAATGGAACAAATAATTCTGAAAATACCAAGTACAATAATTATTTCACTGTAACATAATAGAGCTTTAGATATTTGACAACTTCTTGGATGAATTCCAGTAGCCAATAACAAACTGCAAAACTTTAAACACACAGCATTTAGGCAATTTCTCTGATGCCCTTTGCTTGTTAAACCAAAAAGGAAGTTAATATTTAGAAGGAACTAATCTTTAATCTCAACTCTCTAATCCAACACAAAGATACTTTAATATCCGCAAAAAAAGCACATGCTTAGGCAGCGGAAATGTTTCTTGTTTGGGGTTTTTTTTCTATTTATTTTTATTGACTTCAACTTGGCATCACAGAATATGCTTTTGAAATTTCTCAATGAAAAATATGATTGGAAAGTCAAAACAATAAAGCTTCTAGAAGAACATCTTCATGAGACTTTGGAGTTGTTAAAAAATTTAAGAGGACAGGGCTTCCCTGGTGGTGCAGTGGTTGAGAGTCCGCCTGCCGATGCAGGGGACACAGCTTCGTGCCCCGGGCCAGGAAGATCCCACATGCCGCGGAGCGGCTGGGCCCGTGAGCCATGGCCACTGAGCCTGCACATCCGGAGCCTGTGCTCCACAACGGGAGAGGCGACAACAGTGAGAGGCCCGCGTACCGCAAAAAAAAAAAAAAATTTAAGAGGACATAAAAATGAATTAACCATAAATATTTTTCATAAATATGAGTATATTAAATTAAGCAAGTTTTATTTCCTTAAAAATATCATTAAAAGAGAAAACTGGTCACCTACAGATTGGGAGAAGTTTCTCTGCAACGTATATTACCAGCTAACATCTTGTATCAAGAATAGAAATAAAGAAAGCCAACCAACTCAATAGAAAAATGAAAACTAATCTTGAAAGGGCATTTCACCAAAATAAAAAGGCTATCAAATGAGTAAAAAAATCTGAAAACAAGCACAGTTTTTTAATCTGAGAAATGCTTATTAACTATTATGAAGTACAATCACACACATACACACACAATAGTGGTTAAAATTAGAGAGATAAAATACTAAGTTTTGGCAAGGATACGGAACAACAGGATATGCACTTTTTGTGAGTGTAAATTAATACAATCACTTTGAAAAAACTGTTGGCATTATCCACTAAAACTTAACCAAAATTTACTCTATGACCAAAATTCCACTCCTAAGTAGTAATATGAACAGCCTTTGACACCAAGTATTCCTACAAATATATATATATATATATATATACATTTTTTTTTTTTTTGCGGTACGCGGGCCTCTCACTGTTGTGGCCTCTCCCGTTGCGGAGCACAGGCTCTGGATACGCAGGCTCAGTAGCCATGGCTCACGGGCCCAGCCGCCCCGCGGCATGTGGTATCTTCCCAGACGGGGGCACAAACCCGTGTCCCCTGCATCGGCAGGCGGACTCTCAACCACTGCACCACCAGGGAAGCCCCTAACTTTATATTTTGAAATGATTTTTGTAGCCTAGACCTTGTATGTACTGACCTAATGACAAAAATATAGTTATATATTTTATTATATATCCAAAAATAAAGCCTACAGTAAAATGTTAAAACAATAACTGAACCTTAACAATATCACAACACAAAACACCAGAAAATGCATATATATGTTCAGCCCAAACGTGCAAAATGTTCACAGTAGCATTACTTGTAATAGCCTAAAACTGGAAAAAACACAAACGTCCATCAAGAGTAGAATGGCTATGAAAATGAACAAACTAATGTCACACATAAATGCTACATGTAATATAAATAAATCTCATTAGTAAAAGAAGCTAGATTCAAAATAATACATAATGCATTCTGATTTCATTTTTATGAAGCTCCAACTCAGGTAAAACTAATCGATTGTATCAGAAGTTAGAATACTGGTTAGCTATGGGATGAAGAAAGGGAGTAGTTTACAGGGATAAGTATGAAGGAGTCTGCCTGGTTCCTGATAATTTTCTTTTTTTTTTTAACTTAAGTGGTAATTCTATGTCTTTTTTCACTTTGTGATAATTCATAAGCTATTCACTTACAAAACTCCACTTTTCTGTATGTCATACTGCAATAAAAAAATCAATTAAAAATAAAGTTGTAATGCCCTAATTGTTTTCCAGTTTCAAAGCATTGACACAGACCTTTATTTTACCTAATACTTGATAAAGTATGCAAGTTATATACATGCTTTTAAAAATGAGACTGAGCTATTTTACAATTTACTTATTATCAAGTGTTAAATAAACTTTTTTTAAACAAAAAGAATTCAGATTTTTAAATTCTCTTTTTGTGTGTGTTTGTGTGTGTGAGAGAGTGAAAGAGACAGAGAGATGCACAGAGAGAGACAGAGAGGAAGAGAAAGACAGACAGAGTTCTCTTTCTAATTGTGTGGCAATTTGAAATTATCTCCCGGGTCAGATTTTTCAAAGGCTTTTGCCCCAGTTATCAAAACTAAGTTAGTTTTCAGAGACAAATGGCTTAATTTCAACAATTGTTGGAAAAACACAGAATTTAATGCCATTAGTGAAATTTTTCAGAATGTTGTGACAAGATTAAATTTGATCACCAATAACTCACTTTAAACAATTAATATGAAATCTATACATCTTAAGGAAACAAAAGATACAACTCAACTTGACAAATGTAGGAATTATTGAAAAAATATAAGTAGGAGAGTCACAGAACTCAATCTCACTTAGTCCAAGCCTTTCACTACACAAAAGAGGAAACTGACCTAAGGCAGTATAAATTAATACCCAATGTCATCTTATTAATGGTAGATTGGGGATTCCAATGCTCCTGACATCTAGAGCAGCATTTGCTCCTGTTCCTCACTGGGTCTCTAAATATGCCTGTATTGTAATACACCTGTGTTTAGAACACATTTAGAAATAAATTTCAATGAACCTCTATTTCAGTTCACATAGAGTTTCAACACCCTCACCCCGCAACCCCACTGCCCCGGCAAACACACACACACACACACACACACACACACACACATACACAAATACACATGCTGTGGTACTCTGAACCTAATCCAAGATTATATTTCTCTACATGACAAATCACCATGTTAGCTACACGCTGTGTTCAAAACAAATGAGTGAATGAATAAAGTGTCAACTCACTCTAAAGTAAGCTTCAAAGGCATCTGGTCATGGTGACTGGGAATAAATGTCCTTGAAACAACTGTCATGAGAATATGTACCCAATTTCCAAAACCAATAAATGTAGGATGATTGTTTATATCTCTTTAAATTTTGTTTTAAAAAGATAAAATGTTAAGATGCATTGCATTTACCAGAGATTACTGAACATTTTTTCAAATATAAAGTATTGCTTCCTCGGTTTTAGTAATTTCTCTCTACGGCAAAAATAAATTATATTGTAGGCTTAGACACAATTTCAATCAAGTCATTATTACTTTCATGTCATGTAGATGGCTCACACTTATTTAAAACCTTTAAAAATAATGTTTAAAGGTTTACTGATGTTTAAAAATAATGAATCCTTTCATTCAACAAATATTTTTGGTTAACTATGATGTACAAATTAGTATGTCATTGTTTTTTTTTAATGACCATTGCAATTACTCCTCCCACAGTTCTCAACCAGTTTACAAGATTCACAATTCCTCTAGCTGGTGGTATATAATGTCTGACAACAAGACCAGTCAACCATTATTAGGTAGCTAAGATTATTCCATTATGTCATCTAAATGATGGAATTCTCTAATATTTTGGTTTATTCACCTTTTTATAGCACTTCTCCAGGTAGATAGCAGTGGTGTACAAAATATACCCATCCTATCAAACAACTTCATATTCAGTTATAATAAACTTTCAGATCAAATGACCACTGTGTCCAAGGCAATGTCACATATCCACATTGCTACGTAAGTTTTTCCTATATACATTTTTATTCTCTTATTCAGCATACATGGGCCTCGTGAAAATTTTGTATTTATGATCCATGTTAAATATTTTTTTTGAAGTGTTGCAGTGGTCATGATTGTTTTCCTTCTTCTCTTTTTAACCCTTCAGAAATATTAAGAATGTGAAGTTAGTTTCTTTAAAGTATTTGGAACATATTTTGTCTCTAACAGCAATAAGTTTTGGCTCTTGAAAGTGTTCTGTTGACATTTTCCATATCTGAAATGAAAATGCTGAACTCAAAATGTATTGAAAAAATACTGCAGTTAAATTCACTATAGGCAACATATTAAATCTATGGAATCCATTATGCTCCAGGTGACTCAATATTAATGGTACTATACCAGAAACCAAGATTATTTCCAACTGTAGAGTAGGACAACTTTCAGTAGTGTTTCTTCAGCTGAATACTTATCTTATGAATTAATAAAGGGCTCATTCCTAAGTACCAGTCATATGCTCTGCATATACTGCCTTGGAAAATTAAGAAAGTCTTGCTCACTTCCTTGATTTTTTTCTAACTCCACCATTTAATTAATCTAAATTATATGTCAAGGTACAGATTTGCAAAGTACAGGCACTTGAAGATCACTTCTTAAATGGTCAGAAACTTTGTGCTGTGACGATTATATTTATCATAATTTATCTTTGTGAGCATACACAGACAGATGCATTAGCATCGTGATGTTGGTTTCCAGAGTACAGCAAGTTTTTCAACTTGCTGGTATTTATGTACGATTTTCTAGATACAACAGTTAGCCAAATTTGAAAATGTGACCCATCACTTATTTATCATTGACAAATGTGTTCCTTTTACTCATGTTTCATAATAGGTTTTAAATCACTGAAGAAAATACCAAATGAAGAATTTTCTTATATTGAAAATAGTTGCAGCAGACTCAAAATTAAACATTTCAAAGATTCACGGAAAGTTCCAGAAGACAGGCTAATGGCTAGAATGGTATAGAATTTATAGCATTCCTATAAAAGAGTTTTAGGATAATTATGTATTTTCACTTTCTAAATTTGACTTGCATGAAAATAGTCCATAACAATATTTCTCTGGCCATTTTAATATATGCGTTATAAAGCTGCTCAAAAGATGTTTCCAAAAAAAGATATTTCATACTTAAATCTATATTCTAATTAAAAGAATTATAAAAACAAAGAGAAAAATAATCATGCATAATATAATAGAAAGACTATGGGAAGAGGTGATAAATTACACAAGAACTGTTAAAAAAACAATATTCAACTAAGTAAATTTGCAGGTCTAATTGCTTTATTAAGCAATTTATCAATCCGGCAGCACTTCATCTAGCAAATAGAGAGATACACTGAGGAGCCTACAACTGGAAGATTTTCATAGGTGGGCGGAGGGTGAGACAAGGAAATTATTATTAAAAAGAAAAGAATTGTTTCAGGCCAGGTCATCTTCTTTTGGAGGGAAGGGAACTACAAAGGTCTTCTTATGCAGATTACCTCACTAGTGCCAATCAGGAAATTTCAGGTTTATACTTCACTAGTGCTAATCAGGAAATTTCAGGTTGTCTGTTTCAAGGTCACATTCCTGGGAGAGGATAAAACTGCAATTAGGTCTTGGTTTGCTGTCCTGGGGGTAAATGACTCCATTTGGGGCTTGTTGTTTTTGTTTGTTTGTTTGAAACAATTCCTTCCTCTCTGCCTAACCTAGAGATCTGATAAAAAAAAAAAATTAAGGCATTAGTGCCACTCTCTGCTACCACTCTGTAGTTCTTACATCTTTCACTGACCCCAGATCACCACTTCAGATTCACAATTTTTAAGTTCATCATTCTCTTTGCTCCTTCTCTGATGCTCCAGTCTTAGGGAGATCATTTGCTTGGTATTTAGTGGCTGCAAACATGCATTTAAAGCTTTTGAGAGAATACTACACACCAGGGAGATTATAAGCAGGATAATTCCCAATATTTGGAAAGTGCTTCAGAGCCATGGTCCCCAAGACCCAAACCAATCAAAGAAAGACCCCATTGAAGGAATCACCTTTTTAAGCCAAGTGGCTTGCTCAGTGATCTTACATAACTGAATTTCAACTTCTGTAGAAGTGCCAATTCAGGTACAGCAGATGGTGATGGCCACAACAGACACCTCTCTGTTCAGCTAAAAAATAATCAGAGGTCATCTTTTATCAAGAACAACCTTGGCCAGAGACTCTAAGAACGGCCTTTGTTAGGCAGCTGTTGTCTTAACAACAAAATCTACAATGTCTCCAAGAGTTAAGGAGATATTTCCTATTCAAACAGGAGGGAAGGGGGCAGGGCACAACCTTTAAAAGAGTGACAGAGCCTTTGGATACAATATAAACTGGCTAGAACCAACTAGGTCCAAGATGGCAGAAGATTCAACTTCCAGTAGACCTTGAGCCTCATTATACACTCACTATAATACATTAGCATGCTAGATGACACACCCACCAGTGCCATGACAGTTCTGAGGCCAATCATCAAAGGTCAAAAAGTGGGTGGTGGCCCAAATCCTGGAAATCTCCGCCCCTTCCCCCAAATAGTTGGAATAATCCTCCCGCTCATCACCTATGAATTACCTGTGAAATTCATAGGTAATTTCAGCCTATGAAATTACCCCGCCGATAAAAACTAATCACCCTGTATTTCGGGGCCTCTCACCTTCTGAGATGGCCCACACTCTGTCTGTGGAGTGTGTTTCTCCCATGGCCACACTCACTTTTTGAGACGAATCACATTTTGTCTATGGAATGTGTATCACTCTAAATAAATCTACTTCTTAACCATCATTTTGTCTCTCACTGAATTCTTTCTGCACTGAGACATAAAGAACCTGAGCTTCAGTACCTCCTGAGACCAGGTGTGTGATTTCAATTAAAATTCCCTGGTCCAGTGGTTAAGAATCTGCCTTCCAATGCAGGGGACAAGGGTTTGATCCCTGGTCTGGGAACTAAGATCCCACATGCCGCGGGGCAACTAAACCCGTGTGCCACAACTACAGAGCTCATGCATTCTGGAGCCCACATGCTCTGAAGCCCACGCGCCACAACTAGAGAGAAGCCCACACGCCAAAACCAGGAGCCCGTGTGCCACAGCGGAGGATCCTGCGTGCCGCAACGAGGATCCCGCGTGCCGCAACGAGGATCCCAACGAAGATCCTGTGTGCTGCAACTAAGACCCAACGCAGCCAAAAGTAAAATAAAAAATTAAATATTTAAAAATAAATAAAGACAATGGGTTCAAATCCCAATCTGGGTTCTGGCTTGGTTCGAGTCCTGGCCCATCAGTTCAAGTCACAATCTGAGTTGTGAGGTTTCACTATTATATTCTCATCTGTATTTACTCCTAACCAGGGAATGAATCTATTCACAGGGACTGCTGTGTTTACCCATTCATTCAAGGCAGAGGTCTTCTTATGCAGACTACCTCACATGTGCTGATCAGGAAATTTCAGATTGTCTGTTTAAAGGTCACATTCCTGGGAAAGGCTGAAACTGCAATTCTGCAAATAAGTCTTGGTTTTCTGCCCTGTGGGTAAATGACTCTATTTGGGCCCTTTATTTCTTTTTCTCTCTCTTTTTTTTAACAGATCTAACAAATTGATAAAACTCTTTAAGCCTCAATTTCCTTATTTATACAATAACCGATACTAACACCTGCTATGGTCTCCTCACAGGGTTACTACTCTGAAGACAAATGCGTCCATAAAATATGAAAGCACTTGATAAACTGTAAAGTACATTAAGTCTAAGACCTGAAGGCATCTGTCCAATTACATGAGAAAGCCTTCAGCCCATAAAGGAATAAATAACTAGTGTGACATCTTCCTTGGCAGTGAAATTTCTCCCCTAGGACTCTCTCTAGTGGCTCAGTTTCAGAAGACTGAGCAGAACTCTATGGGAAAACACAGAACCAAATTTGACCTGTTTCAAGGGTGGTGAGAGGCTGCATGAGAAACTTTTAGAGGAAAGCCTATACTGGTGCCCTGGAGAAAGCAACACCAGGATCCAAGGAAGACACCAGACTCCCACATGCTCAAACAAACTGGGATTGCAGAAGAAATGGTCATGGCCAGATTATCACAGGGTTATTGAGGAGAATACACATCTCACTCCTAAATCTGCTTTCTCTCCTAGGTTGTGCCTATTAGCGCTAATATTTTCTCTCCTCAGCTCTTTTTTTCCTCCTTCTTTCTCATTTACTCCAAGTGCAAACAGCTCAGCAAAACTGCAGATATTAGCCAAAAAAGTTACTTCATTTTGGACCTAGGGTTATAGTTTTTAAATTAATATTTACTTTGGCCCACTTTTCACTTTTGTTTGTATTTTTCTCTGACAATCTAAATACTACTAGAAAAGAGTCATTTACAAGACAGCATCTGAGTTGGCCTCCAAGAATAACAAGAATGAAACCTGACATGAGCAATAATCAGGCCGTGAAGGACTCTAGGACAGCCTCTCAGAGTTAATTCCTAAGAGCTTCTTTACAAAACGTATTGACACAGATGGATATTGAAAGCTGAAGAGTTTTTATTTCCCTTTCTTTGTTAAATGTGATCTTTTTGATAGATGGATCTACATGGGGAACTTTACAAGAAATTTGGAAAGAGAGTTGGAATCTTCAAGATATTTACCTACAGAGTTTTATGCCTGAGATCACCAATAAAAAATATGAATTTATTATAAAGTATTCAGAAGAAAGTGACAGAGTTCTGGGAGCTTCAGAACAATAGTTTTTTGCATAGTACCCACTAAAGAATGCTGCCTTTAGAGGTAAAAGAGCACATTCTGGAGATTCTTCATAACAGATACTCTAATTTTCAAAGCACTCTCAAGGCTATCAAGCAAATGTGTAAAGAGAGATCATAATCTCAATACATCTGTAGTATGAAAATTATTAAATTGCTTTTTGCTTTAATTTTCTATAAAAGAGAAAAAAATATTTTTCTTGCTGCAATCACGGCCAATTTCATCTCTATTTGTTTAGAGAAACAGCTAAATTGGACCACAGAGGTACAAAATCCATGAATTTAAGTATTTTTGAATGCTCAGTTAAGCCTTCTGATTATATCCTATTATGCAGTTCTAGGCATCCTTCTAAGTTACCACTTCTCAGCTCCTCTTTTCTGACCATAACTTCCTCTATCCTGACTTCCTTCCCAATTTTCAATGACTGCTTATCACCCAGCCAGTTGAAGTCTCCAGATTTAACCTTAGAGTCAGCCTTTTCTACCTGATGCATAGGTAAGGCCCTCCACAGCAGCCCACCACTCCGCAGTTCACATGGGCAGTTTTCTCCATCTCTGTGTATAAATTTATAACACACACACACACACACACACACACACACACACACACCAGCTGTAAGTTGAAAAATGTCTGCAGTTAATTTAATGTAGTGTACCAATGTTAATGTCTTAATTTTGAAAAAGTATACCAGGGTTCTGTAAAATATAACATTAGGAGAAGCTGAGAGAAGGGCATACAAGAATAGTTTGTACTATCTTTGCAACTCTTCTGCAAGTATAACATTATTTCAAATTAAAAGTTTTTAAAATGTACCAGATATTGCCATTTAACAAATATTTACATTTTCCCAAATTTCATATATATTTTTCTACCAATTTGCCTAATTTCTATCATCTCTATGTTATTTATTCTTTGCTCAACAAATTTATTCTTTTTTTCATAGATTATTTTGTTCATAATTCTTTCTAATCCTTAAGAATGTTTCTTTTCAAACACTCTGTTTACATTTTTACTCATAAGACTTACTGTCTCCAACGTGTAGCATAGGAGTTACAATAACAGGAATGAAAATTATTTTTGTCTTTCTCTACCCTAACTTCTATTTACCTTTCCTTAAAAGGAAGACTTTATCTCATTCCACTTACCCAGAGACCCTATTCTCTTATTCTGAGAATTTACATTCCATTATCCCTTCCTTTTCTAATTAACTTTTCCAACATCAAGTTCTTTAATTGAAACTTTATACAGAATTATGTATTTCTGATAACTTTTTTCCTAATCTCCCTATTGAGTTTAATAATTATGTATTTCCTAGTCTAGATCTGCACTGTCTAATAAGGTAGGCATTGCTGCATATAACAACTGAGCACTTGAAATGGGGCTAGTTCAATAGAGAGGTACTGTAAATATAAAATAGATATATTTCAGATACTCAATATGAAAAACAACACAAGATATCTTAATTTTTATATTGATTACATTTTAGGGCTTCCCTGGTGGCACAGTGGTTGAGAGTCCGCCTGCCGATGCAGGGGACATGGGTTCGTGCCACGGTCTGGGAAGACCCCACATGCCGCGGAGCGGCTGGGCCTGTGAGCCATGGCCACTGAGCCTGCGCGTCCGGAGCCTGTGCTCCACGACAGGAGAGGCCACAACAGTGAGAGGCCTGCATACCACAAAAAAATAATAAAATAAAATAAAAATATCTTCTAGGATTTAAATACTAAAATCATTATGCAAGGATAGGAGAAAAATATGCATCTCATTCATTCAGTGGCAGAGCCCTGTTGGTGCTGCTACAGATCTACTCCTGGAGTTTGTGCTTCTTGCCTCTCAAGAATTCTTGGTTTCAACCCATTTTCCAACCTCATTCTCGTGTCTTCCAACAATTCTAAGAATTCCCTTATGTCTTCAACGAATTCACTTATTGCTGAAGTTAGCCAACATCAGTTTTATTTGTTTGCAAAGAAAGATTCCAATTAATGCAAATATTGATACAAGAATGAGAACTGATAACAGAGACTTAGAGAACTGTAGGGTATTTGAAACTGCACTGTTGAGAAGGTGAAGATAAATAATGTCATACTTGTATACACATATACGTATATTTATATACAAACAGAGATAGAGATGCACACACATATACATTGTATTCCAGGATAGAAACTTTGAAGGCCTATGAGAAAATAACCAATTCAAAGTATTCACTTAGTATCACCTAGAACAATGTCTCCCTGGCACCCTAAAACATTTTGAAGAGCATGAGGAATTAAAGCACCCTATGGTAGGGTGGCTCATTTCCATGAAACTGCAAAAGAATGCCAAGCTTAAAACCTCAAATTACTACCTTAAAGAATGAACTGATGACCATGAAATAGTAGGAATTCAACTGATTCTGTAGTCTAGTAATATACAACTTAATTCTGTGTGTGCCTTTTGTTCGCGGCCATAAGACAATAATCACAAAGATGGGATTCTGGCTACTTAAAAGGGGAAATATGAAGGGGAGGAATGACTCACCCATCCGTCCTTGTCCTCTCCTATGGAGCACCCTCCACTGACTGCCATTGCCTAAGGAAGTTCTTTTCATTCTTTGGAAGTTGCCCTTCCTTCCTGGCTTAAAAAAACCATTATTTCCTTGCCTGAGCAAGCTCCCTTGTAAGAGGTAGTTAATAAATCCTCTAATGCCTTAGCCTATTGTTATTAGACCAGTAACTAGAACCAGACTCCAGAATGCCCCAGGGTATCATATGTAGTACTAAACTTGTATAGAAAAGACTAACAAACCAAAAAAAAAATGGCAAGAATTTGCTGATTTTTACTGTTAAAAGCTGTTTGTCCAAACTTTCAGGGTACATGACTAAGGAAGGCAAAGTTAAATTCAGATTGGTCTGAATTTGTCAAAATCAATGTACTTACCAGAAAATATATTTACAACGTGCCATCTGAAATTCCTACTATGTTCCTAAATTTTATTAGTAAGTTTAATGAACCTAAACCCAACACTGACACTCTAAAGGAATTTGACATGCCAAAAATCCTCAGGCATAATATAGACAAAATTCAAAGGCTTTGAGAAATCGGAAAAATAAAGCTTTGCTGCTACCATTCATGCATATGTCCTTGCTTTGCTTTGGAAAACTGCTCAGAGACTGAGGCTGTCTTCGCCAACAACTTATTTAGCACAGTTCACTGTGGGAATTATAACTTGTAATAATAATACTTCACAAGCCAACAGCATACAGGATCATGTCTCTTAATAAGCCAATAAAGTATGTTATTACATACTCCAAACCAATGAGAGATTAATTACACTATTGTTCCAGGCAGAGGGGAGGTGAAAGAAATAAAGTCAAATTTAGTTGAGGTGTACATTTCTATGAGCTGGTTTTCGGAAGAGTCAGCTTAGCCAACCAAAAGTTGATGTCCAGCTGCCAGTGCAAATCAAAAGTCTCTTGTTACTAGAACACAGTGTTAGTGGAATAATGGTGCCGGTGTTGGCAGGCAAGGTGGTCTGCTTTGAAGGTCATCACTCCAAGGACTGTTACACAGCTTTGCCACTACCTATGAGGAGCAGCCTTGCCAAAGCAGGAACAGATGTCCCTTCTCTTCCAGAGACCTCTGCAAGGTTTAACACCACTGCCAACAAAGAGTAGCCTGACCACATGGAAGCAAGTCTCTCAAGATTTTCAAAGAGCTATTCAGATCTGCAAAGAGTAGCCTTGCCCAGGCCAAACACTCGCGGTAAAAGTCCTCACAAATTCTTGGTATTTAAAGCTTAAATATCCATGACATCACAGCCGGTCCTCCATACGTGCATACCGACAAGGACAGCAATTTTACTGACATAATCCTGACACAGCCCCCCACATACACAACGTCATCCTTAGGTAAGAACTTCACTTAAGCCACAAACAAGTAGAGCAAAACAACTTCACTTAGTAATAAACAAGTGGATGTGAAGCCATAACAAACCAATAGACAACACTCCTCATTTTCTCCCTAACTTCATCCTTTAAGAGAGGTAAAAAGAAACTCCCTTTACTAAAATGTTGTGATATATATTGGTATAGCAGGCATCAGTATCTGTAAGTCACACTGACTGTTCCCCCTAAGCTCATAATCATTATGAAAGACACTATAGTTAAAACAGTCTCCAAATCTCAGTGGGAATGAAAAAAAACCCTGTAGAGGCGAAGTCTAGGGCATTACACCAGAAGGAAAGTATCTGAGATGACTATAATAACTAGCAGTAATTCAAATAGTTTCATCTGTATAAATCTCTGGTGATGGTTAATTAATCACAAAGTCCTGGAGAATGAATTATATATGCAAAATATGAAGGTTTTATCTGATTTACATGACAAAAAATACAAGTAAAAAATTTAATTTGAAAAATATAAAGAGAAAAATTCAATCTGAGAAAAAGGACTGATATTAACTACCACAAAGAGGAAGGTAAAAACAACAAAAAAGTGGTAAGTTGGCACTGATCCTTTTTTGGCCATGGGAAGATCTGTGAGTACTGGCAACCAAACGAACTTAGGTTTAAATAATTTTAAGACACCATTTACAGAAGAGAAACTCTGAATGCCCAATAAATATATGCTAGATAATCAATCACACTCGTAATTAAGAAAGTGCAAGGTAAAACAAAACTGAGATGGTTTGGTACATATCAGAGAAGTCTGACAATATTAAGGTTTGTACTTTGTTTTATGTTGTAAGTTTATACAACCATATTAAAGAACTATCAATACTATCTATTAAAGCTAAAGGTAGATTTTTCCCTAATACCTAGAAATTCTACTTCTAGGTACATAAAGAATTATATGTTGCAAAAGACATATACAAGAATGTTCATTATAATATGGACTGTATAGCCAAAATAAATTTTTAATTATCTAAATGTCCATCAAAAGGGTAAAGATAAATTATGGTATATTCATACAATGCAATAATAAATAATAGTTGAAATACATTAGATAGAGCTACTTCTATCCATATAGATAAAATATCAAAAATATAACATGGAACAAGAGAAACATGTTAGCTAAGGATAGTTAAGGTATGATCCCTTTCAGATGAGATTTAAAAACACATAAAAGAATCTATCTAGTGTTGATCAATGATAAACTTATAGGAAAATATGTGTAAATGTAGTCTCTTAGATACTAAAAGTTCTAAACTAAAAGTCTCAGAAAATAGGTACAAATTTTTATGAATCTGTCAAAAGGTTTAACAATGAGAAGAACCACCCCCACTTCTAAATCTCTGGTTTCCATATACATGGCTGTAAAAAAAAAATAGCACTGTATATCTGTATATATTGGTTACTAACATAAATATATACGTAAATATATATAAACATATTCGTGTATGTATATATATATGCATATATATTGCATTTGGGGCCCCAATCATGGAACTGAGTCATTGCTATGCCATTTTTTAGTACTATAAAACCAGGTGCTTTTAGGTATAGAAGTATCTAATAAAATCAGAACATCCCACGTTGTGTTACTACAGCATATCAGGTATTTTTTACTACACATATCAGGTATTTTTTAAGTCCACATAAGCTAACACTTACAGAGGTATAATAACTAGGGACAGCAAACCCAAGTCTAGAATGATTATTCCAGCAAGGATAAATTTATATGTTTCCTCCAAGATAAAAGTGGAGAATAATCAACCTGAAAACATGGAATTGACAGCTGACCTCAAGATATGGTATCATCAAGTATCACCACAAAAATGAATGCTTCCTCAAAGCCTTCCTTGTCGTCTATGTCAGGTTAGTGTTCCTGTATCAACTAGTAGCTTCCATATTATAGTATTTATCACACTTTATTATAACCATATTAAGGGTCTATTGTTACCATTAGACCAAGCTCCAATAAGAAAAAGAGTTTTATGTACCTTGTTTACTGCTGAACTCTCAACTCCAAGACAATGACTAGCAGGTAGCAACTGCTCAGAAATACTATGAAATGGATGGTTATTCAAGAATTGACAGATATCAATTAAATATTCTAGTTCATGTGAAAATGTAAGGCACGTAAACACTTCATTTCCAATGAGCAAAGGAAGGCTTCTTGTATAATAATAATAGGTGACATTATAGAGTGCTTACTATTCACCAGACACTGTTTTAAGTCTCATTTAACACTCACTCACCCAAGGATCTCATATTATCTTTGTCCTCAGAAAGGTTAAGTACACCTTAGCTTCTGAAGCACATTTGGTCCACAGACATATTTTGGGGGTCTGCTCACTACAATTAAAAATTTTCGGAATGCGTTAAGATGGACAAAATGGCAGACGTTCATAATACATCCCACCACCACCACCTACTGAATTTCACTTGCCAGCTTCAGTGGGATTTTTTGCCACCTGCCTGGTCCCTGAAAGCATTTAAATTAGTTACCCATGCCATAAACAGCAAATGTAATTATTACTTCTTTCTACTCACATGGTAATAATTTTCCAGCTTTCTGCAAGTGGGTGAGTGACTACATATAGTGTTCCCCAGTGGATTAGGACCAGAGGAACTATCCAATTTTCTGTGCGCCCCTGAGGGGGCCAATTAAATAGTTTTAAATATGGGAGCAGGGAGTTCCAGAGGTCAGCCTGAATTGGGTGCGATAAAATTTCAGACATTTGTAAGCATGTCAAATAGATTAGTAGAGTAAAACAGCTGAAGATTTTGCTTGGAAGCTTGTAAACCTTACAGAAATAAGATATTCCTAAAGGAAAGTGAAGTTAATACTCACCAAACTGGTCTAAGAACAATAGTTTGTCATAAATGCAATGGGATGATTTTGAGTTTAGTAAGTTTTTTCCAGCAAGCTTCTGGTGACTGAATGCAGAAAAGGAAATTACGGCAGATGTTGTATCACAGTCAAAAGCAAAACTCCAGATTTTATTAATACTTGATATAGCTCATGACATGGAAGCCAAGCAATGACCTATTCAAATCTTTATTGAAAAGAGAATGTTTAACAACTCCAATAATTATATAATTTCTCAAGTTTCCTTCAAATTCTTCCACCTTCCAGCAAAACCTAATAAATTTACCTACTTATACCCAACCTCAGATTAGGGTGGTGGAAAGACAGGCATAAAACAACTTATCTGGAAAAATAACATTTTGCTTTTCCCTGAAATCTCTCCTCTGGTTTTCTCCTGTGAGCTCATGTCACCTTTAATTTTTGACACACACCAAAGAATCTGTTACTAGACCTCTTGGACTTAGGTTTCTGCATATGTCAAGTGTGATCAGGTTAGTCAGCTAATATCCAGGATTATCTAGACCACAGACCGTCTTGAGAAAAGGTGAAAGGTCAGGAGGCTATCAGGGGGTGACTCCATTAACTAGATAAAATTTAGTCTCGGGAGCCACACATCACCCAACTCTGGAGCAGTTGAGACTCCGGACACTAGGATACTCCCTCAATACCTTTAAAGGCATCCTAACACCTACATCTGCCTGAAAGTCCTAGGCACATTTCAAGTCACAAATCAAATGCACCTCTCTCAATAAGACCTTCATATATGCAATTCATCACAATTTGTCTTTCTTTCTCTACTCTTCCAAGACTTCAATTTTACCCCTATTACAGCATTCACTGCCATCTCTGTTGTACTAATTGTTTGTATCTCCTCAACCAGACTGCAGCTTCTGGGAGAAAAATATGAGTTCTGTATCAAGTTTCATACTGAATGAAACTGACTTCATAAAGCCATGAGGCTCTTGAGTTTGGACAAGTACAGCATTTCCTACTGTTTCAGTCTGTTCTAGCTGAAAGTTCTGCATTATAATCTGAGCCTAAACTAACCTCAATGTTAGAATCTGATAGTTGGCCAATGAAGAATAAGAAAACGATCTAAGTGTTCAGTTTTTCTTATTGCCTATATCTTGAAGCAGGTCCCACTATTATCATCACTTCCATTTAATAATGGAGGTGGTTAATAAAGTGCACTGAGATAAACTGTTCATATGGGAGAGGGTTTCAAACCGGGGAGCATAATCCTCAAATTAGGAAACAAGGGAAATTGCCTCACATAAAATGCCATCACACTCAGGAAGTATATTTCATAGGAAGGAAGTTATTAAAGAGCATAAGTGAGCTCAACTAACACCTACATTTATATTTGGAACCAATCAAGAAAAGTAAATAAACACAAATGAGAATTCTCTTAGATTGGAAGGTTCCAATATTCTAATAGAAAAAGACACTAGCTAAAAACTCTGGAATCTTTTCATTCCTAAATAGATATTCAATTTTCCCCTTGTTTATAAATTTTCAAAGTTGGAGTAGATTTACATAATGGATATGTTTTCCAAAAGAACATTTTATGAGATAAATCCATTTCTTGTTTCTAAAGATAAAACTGCATAAGCAAAGGAAAGAAAATCATGAATTCTAAGAGCTATAAAATTATAAAATGTTATTTTAAAAATGATAATGATGCATAATTAACAAAAAAGGAGCTCATTCTGAAAATGACAAGCCTTCTACCCTAACAAGGAAGTCAAATACCTAATACTTTAAACTTAGATATCTGACACGATTCAATTCACGATTATATGGAGAAGAGACAACCTGGATAATGAACATGGTAACAAGCTTAATACTGTTGTTGAAATGTTATTTTTAGTTACAAGATCTCTATGTACTTATTACTTCAAGTTGTCTCTGCACCCTACATTTATGGGTAGTAATTTTTTAAAAAGCTATATAGATTTAAGATGTTTAGAATCTTGAAAATTAAGGCAGCATATTTCACTAAAGTCCTCCTCCACCACCCACTCTCCCAACAAGAAAACCTCTCTTCCAGAAATGGATCTACTAACACCTGCTAGTTTAATTTTGGTTTATCATCACTACTGAAATGTTAGGAAAAGTTAAACATAAGTACCCACCCCTTTCAAATCACAGAAGTGTCAACTCTCCTCTAAATAAATCATACAACTATTCTATAGGTTTTAATGACCAGATCAGACGTACACTGCTTCCTCAATCATCTGATAGCACAAGAAACATCTGTTACCTTTTCCAGAGAAGAATTTTTTCCTTTTCATTTTTTCTGAAGCTCATGGGCACCCAATCACATTAAGCAGCAGAAACAGGATAGAATCTTTCTACGCTTATTTGAATCAATCAGCTGGAGGTCAATTATACAGCAGTAAAACTGACCAGGACCCAGGAGCACAGGTTGAAATTCAGCTACTAAGTTAAACCTACATCATCACTGTAATTGTCCTATGATCGTTTTGCTGGATCTTATATCATTTTATTATAAATAACTTTTCATGTTCTAAGATGCACCTTCTCTACACAGTGGCTTTACAATTATTTCAACTATCTCCTATTAATTTTTTTATGATAATAGAACTGTACTATTCTATTTAGTCTCCATTTTGAATCCCTGACTAGCATTCAGGAATTTTTAAATTACATTACAATTTTATTTTTTAACTTATTATGCTTTTCAACACTATTTAGAGTTAAGATGCTTTATCATTAAATGTATGTTATTAGTCCCTATGTATTATTAGTTTACATAACATTGTTCCAGTGCTAAGATTGTTTTAAACTCCTCTTAGTATAGATCCCAGAACTCTGACCTAACTTCCCCATTGAGCTACACACTCATACATTAACTGCCTTCTGGAGAGATCTACTTAGACATCCCACAGATACTTGAAACTCAACACGTACAAACCACATTTTCTTTTTTTTTTTCGGTACGCGGGACTCTCACTGTTGCGGCCTCTTCCATTGCGGAGCACAGGCTCTGGACGCGCAGGCTCAGTGGCCATGGCTCACGGGCCCAGCCACTCCGCGGCATGTGGGATCTTCCCGGACCGGGGCGCGAAGCCGTGTCCCCTGCATCGGCAGGTGGACTCTCAACCACTGCGCCACCAGGGAAGCCCAAACCACAATTTTTTGATTTTGCTTCAACTGTGATCTCTTACCTTCTGCTGGAATCCTCAGAGTCCCCAAATAAAAAATGTGATGAGCATCCTTGACTTTTAATTTTCCTGTAATTTCTGTAGCCAATTATATATCAAGTTTTGCGAATTACCATTTATAAATCTCTCTCAAACTTATCCTTTTAACTCTATTCCTACTGATAATACTGTGGTTTGGTTTCCCATTATTTGTCTTCTAGATATGAATTCAAAACACACCTTTATCAAACTGTGACCATGACTAATCTTAATCCATCTGAACCTCAGTTTCCTTATCTGTCAAATAAGAAATATTAGATTCTAATTACTGTTTTGTTTTGATTATGAAATGTAATAAGAAATATAGGTTAAGCATGTGGACAGTGTCTAGCTTATAATAAGTACTCATTAAAGCTGCATTTACAGTTATAAAATAAATAAGTCACAGGGATGTAATGTACAGCATAGGGAATACAGTCAATAATATTGCAATAACTTTTTATGGTGACAGGTGGTTACTAAACTAATCATGGTGATCAATTCATAATGTATATAAATGTTGAATCACTATGTTGTACACCTGAAACTAATAAAATATTGTGTGTCAACTATACTTAAATTTAAAAAATTAAGAAAACAAAAAATAAAAGAAACCAGGAAAGTGGGCATAAAAGCCATATTTGCAATAGATTTTATTGATTTACTAAGAAAAAAAAAATAAAACAGTACTTAAGAGTCTATGTTTGGAGGACCAGCCAAGATGACAGAGCAGAAAGACACTGAGCTCACCTCCTCTCAAGAGCAAACCAAAACCATAACTATCTTCAGGACAGTCATCTATGAAAAACACTGAAACCTACCAGAAATGAACTACTACAACTGAAGTCATAAAGAAGGAACTACATTGAGACAGGTAGAAAGGCATGGATTCACAATATAATCAAGTCCCATAGGCTCAGGTGGGCAACCCACAAAATGGAGAATTATACTGCAGAGGTCCTCCCACAGGAGTGAGAGTTCTGAGCCCCACATCAGGCTCACCAGCCCAGGGGTCCTGCACCAGGAAGACGAGGCCCCAGAACACTTGGCTTTGAAGGTCAGTGGGGCTTACTTTTGGGAGTCCCAACAGACTGAGGGAAATACAGGCTTCACTCTTAAAGTGCGCACACAAAATCTCATGTGCACTGGGACAAAAGCAGTGATTTGACAGCAGTCTGGGCCAGACTAACCTGCTGGTCTTGGAGAGTCTCCTGGAGAGGTAGGGGTCAGCTGTGGCTCATCCTGGGGACACAGACACTGGCAGCAGCCATATTTGGGAGCTCATTCTACTGCATGAACCCTGGTGCTGGAGGCTACCATCTTGGTTCATTAATGCCAAGACCCGGCCCCACCCAACAGCCTGTAGGCTCCAGTGCTGGGACGCCTCAGGCCAAACAACTAACTGGGTGGGGACATAGCCCCACCCATCAGAAGACAGGCTGCCTAAAGACATCCTGAGCCCACAGCCACCTCTAGACATGCCTCTACATACAGCCCTGCCCACCAGAAGACCAAGACCTAGCTCTACCCACCAGTGAGCAGGCATTAGCCCTGCTCTCCAGGAAGCCTGCATTAGCCTCTAGAACAGCCTCCCCCACCAGGGGGCAGACACCAGATGCAAGAAAACCAAAATCTCTCAGTCTGCAATCCAGCCCACCAACAGTAGGACAGACTCTCACCTGGGATGAGCTGGGCCCCAGCCCTGCCCACTAGCAGGCCAACACAAGCTTTGGGAAAACATGGACACCATACCTAACTGTGTCAGGAACACAGTTCCTGATCTCTGGGATCCTCGGGCCCTGTAACTAGACTCCAGAACCTGGCTCTGCCTGCAAGTAGTACAGCACTAAGCCCAGGACCTGCCTTCACCCATCAGTAGGGGAACAACAGCCCCAGAATTTTCTGAACTCTGACTCCGCCAACCAGTGAGCAAGCACTAGCATCGAAGCTCCCTGGTGTTCTGCAGTCAGCAGCTTCCTGAACAGATCCCGCTAACCAACAGCCAGCCAGCCAGCAAAAGGCAGAGCCTAGCAACCAACCAGGCTAAGGGCCAACCAAGCCTACCAGACCACCCACATAGTCAGCCTGCTACAACAGAAGGACCCACACAGCCCTCTTAGGGGGAATCTCTACAGCATATAGCTTGGGTGAGGAAGAGGAGTGTGCTGCAGGGAGCCACAGGACTTCTTCTACAGAGGGCAACTTCTCCAAGGTTGATAAACATAACTAATCTAACACATACACAAAAATACCAATGGCAACTTAGACAAAATGAGGCAGCAGAGGAACATGTTCCAGATGAAGGAACAAGATAAAACCCCAGAAGAACTAAGTGAAGTGGAGATAGGGAATCTACCTGAGAAAGAGTTCAGAGTAATGATTGTAAAGATGATCAACGAACTCAGGAAAAGAATGGATGCACAGAACAGAAATCAGAATTTTTCAGCAAAGAGTTAGAAAATAAAAAGAACAACCAAGTAGAGATGAGGAATACAATAAATGAAATGAAAAATACACTAGAAGAAATCAATAGTAGACTAAATGATACAAAAGAATGGATCAGTGAGCTGGAAGACAGAGTAGTGGAAATCACTGCCACTGAAAAGAAAAAAAGAAAAAAGAATGAAAAGAAATGAGGACAGTTTAAGAGACTTCTGAGACAACATCAAGTATACTAATATTCACATTATAGTGGTCCCAGAAGGAGAAGAGAGAGCAAAAGGGCCTGAGAACATATTTGAAAATGTAATAGCTGAAAACTGTCCTAACCTGGGAAAGGAAAGAGTCACCTAAGTTCAGGAAGCACAGAGAATTCCATACATGATGAACCCAAAGAGGAACACACCAAGACACACTGTAATTCCAATGACAAAAATTAAAGGTAAAGAGAGAATATTAAAATCAACAAGGGAAAAGCAACAAATAACATATAAAGGAATTCCCGTAAGACTATCAGCTATTTTTCAGCAAAAACTCAGCAGGCTAGAAGGGAGTGGCACGATATAGTCAAAGTGATAAAAGGGAAAACCTACAATCAAGAATACTCTACAGAGCAAGGCTCTCCTTCCGATTTAATGGAGAGATCAAAAGCTTTATAGACAAGCAAAATCTAAAAGACTTCAGCACCACCAAACGAGCGGTACAACAAGTGTTAAAAAAACTTCTCTAGAAGAAAAAATATAAGGTCATAACTAGGAAAATGAAAAAGCACACCATTAAGGTAGGAAATCATCCACACACAAAGCTGGTAGGGAAGTTAAAAGACAAAAGTAGTTAAATCATTTATCACTACAATAAGCAGTTAAGGGATACACAAAACAGTGAGATGTAAAACTATCAAAAACAGTAATTGTGAGGGGGGAGAGTACAAATGCAAGGTTTTTAAAATGCATTTGAAACTAGGAGACAAGCAACTTAAAACAATCACACACACACAAACTATACAAAAACCTCACGGTAACCACAAACCACAAATCTGTAATAGATATACACATAAAAAAAGAAAATAACACTAAAGATAGTCATCAAATCACAAGAGAAGAGAAGAAAAAAGAAGAGGAAAAAAAGACCTATAAAACCAAATCCCAAACAACAAAATGGCAACAAGAACATATACATTGATAATTACCTTAAATATAAATGGACTAAATGCTCTACTCAAAAGGCAGAGAGAGTGGCTGAATGGACACAGAAACAAGACCTGCATATACGCTGCCTACAAGAGACTCACCTCAGATGTAGAGACACACAGAATAAAAGTGAGGGGATGGAAAAGGTATTCCATGCAAACAGAAATCAAAAGAAAGCCAGAGTAGCAATACTTATATCAGACAAAAGAGACTGTAAAATAAAGACTTATACAAGAGACAAAATAGAACACTACATAATGATCAAGGGATCAACCCAATAAGAAGATATATAACAATTGTAAACATATATGAAACCAACATAGGAGCACCTCAACATAGAAGGCAAATATTTACGGACATAAAAGAAAAAACTGACAGGAATGCAATAACAGTAGGGGACTTTAACACCCCACTTAGCATCAATGGACAGATCATCCAGACAGAAAATCAATAAGGAAACACTGGCCGTAAATGACACATTAGAGCAAGTGGACTAACTGATATGTATAAAGCATTCCATCTGAAAGCAGCAGAATATACATTCTTCTCAAGTGCATGTGGAACATTCTCCAGAATAAATCACATGCTAGGCCCAAAAACAAGCCTTGGTAAATTTAAGAAAATTGAAATCATATCAAGCATCTTTTCCAACGACAATGCTATGAGGACAGAAATCAACTACAAGAAATAAACTGTAAAAAAACACAAAACACATGGAGGCTAAACAATATGCTACTAAACAACCCAATGGATCACTGAAAAAAATCAAAGAGGAAATCAAAAAATTCCTAGAGACAAATAAAAATGAAAACACAAGAATCCAAAACCTTTGGGATACAGCAAAGGCAGTTTTAAGAGGCAAGTTTATAACGATACAAGCTTACCTGAGGAAATAAGAAAAATTTCTAACAACCTAACCTTACACGTAAAGGAACTAGAGAAAGAAGAACAAACAAAACCCAAAGTGAGCAGAAGGAAAGAAATCATAAAGATCAGAGAAGAAATAAATGAAATAGAGACTGAAAAAAACAAAAGCAAAGATGAATGAAACTAAAAGCTGGTTCTTTGAAAAGATAAACAAAATTGATAAACGTTTAGCCAGACTCATCAAGAAAAAAAGGGAGACAGCCCAAATCAATAAAATCAGAAATGAAAAAGGAGAAGTTACAATCGACACCACAGAAATACAAAGGATCATAGGAGATTACTATGAACAACTATTTGCCAATAAAATGGACAACCTAAAAGAAATGAACAAATTCTTAGAAAGGTACCATCTCTTAAGACTGGAAAAAATAGAAAATATGAACAGAACAATTACCAGTAATGAAATTGAAACAGTAATTTAAAAAATCCCAACAAACAAAATTCCATACCAGATGACTTCACAGGTGAATTCTACCAAACATTTAGAGAAGAGTTAACACCGATCTTTCTCAAACTGTTCCAAAAATTGCAGAGGAAAGAATACTTCCAAACTCATTTTATGAGGCCAGCATCACCCTGACACCAAAACCAGACAAATATATCACAAAAAAATGAAAATTACAGGCCAATATATCACTGATGAACAGAGTTGCAAAAATCCAAAACAAAATATTAGCAAACTGAATCCAACAATACATTAAAAGGATCATACATCATGATCAAGTGGAATTTATCCCAGGGATGCAAGAATGGTTCAATATCTGCAAATCAATCAATGTGATACACCACATTAACAAACTGAAGAATAAAAACCATACGATCGCCTCAATAGGTGCAGAAAAAGCTTTTGACAGAATTCAGTATCCATTTATGATTAAAAATTCACCAGAAAGTGAGCACAGAGAGAACCAACCTCAACATAATAAAGGCCATACATGACAAACCCACAGATAACATCATTCTCAATGGTGAAAAGCTGAAAGCACTTCCTCTAAGATCGGGAACAAGACAAGGATGTACACTCTCACCACTTTTAGTCAACATAGTTTTGGAAGTCCTTGCCACAGCAATCAGAGAAGAAAAGAAAAAGAATCCAAACTGGAAAGGAAGAAGTAACACTGTCACTGTTTGCAGACAACATGACACTGTACATAGAAAACCCTGAAGACACTACCAGAAAACTACTAGAGCTCATCAATGTATTCAGTAAAGCCGCAGGATACAAAATCAATATACAGAAATCTGTTGCATATCTATACACTGACAATGAACTATCAGAAAGAGAAATTAAGGAAACAATCCCATTTACTATAGTATCAAAAGGAAAAAAAAAAAACCTAAGAATAAACCTACCTAAGGAGGTAAAAGACCTGCACTCTGAAAACTATAATACACTGATGATAGAAATCAAAGATGACACCAACAAATGGAAAGATATACCATGTTCTTGGATTGGAAGAATTAATATTGTTAAAATGACCATACCACCCAAGGCAATCTACAGATTCAATGCAATCCCTATCAAATTATCAATGGCATTTTTTCACAGAACTAGAATAATAATTTTAAAATATATATGGAAACATAACAGACCCCAAAAGCCAAAACAATCTTGAGAAAGAAGAACAGAGCTGGAGGAATCACACTCCCTGACTTCAGACTATACTACAAAGCTACAGTAATCAAAACAGTATGGTGGGACTTCCTTGGTGACGTAGTAGTTAAGACTCCGCACTCCCAATGCAGGGGGGCCGGGTTCGATCCCTGGTCAGGGAACTAGATCCCACATGCATGCCACAACTAAGAGTTCGATGCCACAATTAAGGAGCCCACATGCCACAACAAAGGAGCTGGCGAGCTGCAACTAAGGAGGCTGCGAGCCGCAACTGAGAAGCCCACCAGCCACAACTAAGACCTGGTGAAATGAAATGAAATGAAATAAATATTTTAAAAAACCATAAAACTGTATGGTACTGGCACAAAATCACATCGATCAATGCAACAGAATAGAGAGCCCAGAATGAAACCCACACACTTATGGTCTATTAATCTGTGAAAAAGGAGGGAAGAATATACAGTGGAGAAAAGAGAGTTTCTTCAATAAGTGGTGCTGGGAAAACTGGACAGCTACATGTAAAAGAATGAAATTAGAACATTCTCTAACACCATATACAAAAATAAACTCAAAAAGGATTAAAGATGTAAATGCAAGACCGGACCCTATAAAACTCTTAGAGGAAAACATAGGCGGAACACTCTGACATAAACTGCAGCAATATTTTTTTGGATTTATCTCCTAAAGCAAAGGAAACAAAAGCAAAAATAAACAAATGGAACCCAATTAAACTAATTAAAAGCCAACCTACTGAATGGAAGAAAATATTTGCAAATGATATGATTAATAATTGGTTAATATCCAACATATATAAACAGCTCATACAACTCAACATCAAAAAAAAAAAAAATTAAAAAAGAAGAATTGAGTAGACATTTTTCCAAAGAGGAAATGCAGATGGCCAACAGGCACATGCAAAGATGCTCACATCACTAGTCATCAGGGAAATGCAAATCAAAACCACAATGAGATATCACCTCACAGCTATCAGAATGGTTATCATCAAAAAGAACACAAATAACAAATGTTGGTGAGGATGTGGAGAAAAAGGAACTCTCCTGAACTGTTGCTGGGAATTCAAATTAGTGGAGCCACTTTTGAGAACAATATGGAGATTTCTCAAAAACCCCAAAATAGTGCTACCATATAACCCAGCAATTCCACTCCTTGGGTATATTTCTGAAAAAAACAGGAACACCAATTCGTTATAGCAGCGTTATTTACAGTCACAAGGTATGGAAGCAACCTAAGTGTTCATCTATAGATGAATGGATAAAGAAGATGAATGGATATATATATATATATATATATATATATATATATATATATATATCTCACATATATGTGTATGCATATATATATATGCGCATACACACTGGACTACTACTCAGCCATAAAAAATAATGAAATTTTGCCATTTGCAGCAACATGGATGGATTTGAAGGGCATTATGCTAAGTGAAATAAGTCAGATAGAAGAGAAAGACAAATACTATATGATATAACTTGTGTGTGGAATCTAAAAATATATATATATAATAAACTAGTGCATAAAACAAAAAAGAAACAGACTCACAGATGCAGAGAACTAGTGGTCACCCATGGGGAGAAGGAAGGGGGAGGGGCAATATAGGAGTAGAGGATTAAAAAAAGAGTTATTATGGGATTATATGAAATCATGTGTGTAAAACTTCTGAAAATTGTAAAGCAATATAGATTTTAAAAACCTTTCATTCAATAAAGTAAGTTTAAAAAATTAATTAATTTTTTATAAAAGCGGCAAGCATCTAGTAAAGCACTGAACAGGACATAGTCCCTATAGCTTGCAGTACAGAGGAGACAGGCAAGAAATTAGATAATTTCAATATAGTTTTGCAAGTGCTTCAATAGGCATGGGCACATAGGAATATATAGGCAGGACATCTGACCAGGTCTTCAAAAATCTTGAAGGTTGTTGGTTAAGATATAAACTGAGGAATTAGTAGGAATTAAAAGAGAGGGAAGAACTTTCAGGAGATAGAAATGGCATGTGGCAACCAGTGAATGAGAAAGAAATTTATTTGTGCATCTTCAAATTTAGGAGAGTTGAAGCTCAGGGGTCATAAGAAGGAGTGGCAAAACTATTATTGTTGATATGACTATATACTTGGAAAACCCAGAAGAATAAAGGAAGACGTTTAGACAATACAAGTATAAAATAAGATAAATACTTAAAAAATACATGCATACACATGTGTACACACACACCCATACACATACACACATAGTTTCCCTGTATTCTTCAAACAATTAGATAATATAAAAGTAAAATATCCCATTTATAATATGAAAAAAATGTAGAATTACTAAAGAAATCCAATGACTATACAAAAAATTGGATTTATAATAATGAATTCTTATCTACCTGAGGATATTTAAGACACCTTAAAAGACTGAATGAGATTCTGTGCTCATGAAAGGGGAACCTCAGTGTTATGAACATGACAACTCTGTCTACATTCAACTTTAAATTTAATGTATAATAATCAAAATCCAATGAGCATTTTGTATATTTGATTTAATGCTGGAAAAATGTTTCTAGAATGCTTGTGAAGAAATAACTTTGGATAAGAATAGCCAGGGAATTTCTGAAAAAGTTAAGAAGAAATATTTGCCCAGCCAACTATGAAAACTACTTTAAAGACAGAGCAATAAATAGAATAAATATTCAAGAAACCAAATGTATTGTATTTCTATATTACTTATAATATATATAATTTTTGTTTATAGTAAATTTGGACTGTAAAATCAGTAGGAAATATTTAGTATATAATGTGGATACTTCTATGTAGTTTGCAAAATTAAATTAAACTAAAATAAAGTTATATTCTACCTCACACCTTAAATAAAAGTAATTCCAGAAGGAAGAAAGCATACGTGCATTTATTTTTATATGTGGGTGGGATAGGTACCTAAGAATGGCACCAAAGACAGAAAGCATAAAAAAAAGATTGATAAATTTGATTGCATAGAAACCTTCTTAAAATAAAGAAAGGCAAACAAAGTAAGGTTGTGCTTTTTGCCACCAGTTCTGGTGATGTATATTTGTGACTATTTTCTTGCACTGCACAGAGTATTTGGTAAGGATATCTGGCATGCCTTAACACTAAAGGAAATCATGTCCTTCAGTTCTGGAAATTTTTCTTGAATTATGTCTTCAATTATGTTCTTCTCTTCCATTTCTTCTGTCCTTCCTTTTCAAATTCCTATGATTTTAATGTTGGATTCTCTGTATTAGCCCTCAAATCCTCTTTACTTACTTATTTTCTATCCAGTTACCTTTTTCCTCTACTTTCCTGGGAAGTACCTCAATTTTGTCTTCCATCTCTTCTAATGAATTTTACAATTTTGCCATTATGTTTATAATTTCCATGAAAATTTCTTTGTTTTTTAACTATTGTTTGTTGTTTTTCAGCATCTTATTATTATTTAACATAGGCAATATACTCACTTTCTACCTTCATTGTGTGCTTCCTCCAAGTTACTTTTGCTTTAGCCTCTGTTTCCTTAAATATCTGATGTTCCTTTGTTATTTATTCATATTTATATATGGGACCTAAAAAAGCTATATGCATGAAAGTGACTCATCAACTGTTGGCTGTAAAATAACCTGCTGGGTCATTTCAATAAGAAAACACTGACATCTTTATATCTCAGATCATTTCTATTGTGCTGTTCAGAATTCCAGAGGACACACCATAAATCTGCTGCCTAGAATGAATAAGCTTGCTACCTAGCATTCTATGAAAAAGATACAGGAAGAAGACTGGGGAATCTCAGTATTTATAACAAACGTTCACTTAAGCCCTCTTTTCACTACTGCCCACTCCCAGCTGGGACTAGGTTCCCCAACAAAAAGAATAAGCCTCTGGTTTTCTCTAGGGAGAAGCAGTAGCTCTGCTGCACAAAGTAGAGGAGGAAATCAGAGGGTCTAACTCAATCTGACTTTCAAATAATTCACCATATTTACTTCCACGTCAAAGGTAACTGGTACTGCCACTCTCTGAGTGTTTGGGATTCCGTAGTGTAAGCTGGGATGCTTTGGGCTTTCTCCATAGCAATCTTAAGATTTAACTTTCTCAAGTCTAAATCAGTTACCACTCATGCATCTGCCTTTTAACTTCCAAAATATTTTTCCTAATTATTCTAATTTTTGCAATTTTCCATCACTTAATAGTTTAGGGTCTCAAAGAGAAGTAGAACCAAATGAAAACTTAGTGAGTGGTTCAACATACCATCTTAAACAAGGCAGACCTAATGGTGAACACTTGAAAGACTGAATTTAGTACTATATGATTAGTCATGTGGTTCAGAGCAAAATGAATCAACCAACAGAGATAAATTGTCCAGCCGCAAAGGGCAAAGGACAAGTCAGGAATATAGAAAGCTTTCCTTCATTATGTAACAATGAAAGGATTATATTATTGTTAAATAGATGCCTAACTCCACACAGAAATCCTATTACCAGAAACAGAAAAGCTAAGAATTCTATTAACTGACTATTCTCAGGGGCCATGTTTATAAAACTGACCAATTAGATTCACTATGAAAGATCAGAAGAATGGCAAAAAAAAATTATTTAACTATTCAAATAATATGGTAGATGATTATTAGAAAATGCTGTAGATCAGTCCTTCTCAAAATTTAATGTGTATCTGAATCACATGAGGATCTTTGTAAAATGCCAATTCTCTTTCAGTACATCTTAGTAGGGACCTGAAGACATTTTTAAACAAGTTCTTGGGTAATTCTGATGCTACTAGTCTAGAGGCCACACTCTGAGTAGCAACAGGGACACTGGATTTTTTAAAGCCCCTTAGATGATTCTAACATGAAAAAAGTTGGAAAGTCGTTAGTCTAATTCGTCTAATTCATTTCCTTCAAATTGGCAGTATTAATAAAGCAGGATGTAATTTCATCAAACTAACTTTGTTATAGGCAAGTTGCATCATTTAAAAAAGAAAAATTCTTCTACAACTATTCTTATTCCTCTCTGACTTCCTCTCTTTAAAAAAACCATTAATTCAGACACAAAGCATTTATTGAGTGCCCATTCAATGTTAGGTACCACCCTCAGAGAAACAAAGAAAAATAAGACTTATCAATTGAAAAGACAAGCAAGCAAATAAATTGCCATAGAAATCCTATATTCAACAAAGTGCTACTAAATTGCAGAGGTACCCCTGATGTCGTCAGGAAAGAAAGGCTTACTCCAAAGAAATAATGCCCTAAGAAAATCATGCAGAAATTCACACTGACTCCTTATCTCATTCAATCCTGCTCATTCCTTCCACCCAGGGCACATTCCTCCTGACGTGCTATCCTTCCCTATAGGGTTGAGCTGAGCAATACATCTTTCTGCCACATACCATGTACACCATCCTCTGAACAAAAGCAACTTGTGTGGTTCCTAAAGAAGGTACAGACATTAGCTGAAAAAATAACTGCTATCATATATTTTACTATGCTTTGAGCCAAGCAGAGGTGAGATTAGTCACATTACCTACACTTCTTCAAAAAACTCTTTAAAGCTATTAAAGACAATATTGGCCTGTATTCTTTTTTGTGTGTGTGATATCTCTGTCTGGTTTTGGTAACAGGGTGATGGTGGCCTTGTAGAATGAGATTGGGAGTGTTCCTCCCTCTGCAATTTTTTGGAAGAGTTTGAGAAGGATAGGTGTTAGCTCTTCTCTAAATGTTTGACAGAATTCACCTGTGAAGCCATCTGGTCCTGGACTTTTGTTTGTTGGAAGATTTTTAATCACAGTTTCAATTTCATTACTTGTAATTGGTCTGTTCATATTTCCTATTTCTTCCTGATTCAGTCTTGGAAGGTTGTACCTTTCTAAGAATTGGTCCATTTCTTCCAGGTTGTCCATTTTATTGGCATACAGTTGCTTGTAGTAGTCTCTTATGATCCTTTGTATTTCTGCAGTGTTAGTTGTAACTTCTGCTTTTTCATTTCTAATTGTATATGATACAGATGAACTTATTTGCAAAGCAGAAATAGAGACATAGATGTAGAGAACAAATGTATGGATACCAAGGGGGAAATGGCGGGGGGGATGAATTGGGAGATTGGGATTGACATACATACACTACTATGTATAAAACTAATGAGAACCTACTGTATACCACAGGGAACTCTACTCAATGCTCTGTGGTGACCTAAATGGGAAGGAAATCTAAAAAAGAGAGGATATATATGTATATGTATAGCTGATTCACTCTGCTGTACAGCAGAAACACAACATTGTAAAGCAACTATACTCCAATAAAAATTAATAAACAAAAAAGAAAAAAGAGAAATGAAAAACAAAGAGGGCATACCTAAAAACCACTGTAATAGCTTTTTCTGATTATAAAAGTGATATATGTTTACAGTAGAAAATCTGGAAAATAAAATTGACCCACTAGGTCATCAAAAAAAAAAAAATTACTGAGCTGGGTTGTGGGCACCAAGTGGTGAGCAAGATAAACATTACACCTTCGTCAGTGTCAGGGATCTCAAGGGTCCCTTCGTCTAATATTCTGTGAATGGGTGAGCTATCCTGTTGTTCAAAAGGAGCACCTGAATTTCTGAAAATTGAGAACCTGGAGAAATCTACCTGGCAGACCTAATATAAGTTGACTCAAATTTGTCTGTGGCACTGTCTCTAATGTCTTTTAATAAACATCTCCACATTAAAAAAAAAAGGACAATATACAAAAAGAAACATATAAGTAACTAGTAGGGGTGTGGTCCATTCTGGGATACCTGATCACCTGGTATCATCTTGATACTTGATTCAAGGGTTGAGGGAGAAGGATTCTAGGGCCCGTGCCTGCTGGTAGTAGGTATTACTTTCTGTATTACCCCTTGTAGAGAACAGCTTTGATCTCCTTTTGATTTTAGATTACTCAAAGTAGAGGAAGATACAGAATCAGTTCTGTAGACCGCATTACATAAAAGCCCACTAAAATAATAACCATGGGATATGCACATCAATCCATCCTTCTTGTCCAGATCCGAGAGTATGGGTTGGCCAGAATACCAAGATTTGTGCATACCGCTCAATTCATGGGGAAAAAATATGAAACTACTAAGAATCATGCTGAAATTCAAAGGGAAAACAAACATTTCTGTGAAAATGTTTCCCTGTAAGAAATTCAAGAGTAGTTTAGAAAATGCCCTGAACTATGCAAAAATTTTTCTTCATTTGAAAAAGAATATATGTCTCTTGCGTGTATACACTATAGGGTACAGAGTAAAATAGAATTTTTTAATTCCCTATTAATCATATTATCCAGATATACCATACCCTTTCTCCATCACACTCTGCTATTTTGTTCTACTTTGTCTTTAATTCCTCTTTGCTGTTTTGTTTCCTCTTTTATATAATATGAAAACTATTACTTTTATTTTTTTGCTTTTAGCATAAGCAGCATTTTTGAATAAGCGTATTATTGTTTTTCCTCTAACTTCTGTAACCATTTTTTATTGTGGTAAAACATATAATGTAAAATTCATCATTTTAACCATTTTTATGTGCACAATTCTGCGGCATTAAGTACATTCCCATTCTGTGCAACCATCACCACCGTTTGTCTCTAGAGCTTTTTCATCAACCCCAATTGAAATTTTGTACCCAGTAAACACTAACTCCCACTTTTCCCTTCCCTCCAGCCTCTGTAAGCCATCATTTTACTTTTTATCTCTATGAATTTGACCACTCTAGGAACTCCATATAAATGGAATCATATAGTATTTGCCTTTCTGTGGCTGGTTTATTTTACATAGCATAATGTCCTCAAGGCTCATACGTGTTGCAACGTGTGTGAAAACTTCCTTTCTTTTTAAGGATGATTATTATTTCATTGTATGTATATACCACGCTATGTTTATCCATTCATCTATTGATGGCACTTGGGCTGCTTCCACCTACTGCGTACTGTGAATAATGCTGCTATGAACACGGGTGTACAAATATCTGTTTTTGAGTCCCTGTTTTCACTTTTTTAGGGTATGTACCCAGAAGCAGAATTTCAGGATATGGCACTTCTATGTTTAAGTTTTTGAGGAACCATCATACTGTTTTCCACAGCTGCTATACCATTTTACATTCCCACCAGTAATACACAAGTGTTCCAATTTCTCCAAATTCTCGCCAAAACTTATTTCCTGGTTTTTTGATAACAGTCATTCTAATAGGTATGAAGTAGTATCTCATCGTGATTTTGACTTGCACATCCCCAATGAATTGGTGATGTTGAGCACCTATTCATGTTCATATTGGCCATCTGTATATCTTCATTGTAAATTGTCTATACAAATTCTTTACTCATTTTTTAATCCAGTTGTTTGTTTCTAGTGCTGTTAAGTTATAGTGCTTTATATATTCTGGATATTAATTCCATATCAGATATATGACTAGCAAATATTTTCTCCCATTCTGTGGGTTGCCTTTTCACTATGTTGACTGTGCCCTTTGATGCACAGAAGTTTTTTGTTTCGATGAAGTCCAACTTACCTATTTTTTTCTTTTGTTGCCTGTGTTTCTGGTGTCACATCTAAGAAATGATTGTCAGACCCAGTGCCAAGAAGCTTTTACCCTATGTTTTCTTCCAAGAGTTTTACAGTTTACCTCATGTTTAGGTCTTTGATCATTTTGAGTTAACTTACATATTTATATTTACTTATACTATGTAATATTTATTTATGCACCTATTTTATATCAAGCCACATAAAATAACAATAATTCTTAAATGTGGAAATTGTACAGGGGTCCCATCTGTGATTACAAATGCATTAAATTTTTTAATTAATATGAAATTAAATTTTAAAATAAGTAACCACTAGGAAATTTTTTAAAGACTCTTACATAACTCTTGCATCAATGAGAAAATGGCAAAAAAAATGATCATTTTATAATATAAAACACAAAGAAATAGAAAGCCTGAGTAGAATTATAATCAGAACAGAAGCTAAAGTTTTTTCAAAGAACTGTTCATAAAACGTATCCACCTCAAAAGTTTTACAAATGAGTTCTCAAGGAACAGATAAGTCTCATATATAAAATGTTTGAAAAATAGTTATTATTATTATAATGCCAAAAACTAGCAAGATTTTTTTTAAATGAAGCAAGCCAATCTCACTGAATGAATGCAAGTGCTAAATTCTAAATAACAGTTCAGCAAATTGAATCCAGCAGTCTCTCATAAAATACAATACGTAGCCAATTTTATTTCAGAAATACAAGAGGTACTGTATCCCTCATTCTCAGCAGTTGATCTTGTCTCTTACTTCACTCAGAAGACAAAGCTCACGCAGTGTAAAACTATGAACTTTTCTCTTTTAATATTCAGCATCTTTGCAATGCTAACACTCCATCTGGCCTTTTAATTCCATTAGTACTTTTCCCATCATGTTATTCCCACTTCAATTTCCCACATCATCAGTGAGTCCTCTCCACTGACTCATTCCTTTACTTCTGCATCAGCAAGCTATGAGCAATAATTCTTCTCTTCACACAATTAGTTTTCTACTCCACTCCCTTACCATATACTTATTCTGTAACCAGCTGCAACTTATATTCTGTCACACCTTTCTCCCACTTCCCTCAACATCTCCATCGACTTACTTGTACAAACAAGTAAATTTTTCTCATATTCTGCGGTCACTGACTGATCTAAAAAATTAATGCTGTTGACCACCCTCCTTTGCCTGTAGTGACTCACTCTTTCTTAAGTTTCTTTCTACCTCTCAGAATGCTTTTCTCATGCTTCTTTGCAAGTTCCCCTTCTCCAGTCATCCATATGAATGTGTCTGTCACTGGTCCTCTTCTCACTCATTCCTCTTTTCCTAATGGACTGATTCATTCTTTTGACTTCAAAAATCACTATCATATTATGTTGCTATATTATTAAATAAGTTATAGAAAGTACCAAGAAAATGGCCTGAGAACAAAGCAATTTCCATACATCTGTCTGCTCCATTCCTCTTATTCTTATACAATTCTTCCTTCTGTTTCTACTTTCGTTTTTCAAGTCCTTTTCTATTTTGACTCCTAGATCCAAAATTTCAGTTTTAGCTAATAGTAAAATTTTCTTAGTTAATTGGAGTGGATTCTTAGAAAAACGATTAAGTATTCAAGGCTCTTGCTACAGCTACACTAGTAGCTGCTAAGGACTCTACATTTACTCATTACCTTCCCCTTGAACTTTTCCAATCAAATCCCTGCTGATCCACTGATGTTTAAACTTCTATGATATTACAGTCTGCCAAGCCTGCCCCTTCTTGTGGAAACTTAATAGAAAAAAAAACTTCCAAATCATCTCCTACATTAGAAGGAACAGTTAATTAGACAATCTATAAACTACCGAGGTAGGTTATGTGATTTTGACAGCATCCACAGGTCATGTTCTAGAATTAGGATAAAATATAACTACCAATTGAATATATAAAATTATACACAAAATCCTGAATAAGATTATATGTTTAATCTGAAAATTACACTAGCTTTTCCCAGAATCCCATGGATTGGTAAACAAATTTTATTATGGGGAATGTTTTTCTTTCTTGCAAAAAAAAAAAACCCTGATAATCTTTATTCACGAAAAATTGTACCCTTATGGGCCAACACATTATTTTATTGAACACTTTGAAAAGCCTTAAAATAATGTGGAAAAAACAGTTTTTCTTCTCTTCAAGTTTATGACCGATATAATACTGGATAAAGTCCAAAATGATTCTAAAGAAAATGAAGTTTAAGTTATCAGACTCCTTGAGTTGAGAACAAGGGGATGACTTACCTTTGAATCCATTTGCCTAGAGGTCAAAAATCCAAACCCTGACACCTGCCCCACTGCAGGCTATATTTATGCAGTGTCTATTCATGCAGTCTATTCATGTAGACTGCAAGCTGACATCCCAGCCAAAACTTGGAAAACTGTATGCCCAACAGATGTGTAGTATGTTTTGCCCACTAGTCCTAGAAAAATTGTTTCCCATAACGCATTTTGTATACTGTGGCGATTTCAGTGCCAGAATTGGCGGTGGCTCATTAAAATCTGTGGAAAAATCTAAAAAGTATATATTAGCCCAGCAGGCCTTTCCCTGGAATGAATACCTCAGAATAAGCACATAAATTTGGTTTGTGGTTGCTCAAATTCCTATTCTTATACCAAATACACTGTCTCCATAGATCCAGATAAAATAACCCCTATGGAATTTAAATAGTTCAAACAAGTGGCGGTGCCAGTACTACAAAGAACACAAAACTTTTCTCCACATTGACAAATGTTATTAATAATGTTATAGTTAACAAAAGAATGAAAACAACAACTACTAACTAGTTTTGACACTTGGCATCCGAAAACAACAAATACTAACTAGTTTTGACACTTGGCATCCCAGATAGTCATTCCTACTCTCCTCCACCTATTTTGGAACTTGCTAAACGTTTGCCAATTGAAACTTTTAGAAAATATAACCATTTTATTAAGTAATATACACTAGAAATAGGTGAGATTGCAGAGAAAGGCATTTTCCTAAACTCTCATATCTGCCTGGTGTCGAAGACCTGACAATTGTGCCCTCCACATTAGGTCCTTGTTTCCATTTGCTCTGCTGACATTCTAAAGAAGACCCTTACTGACTTGTTTACAGAATATTGCACTAATCCTGTTTTTTCTTTTCATTCTTTCTCCCACCAATCTCTATCTCAATCAATACTGTCACTGGAGTCATTTTACTACATGTTTATTTGATAACATCACTTCCTTGCAAAATACTTAGTGGCCCACGTACCGCAAAAAAAAAAAAGAATCAGCTTAAATCCATTTACCTAAATAAAATTTTCTCTAGAGTATAGTGATGTTTCCCTCAGCTGAAATATAGCAATTATAGGCTGTATAATTTATTGATAATTTTTCATGGTGTCTTAACTCTATTTTTCTCTTGAAATGTTAAATTTTTGAATTAGTATTTCACTTTTTTTTTTTTTGCAGTACGCAGGCCTGTCACTGCTGTGGCCTCTCCCGTTGGCGGAACACAGGCTCTGGACGCGCAGGCTCAGCAGCCATGGCTCACGGGCCCAGCCGCTCCGTGGCATGTGGGATCTTCCCAGACCGGGGCACGAACCCATGTCCCCTGCATCGGCAGGCGGACTCTCAACCACTGCACCACCAGGGAAGCCCAGTATTTCACTTTTAAGAGTTTTTTGTGTGGTAATTTTCCCAGCTAGATTGCAAGGAATTTGGGGGCAGGGTTTTATGCTTCTTGTGTTCCCTCTAGCAATGAGCACATATAAAATCTGTGCCCCCAGCAACTGCTAACTTAGTTGAAAATAAAATTTACCATCCCCCTGGTTCAGAAGATTAGTTAAGAGCTAAAGATAGACACACACACACACTCCTCTAGACACATATAAATCTAAAAGCATATGCATCAGAGATTATTTTTTATCATGTAAAATTTCAAGCATACACAAAACTATACGATGGGATAATAAATCCCCAATAACTTGTCCAGCTTCAACAATTATCAATGTAGAGCCAGTCTTACATCTCTTTCCTTCCTTCTTTGTTTAAAACCAAATCCCAGGCATAATATCAATATCAGAAATATTTCTCAAACACATTACCGATAAGATACATAATCAAGTACTAAGTCAGTTACTGGACTGGCTTTTATCAGAGTCAAGTAGGAAAGTTGCATGAAGGTAAACCAAATCACCATTTGATAGGCCAAACAGTGGTAGACAAAGCTACATAAACTACTTCCTAGTTCTCAAAGGAGCTGTCCAGACACTCCAGCTGCCTTCTCTATAGGATAAACATCTATAAAGCCACTTCTATGAATGAATGAACAATTGACTTCCTCTTGAATTACAGTTCATTTACTTAAACGTATCTATGTCCCAGAAGTTAAAATATCATTATTTTAAAAGATGATTATTTTTAAAACCTTTCAACTTTTTTCATTCTCATTTCTCTATTCTGCAAAATGCATTATGAAGGTTCTCTAAATAGCAGTGACTTACACCAGTCATGCTAGTAGTAGGCAGGAACTCAGGCTCAGGAGCTGGTCAAATGCAATTAGCTTGAGAATGTCAGACCTAAGATTTGCTAAAGTATTATGTATCAACAACAAAGAAAGCTGCACAGAGATCTGTAGTAATGAAATCCAGAGACATGATTGCGTTTCTTGTGCTGTTTTGAGATGTCTGTACCAAGAAGTGTACATTATTAAGTATAAATTCAAGATACAAATCAGAATTTATGGACTACAGATATGAAAAGTGGTTTTAAAAAAAATTTAGGGCAAGACAATGAATTCTGAGATCTTGTAGAAAAGATGGCTATATAAAGAAGGAACGAAAATACTAAATTAGGTGACAAATCAAAGCAGGTGACCATGCATTTTTGATGTTTAAATAATTTTTTAATTCTTTTGTCAAGTCTCAGAATATTCCCTATCTGCCATTAATATCTGACTTTCAGTTAGTCAAATTTCACAAGTTTTATGTGCATCTCTGTGTACAATCCTTTTATTATCAAAATAATACCACTGCAAGGAAAAAATATTCCAAGATCCAATAGACTGACCAAGTGATTTTTTTATTTGTTTAAATGTCATGGTGGTAAGGAGTATACAATGGAGTTCCAGCAACCACATTCAAATTCCAGCTCTGCCACTAAATTGTGTGGCCTTGGAAAAATCATTTAAACTTTGAGTCTCAATTTCCATTTCCATTAAAAGATCCTCAAACTTGTCTGGGGAGCAGGGCCTTTGGAGGTTGTAGGACTCTTGCATGTTATCAAGAATATATATACAGTATACTAGATATTATACTTATTTCCATTACATATACTTAGAACAGTTTTACTTCTAGGGGGGGAAAAAAGACTTTGCTGTATAAATGCAGGTCTTGACATCCTAAAAGTATAAAAAACCATTTTTTTAAGAAATTATAATTCTAAAATTTTCCTCTATCCATTCAGAATTTGGGCATTCATTTTGTTACAGCTCAAAAACAAGAGTGTTAAGTGACTTTGCTACAACTTAATGATTTTCCTTGTATCATAAAGCTAGTAAGTGGCAGAGTAAGGATTCAAATCCAGGCTGTGGGGCTCTAAGGCACCTTGACCATTACACTGCTCTTTAAGAGTCTCTGAACTAGATGGTTCCTTTTAGCATTAAAATTTCAAGAACCCATTATTAGTTATTGCTAGAAATATTTACCGATAGTGTGCCAAGCATGGTACTAGGAGAGGTAGGAATACAAAGAAGAATCTGATGCCTTTCCTACCAGCTAGGGAGGTGACAGTATGGGAAGTGGAAAACTGTGTACAGAATGAGAGCAACAAGGAGCTATAATGTTCTAGATGGCTGAGGTGCTCTCCTATGGGGCACTGAGGAAGGCATGATTAATGGGGAGATGCGTGCTAGAAAAGAGGACTCTTTGGAGAATGCAAGCAATTCCCAGCTGCTAGATTAGAGTGGGGTTAGAGAACAGAAACAGGCTTTGTGAGGGGGTAGGGGCGGCAATAAATGAGTTCAGTTTTGGAAATGTCGCTGGAGGCAACCACACATGAAGCTATGGGACTTGGGATCAGAGACTCAAGCTATACCGGGGTACAGATTAAGTGGTCAATACAGTACTTTAGATGGTGGTTGAAATAAACAGACATCATTCACTCAGGTGTTGTGGACATGGAAAAAAGGGAAGTGGTCTAAGGCAGAATCCTTGGAAGATAAGCACTTAAGAAATGGGCTTTAGAAAATAAATCACAAGGAGATCAAGACAGAGAAGAGAGCAAAGGTGACCCAGGAGAGAGCCACGGATGCCAAGGGAGAAGAGTTCGTCACAAAGAAGGTAGTAACAAAGGTTAGATGCCACAAAGAAGTCAAATAAATTGAGAGATAAAAAAATTATAATTTAGTAATCTGGGGTTTTGCTAAAGGACTCATCACCCAGCTTCATCAATTATCAACGCATGCCAATCTTACTTCTCCTTGTCCTCCCCTACCTGTATTATTCAGATGCAGATTTCAGATTTCAACATCAAAAATGTTTTTAGTATACATTATCAATCAGTTACTTACTTTGCTAATGCATATTCAGAGGACATGTGTGAGGCATCCTGATGGTAGGAGATACAACACAAGTGGGAAAGCAAGGCACTAGCTTTTCTAAGAGCAGGCTCTCCTTATGAGGAAAGGCAAGAGGCAGGAGAGACAAGGCAGAAGCAAGGGGAGGACGTGCAGTCAGAGCAACAGGAGATGGGCACTTGTTTTGCCCTCTTGACAATTTTAACCTAGGAAATACAAGAGCTTGCTGAAGAATCGCTGGAAAGAGCTGGGGGGAAGGGGAGGGGGAGAGACTGAAAATAAAGAGATGGACTGATGCTGGGTCTAAAAGAGACTAAAAGCAGTTGTGGGACTGGGTATGAGCAGAAAAAGGAAGTCCATTCTTCTGCGACTGGAGAAAAGGAAGTGATAGTAAAGGCTAATATCACTTTATCTGTTCTTTGGAAGACCAGAATGAAGAAATCCATCATTGACAGACTCGATTTTCAACAGGAGAAAGAATAAATCAACATTTTACGAGAGAGAAGAATAGGGCTTGAAAGAGTTGCTATGGGGAAATGAACTAAGACCCTGCACAGAGGCAAGTAAAGGAGTCATTCACTTGGGGTGGCTGAGGGCCCAGCTGACAGTGGGCGCACTGAACACTAATTTGATTATCTCACTGCAGGTACCTAAGCACAACTGCGGTTCTCTCTGGCCTAGTCTATATTAACATGCTACTCTGTAAGACTAAACTGCTGTAGCAGGCTGGCTGGCTGTCAAGCAGGAAACATTTTTCTCACTAGAGAAATCTCTGTTCTCAAAGTATTTCTTTCTTGCCTATATACTACTCCCGGTTTGGGGAGGTTGAGGTTCTCCCCGGTATTTCAGGACTGCTTGAGCTATGGAGCAATGGTGACCAAGAGGGGCCCATGCTAATGTTTTGCTCGAGTGTTCTAAAACTTGAGAAATTAAACATAAAAACCTGGATTTTCCTCTTTTGTTATAAAAGTCCAGAGAGCGCTTGGTTTGTGTAAAGAATGGGTTGCAGGAGAATTAGGACCGGTTCACATTCCCTTGTTCACCACAAGCCTCACTACACCTTCCCTTGTAATGTTGATGCACATGTTTATACTTCCCTCTGCTAGAGAAGAATATTTATTAAGAATAATATTAATCTAATGTTAGGATTTCACCTATACTACAAAATACACACAAGACCATAGAAATAATCTTTAAAAGAATTTTAGGCCATTTATTGATGAGCAGGTGAAGGCAATTTTGGAGCTGAAAGGCCATTCTGAGCTCCTCCTCCACTTATTAATGAAACCATCCATCCCTATTCAGGAGGTGAGTCCAAGAATATTATAAAGTTGTGAGCTGTGCTTGATGGGAGAAATCTCACCTGGACTATTGCAATAGCCTCTCAACCAAGCTCCTTGCTCAAACCCTCCTCTTAAGATCCTTCCTCCACACGGCAATATTACTCACATATGTTGTTTTACAGATGTGGAGAGCACAGCCCAAAGAAGTCAAATAACTTACCTAATTCTGCTGGATCGGAGACCAGAATGGAGGCCCTCCTATTTCTTCCAGTACTCTTCAGGTTCCATCTTGTCTTTTTAAATGCTGCTTAATTCCTGAAAACAGAAAATGTGATATTTTTTTTTTTTGCTAAACTTGTTTATTAAAATTAAGTACACTTTGCATTTCACTGTATAGGAATTAAACCTCTGCAGCTGTATCCCCACACCCAAACATATACATGCACCATCTCATTCGGTAGCGAACACACAATCATAGTTTCCTTCCCATGAGACATATTATGTATGAATATAGGCTAATTAGTCTTTTAAAAGGTATTTCTACTTCATGAACAGGAGAGCTAAATTAAGCACAAATTAAAAAGTGTTTTGAAACAAAATAGTCTTCCACCAACATTTCTTATGTCTTTCAGATACTGTTGCAATTAGGTTACTTAGAAAATCTGTATCTTATTTGGAAAAAGTGTTTACGGGCACTGTGTAAACTTGGCCAAAACCAGTTCTAAAAACTTTTTATTCCTTTCATCTTCTGGAATCTAACACATTTCACAATGGCCCATAGATATGTGCATTCTAATTTTAAAGTATAATGGAACTGGCAAGATGAAAGCCTTGTATTAAACAACTATTCATTAACAACAGCTATACTCTACTTTGGATTACTAGGGAAGGAACTGCATGATAGTCCACTGTAAATAAATTCTGAGTGGCATTTATGAAAGTATAAGAATGTGATATTTAAAATAAATAATAGGATTCTAATTTAGATTGTATGATAAAAATTTACTGTAATTTCCTGAAAGTTTTGCTGATAACCATAGCAGTCAAGTAAGATATAATAATCTAGAAAGCAGTAGATAGTCACCTTCTGACTGAGACGATGCAGGACAGGAGTCTGTTATTTATTTAATAAGTAAACACTCAATTGCACCTACTCTGTGCCAATGTTCAAAAGCTTTACAAATATTCTATAATTGAATCCTCACAACCACCAGTGAGGGGTATGCACTATTATTACCCTCATTTTATAGATGAGGAGACCAAGCTGTAGAGACTAAGTAGCCCACCCCACCATATACCTGACAAGTACCTCTCTCAGGTCAGCAAATAATATCATATTTGACTCTTTGAACATATTCAGGTGACGCAGGGGAAAAACAGTTTTTGAATGAGAAAATTGGGCAAAGAGAAGAGAAGCAGATTTGTAAACAGGAGACTCAACGAAGACAGTAGCAAAATGCAGGGCTATACAAAATAGGGATGCTGTTCTGAATAAAGACCTGAAGCTGGAAGTGAACTTAAGAGTTAGTTCAGCCTCTCAGTTTTCAGATCAGATATTGTGGCCAAGGAAGATTAAGTGTTATGTTCAAACTTCCACAACTGATTAACATCAGAGTTGGAACACTCTCCAACTCTGACACTCTCACTGGCACCATCTCTGAGCCAGGTCTGCACTGAGCACTTAAGGTAAAATCTAAACTAAGGATCCTCACCTATCAGGAAGTCACCATTAAGAGAAAGAGACCAACTGACACACAAATAGTAACTGTAGTGTGAGGTGAGTCCTGGTAGACCTCTGGACAAAGAGAAAGGATTAACAGTACTTGGGAAAGACAGGGAATATTCTATAGGATGATTAATTGACTGATAAGGAAAAATGTAAAGGGCAAGAAAGATTTTGCCAACCAGAGAAGAGAGAAGGCCATTAAAGGCAAAGGACTTAGCCCATAAGACAGACTTGAGTTCTGAAGCAGTGTGGCATGCCCTATGAACACCAGGTACATTAAGTGTATTCATTCAAATACGTTTTACTCAACCAACTTTTGTTGAGAGCCTATTATGTGCCAGGTAATGGCAGCTCAAAGATGACTGGAAAAAATGTTGTTTTCAAGTCACAGGGAATTCCCAGTCTAATCTGGGAAGCCAATTAGACTTAAGTGTAAGCAAATTAGACTAAGTACTAAGTGAGAAGTCGTAGCTTATTCTGGGGCTTCACATCTAAATAAGTATTTCTACCTGGAGGGGCCATGTTGGTAAGAAAAGGCTTTTTTTTTTTTTTTTGCAGTACGCGGGCCTCTCACTGTTGTGGCCTCTCCCGTTGCGGAGCACAGGCTCCAGATGCAAAGGCTCAGTGGCCATGGCTCACAGGCCCAGCCGCTCAGCGGCACGTGGGATCTTCCCAGACTGGGGCACGAACCCGTGTCCCCTGCATTGGCAGGCGGACTCTCAACCACTGCGCCACCAGGGAAGCCCAAGAAAAGGCTTTGAGATGAAGCAACGTTTGGTTTGAATCTTGAAAAATGGATAGGTGTTTTGTAGGAGTGTAAGGCAATGAAAATCTAACATAAATAATATCTTGCTGCTTATGTCAGAGGCTGTCTGACTTGATAAGAAGGCAATGTTGGTCATTACCTTGTAACTGGATCCTCATGGCATCTGGATGCTAATCAATTAGATAGATGCTGAAGAGAAATAAATAACTCTAAATATATAAACCTCAAGCATAGCCTGTTGTCTCAAAAACAGCTCTAAATGACAACAGACCACATGAGGTTGCAAATTCCTTTTACAGCACTTCCCAGTTGAAGGAGTCGCAAAATAAAGGGACCACAGCTCTGGAAAATAAATAGAAATCCCTTTCTATTTTATTCTTTTACTTTACAATGTTGGAAAAGCTCAAACAAGCAGTATAGTTTCCTAAACCACACAGGCCGCTCTGTGCTGATGCCCAAACACTTGGAGCAGGGGCTTTGCCTTCATCTCTTTGGGTGGCAACTGAGAAATGGTCCATGGAAAATAAGAGGAACAGATGTGGAAATAAACCAAACTGTGACCCTTAGTCTGGCAGGCTGAAGAAACGAGATCACCCCAGACCCTTGCTGCCCACATGGGGAAGAGGTTAGTGGTGGGAGTGAGTAGGGACAGTGTCGCAGTTAACATGCCGGCTCCAAAGCAACCAGGTTGATGACTGGATCTGCAGTCCGGGATCAGTCAGCTTCTGATGGGAACTGAGTGCTGCAAAGGACACTCCTTAGCAATGTGCGTACCACCTGTTAATAGGGCCTAACCAATCCTAGACATCTCCAAGTTCGCCTTAAATAGCCAAATGATGTGTCAAACACCACGCATGTCTGAACATAATGAGCCAGGCTGCACCAATAAATGTCCTGGGATCACAGGCATTTTTGAACTGAACATCACAGGGTAAGGAACAGAATACCAAGAATACATAAGCCATAAAAAAATGAAAATGAACAGAAGGAATAAACATTCTGAAACTCACTTCATCAAGCTCATCAACCAGGGCCTGAAACCAGCAATTCCTCTGAAGCCTCTTTAAGAAGCCCACAGATCACCCCTGTTGACAAGCACAGCTGCCACGCCTCTGCTGGATGGGATCCTAAAGACTAGACATCAGTTGCTCAAAGAAAATTTTTGAAAGGGGCAAGTCCAGTGCACAACAAGCTAGACTCATCCTTTATAGCAGATCCACATTTTAAAGGGAAAACAACGAGAGTGACAGGGTCTCATATAAATGAAACTCTAGTGCTTTCCTTGACCCCATGGGCTTTTCATAAGTGGTCTATCTTTTCAGTGCAGTGTAGCATCACCAAAGTGACTGTTTACTTTATTGATTTGTGTTAGATATAGTTACAGATAGGAAGTGATAGATCATATCTGTAAGGCACATGAGGTCAGAAATGAACAAGCTTTATCCTAAAGTTAGGTACAATATTCTATGGACCATAAGTAATTAAATTTGTTGAAACTGAATAGATCATTTTAAGTTCTTGAGGATCTTTGCTTCAGATAGTTTTCTTTTTTTTTTTAGGACAGTGGATTTAAAGTAATTAAAGATTTTTCCCAAAACACTGTAGCATAAATCTATTTGAAACTTAACAGCTAAGAGAGAAAGAGAGGGGGAAGGACAGAGTGAGAGGACAGGTTGTGAGGGGAAGAAAAATGCTAATTCTAATTAACTGGGAATAGTTTGCATCTATATATAACTCATTAGCTGTACTGCATAACAGATGACTGGTTTTCATTTGCTCAGTGATAAAAGATTTCCAGCCCCCAGAGTAAAAGCCCACATGAGATGTTATATCTTCCCATGTGAATAATTATTCAGTGGTCAAAAAAAGACAGAGGCTTCGTCCACAAGTGGCTACCAGATTGAATCAGAATCAAGAGTTCCAGTAGACTCTGGTCTGATTTCCAGCAGAACACATTTTTGTCCTTCACTCATTCTTCATTATTTCAAAAAATTTTGAGTGAGCAGTGAACAAAAAAGACCAAAAATCCCTTTCCTTATATTTGGAGACTGGAGATAACCAACAAAATATATAGTATGTTCCATGTTATATATGTTACACGTTAATAAGTGTTAAGGAGAATAATAAAGCAGGAACTAGGGGTAGGAAACATGAGAGCAGGTTGCAGTTTAGATCAGGAGAGCAGGGAATACCTTGTTTAGAGAGTGTCATCTGAATCAAGATCTGAAAGATGTAAGGGAGTGAACTAGGTGGATAGCTAGGAAAATAGAATTCCAGGAAAGGGAACAGCAAGGGCCAAAGGCTCTGAGGGTGGAATATGTGGTGTGTTTAGTAACACTACAGAGGGCAGTGTGGATGGAGTGGAGTGAGAAGAGATGTGGCAATGGAAAAGGAAACTTGAGTTCTCAGGGATCTAAGTTATCGAGTGCCTGTACATTAACAGGACTTTTCTTTTCACTTTGATTGAGGTGGGGATCCCTTGAAAGATTTGAAGTAAAACAGTAACATAATATGGTTTATGCTTTATAACAGGATCTTTCAAGAAGACTGTTAGCTGTGCCATGGATGGTTACACCATTCAATTCCAAAAATGTTCGAATTTTTAAAATCTTCAGAGTTAACCTAAAATGAACTCCAAATTCCTCATTTTACAGTGATGAGATTAAAATATAGTGATGATGAGTGACTTTCCCAAGGTTATGCCAGTAGTTGATGATTGAGCCAAAATTTTTCAATCTGGAGTAGACTGGAAATAGAACTGATGAGTTCTGTAGTTTGAAACAGAGAAATGCACTGATTTATTTGGAAAGAGCCCATATGCAGAGGGCTAACTGACAAGATCTAATCACAATTTAGGTTTCTACTTGATCTGGTAATTTAATGTAATCATAGCCTAAATCTTCATTCATTATTCATATCCCAGTGAGAATGATGTCATTTAGCTTTCCCCATATTCTAGATGTTCTTAACACTTTTAGAAAAACTGGGAACTGAGGAATAGGTTTACCATAGAGTAGAAAGGACTAATTTGTCTATAGACTGGATAAAGTAGACATGACTCTAGGTTCGGTAAAAATCACCCTTGGCTAAAGAGGAAAGTATTTAGTAGGACTGAGAGCCTGTCTTAGAGAAGCTATTTCAATGAATAACCTTTGAGCACAGAGACCATGACCACCTTTAGGTTATTCATATGGCTATGCACCTGAATATAACCCCTTCTCGTTCTTCAAAAGTTAGATCTGGGACAGACAGAGTTTCCATATGGAACATGGTCCTCTTTAGCCCAAAGTACGGAGTTCCTTTGGGGCACTGTCTGGTTGATTTCTACAACAAGAAGCTACATGTTCTTCAAAGATGGCATCCTTTCCTCATAGGTGGAGCTGTCATCCTCCTGTAGCCTGAGTACTGAGGCTGAGCCTTTGTACTAAGTAAAAAGATCAAAATTCAATTTGGACAAATTCCCATCTGGTGGGAATCTGAGTACCTTTCATAATACAAAAAAAAAAAAAAAAAAAAGTAGTTTTAAAACTTAAAGCACTCAAGAACCAAGTGTTACTAAAAATAAGCCCAAGAAAAATTTAAAAGGCCATACAAATTCTAAGTTAGACAAACACTGTCAAAACCCCAGGGGTATGTCAGTCTTTTGAACACTGCCACCATAACCACATCAAGGCATGCAATAAAGGGTTCCAATGAATCAGATTATGAAATAGACAACTGAGCATCCACACATTGTTTTGTCTCACAGTTTAAAAAGAAGAGAAAAAAAAGTGGCTAGTATTCTCACATCTTATTAATAAGACTAAGTTATCAAAACAGAGCCTATCAGAGGTAATACTGGGACAACTCAACTGATAGAAAACATGATTAAGGACTGCAGGATGGGTTATAGAAAGAAAAGGCAAGAGAAAGGAGGACCCCCAGGAGGCTATTGTCATCTAGATGCCATGCTGTGTGGAAGGTGTGAAGGGACTGATTCCAAAGTCAACATAACTACAAAGGAAAGACTGGCCTCTGCAGAGATTTCAACTGAAAAACTGATTAAAATATGGTGATTAGCTAGATCAACAGAGAGATAAATTTTTTTAAACTCTAGAACTTCACATACAGATGGCCAAAAAGCACATGAAAAGGTGCTGAACATTGCTAATTATCAGAGAAATGAAAATCAAAACTACAATGAGGTATCACCTCACACTGGTCAGAATGGGTCAGAAGTATACAAACAATAAATGCTGGAGAGGGTTTGGGGAAAACAGAAACCTCCTGCACTGCTGGTAGGAATGTACACTGGTACAGCCACTATGGAGAATAATATGGAGGTTCCTTAAAAAACTAAAAATAGAGCTACCATATGTTCCAGCAATCCCACTCCTGGGCATATATCCAGAGAAAACCATAATTCTAAAAGATACAGGCACCCCAATGTTCACTGCAGCACTATTTACAACAGCCAAGATACGGAAGCACCTTAAATGCCCATCAACAGAGGAATGGATAAAGGAGATGTGGTACGTATATACAATGGAATATTACTCAGCCATAAAAAAGAATGAAATAATGCCATTTGTAGCAACATGCATGGACCTAGAGATTATCATACTTAGTAATTCAGACAAAGAAAGACAAATATCATATGATATCACTTGTATGTGGAATCTAAAAAATATTACACAAATGAACTTATTTACAAAACAGAAATAGACTCACAGACTTAGAAAACAAATTTATGGTTCCCAAAGGGGAAAGGTGGGGGGGAAGGGATAAATTAAGATGTTGGGATTAACATATACACACTGCTATATATAAAATAGATCATCAACAGGACCTACTGTATAGCACAGGGGACTCTACCCAATATTCTGTATGGGAAAAGAATCTGAAAAACACCTGGAACTAACACAACATTGTAAATCAACTATACTCAAATATAAAATTTAAAAAGTTTTTAAAAAGTGAAAAAGAGGGGGCTTCCCTGGTGGCGCAGTGGTTGAGAGTCCGCCTGCCGATGCAGGGGACACGGGTTCGTGCCCCGGTCCGGGAGGATCCCACATGCCACAGAGCGGCTGGGCCCGTGAGCCATGGCCGCTAAGCCTGCGCGTCCGGAGCCTGTGCTCCGCAACGGGAGAGGCCACAACAGTGAGAGGCCCGCGTACAGCACAAAAAAAAAGGGGAAAAAGAAAAAACTCTAGGACTTCAAATCTAGCATGTTAGAGTAGAATCACTGACAGATGTAAGCAGTTAAAAAAGGAATGTGGATGAAAGAGATGAGAATAAAAATAGAAGCTGCCATTCACTGACCATTTCCCATGTTCTAGGCACAGCACATTCATTACTCATTTAATCCTCTCAACAACTCTATGAGAATTGGTTTATTCATGTACTTACTCTTTCATAAACAGTTATCAAGTGCCTACTGTGGACCAAGCATTGTCTTATGTAAACATTATATTTTTATACCTAAGGAAAGTGAAATTCAGACAGGTAAGGCAACTTGTCCAAGGTACCCTAGCCAGAGCTGGAATGCAAACCAAGATTTGATGGATTCCAGTTTCCTGTTATGAGTTTTAGTTTTGGATTTGTTCAATTCAAAAGATGACAATAAATAAAATAGGACTGGAGAGCCACAAAGCTAGTGGCAGTAACTGATTGAGGAAGGACCAGGACACTAGGGATCTGTGTGTGTTTTGGGGGGGGCATAAAAGGGAGAAGCAGTCTTATTACCCAAGCACCTTTGAGAGCTCTGACCTTGGATAACAGTACGGAGGGTCTAAAGTTATAAATCCAGGTGCAACTGCTGCTGGATTTTCTGGTCTCTAAGATAAGAAAGGATGTTGTAGAAGTGAGATGGCCCCTTATCACCTGTGAAATTCAAAACAGAAACTGACAGTCTCCACAATATTCAAGATATTAATGACACATTAAGTTATTCAGTTCTTACAGACTAGATAAGCCTGTGTTATTTATATTTTAAATTAGTACCATTCAGGGTTGAATTGTGGCTTCCCCGAAAGGTATATTGATGTCCTATACCCAAACAGCTCTGATTGTGACCTTATTTGAAATTAAGGTCATTGCAGATGTAATTAGTTAAGATGAGGTCACATTGGAGTAGGGTGGGCCCTTCTTTCTTATAAGAAAAAGAGATGCAGAGCCACACCAGGAGATGTCATGTGATGACAGAGGCAGAGACTGAAGTGATGCACCTATAAGCCAAGGAACTCCAAGGACTGCCTGAAACACCAAAAGCAAAGAAAAAAGGCATGGAACAGACTCTTCCCCAGAGTACCCAGGAGGAGCCAACCTTACAAACACCTTGATTCAGACTTCTAGCCTCCAGAACTGTGAGAGAATAAATTTCTGTTGTTTTAAGACGCCCAGTTTTATGATACTTTGACAGCAGCCCTAGGAAACTAAAACAAGTGCTTATTAAGCCAAACATTTAAATCATGCTTATGATGTCCAGGAACTGTTCTAAGTACTACATAATATTAATTCATTTAAGCACCAGAACAACCTAAAATGCTAAGTACTATTACCTCCATTTTACTGATGAAGAAACAGAGCCATAGTGAGTTTAGATAACTTGCCAAAGGGAGACCTGGGATCAGAGCCCAGACCCACCCCAGAGTCTCCGGACCGAACCACCAAGCTCTTCTGTGTGCCATTCTCCCAAGACTTCCTATTGCCCCTGCTTTTCAGGATGCCATCGCTGGTACTCAGTCTCATTCCCAAAGCACTGGTAATCTTGAATGACAGAATCTCCAAATGATGATAAAGAAGGCTCATTTATGTACTGCTATGGCATTTTAGCAGATGTTTCTCACAGATAGTTTCACATTTAATCCTTGAAACACTCTATGGTTGGCCTAATTATTGTCCTTATTTTACAAGCGAGGAAACTTACGCTCCAAGAGGTTAAGAACTTAGCCCTACCTCCATAACTGGGCCTGGAAGTGTTAGACATTAAGTGGAGGTCCCGTGACTACAAAATATCCACTCTTTCTCTTACACAGCCCTTCCTCTGTGAAACCATCTGTGACTCCATCCTCACTCCCACTCCCACCCGCCCACACCCAAAGAATTGACTGCTTCTTTCTTTATGTTCTCATAATATTCTGCAAGGCCACATATTTATACTACCTTTCCTGCCGCCTGGGAAAATGAGCAAGGGGACCAAACGTATTAATTATTTTGTACCTAATACCTAGCACAGAGCAAAGAGTAAGCATAAAATAGGTATTTGCTGAAGGAAAGAATGAATAAACAATCAATGGCGCTGAAATGCAAAATATTCCTTCATCTTTCAATGAAAAAACAAGGTGCATGAGAGTGACTACCTGATAATAACTCTCTGCAGTACTTCCACAACAGACAGTGAAGAAAGCTTTGAAATAAACATGTTCACCACATGTAGTATAGAAAAATGCATTACTGTGGTTTCTACAAAAAAACAGGCATCAGTAGACCTTAAATTAAATCTTATATATTCAGCCTCTCCTCCTCACCCATCTAGTCTCATTCCCTAGAAGTCCAGGTCCTTGGGAGAACTCTTTGTATTTGCTGATCAAAGAATCTTTTGTTTTGTGGAGCTTGTTGATAAAGATGGGACACAGTGATTTGAATGACAATTACATAGTGATGGTAAATGTGTGTGTGTGTGTGTGTGTGTGTGTGTGTGTGTACTGCAAAACAGTTTTGCAGGATGAACAGGAGTTACACTAACCTTTTGACTTTGGTTAACTGCTCACAACATTGTTATAAAATAAAACAGAATAAAGCAAAGCATGTGATTAACTCTATCGAAGACTGATGAGAGATTTCACAAATCTGCCCAGAAGGTGGTTTATGTATCGGAGGAGAACTGGACAGCATCCCTTTTGGTGGTTGCCAATTCTCTTCTGGAGACATCTTTTTGCTTCATTATTAAGAAAGCCAGGATACTCCCTTCCTCAAGGGGCCAAAAAACAGACCCACTCCACAAGAAGCCAGGACCAGTGTGCCTTAACAAGGAAGCTGAACTAGGTTTGCCTCAGGGCAACACACTCCCACAAGTCCCATAAACTTTCCAGGAATCCACCAGGTTAGCCAAAAGAAACAATACACTGAAGTTGAAGGAAAAGAAAGAAGAAAAAATAAAAAGAATCCACATGCAACTATCTTTCCATGTAATCCCCAGCTGCCTCAAATTGGCAGTTCTATGACAGCAAGAGTTAAGAACAAAAGAGCTATCAGAAACTTCTTTTCCTTATGTGGCAACCTTGCATGTGAAGGTCCAGACCAAGTCATAGAACAATATGGAAAACACATGTATGTGTTGTTGATTGACTATGAGGATACAGTCAACCTCTTGTCAGCTTTGTCAACAGCCTAGATGACAGCTGTTTGACTTTCAATTCTTGTTTGCTTTCTCACCTCCTCTGTCAACTTATTCCATATGCAGCCCACAGGCAAGGAAGGAAATTTGAAGCCTACATTGTAGGACAGGCATTCATTGCAGTAAATGAAACTATTTCCATTTCCTAAGAGCTGCTAGAGAAAACCACTTTAAAATGCACACAATTTAACTGTGTGACCTTGGGCAAGTCACTTAACCTCTCTGTGCTTCAGTCTCCCTATCTTGTAAAATGGGAGTAATACCTACCTCACAGGGTTATTATGGGGATTAATTAGATATAATGTCTGTAAAGCATCTAAGCTTCTTGAAGATGGCACCATATAAATACAAAATAATATTTATTAAAGCTGGTTTATTTGTGAAAAAAAATGCACACACACAGAGACAGACACACACTGGCAATATAGTGTGGAAATACGATGAGCCTGAACTGACAGGAGTCATTCTGTTAAATGATGATTTATTGATAGTAAAATTGGAGATCAAGGAGTTGAGCTAAGGAACAAAATGGAACAAATGTTCCACAGGAAGAGCAAGGTGGCTTGATGTTTTCTCTGAAAAATGTGGTTCTCAGAACAGCAAGCAAATCATACTAAATCTACATTTAAAAATGTTCTTCCTCTTAAGTATTTTTATAAATATTCAAGTGGATAGACAGTTGTAAGTTTATCAACATATAGTGTGTACACATCTTCCCATTTGTGTCAATTAATCAAGCATGTTTGGTAATTTAAAAAAATTATTTAAATTATTTTTTAAAAAATAATTTGAATAACTCTACCCTCCACTTCATTCAGTAATTCAGTGAGCTCATGCTCTGCAGTAAACGTGAATCTCTATGCTCTCTGTCATGCTAAGGTTTTGCCACAATAGGCCATAACAGGGCCCAGACACAAGCTAACCACTGCATCTGATGCTCAAATGGAGAAAAAGTCATCTGTTCCAACACTTAAGAAAGTCTGCCTGTGTTGGATTTAATGAAATATAATACATCAGAACAAGCATGTATACATAAAACCAGGCATGTTGAATAAACTAAAAAGCCCAAGGGATTTTTACATATAATTTTGGCAAGAGGTAATTTTTAACTTCAATATTTATGGTATTATCTAATCCACCATAAAATGTAATCGCATTATATAACTTTGTAAATATGTACCTATTATTTTAGACTGTCCATACCATTCCTCTCCTATACACATAAAATTGAGGACTAACTGCAATCAATAGTTAATAGAAATTTCTAGAAGTCAATAAAACTCTTATTACTTCCTCCTCCCATAACATGTAAACCACCAATAAAGTTATTACTTTTTAGATGAGACCACATCAATGGAGGCTATTTGACAGAAAAGATTATGTCTATGTGTTGGAATATCTGACATTTAAATAAATAACGATGTCACAAAGATAATGATGTCACAGAAGAATAAACAAAGACCAAAAGGAAATGGAGGAGAATGTTCATAATACAACTGGGAAACTGTTTTGAATTTAAGGGATGACGACAAAAAAAGTGCTATTTTTTGCATGATGATGAAGCTAAGGGCAGGAGCCCTTACATAACCATGATAAATTACTTAATTTTAGCTCTTTAAATATTACAAGCCATATATATATAATTTATATATATTTATCTATATATGTAATTTAATTCTTTCACTCACTCTCCATCATAGACATGACAAATATTATCATAAACAGAAAGATATTAAATAAACCTATACAAAGTAATACAGCTAGTTCATGAACTCATGTCTTCTTACTCCAAGTCTAGACCTTTTCCCATCATGAACATTGTTGCATTCCCTCTAAATAAATAGTAAATACCAGCTAAAGAGTTTTGGAGAACACAGGAGTGAAATCTAAGGTAAGTTAAGGGTGAATACTAAAATAAAAGTGAAAAGTCATCTATAAAACTCGCGAGCAGAGTGGGTAAGAAAAAGAATAAAATCATTTATATATTTAATAAAAGTTTTGATTTATCTTGTTACATGAGTAATTGTTGGTATTGTATTTATCTATAGCACTTTATTGCCTTCATTTATATGTACATCCAGTCAGTTACTAATCATCATCAAGCATGTATCAGACAATGGCTGGGCACCAGGAAAGCAAAGAAGCAGTAAGCATGGATCCCAATCCTTGCCCCAGAGGAGTTCATGATGTTCTAAACTGAATGTAAGGGGACATAATAAGGTCATCATCACAAGAAAAATGAGGACTTCTTTGTCAAATGAGGATGGTCAAGCAGATGGTAAAGACAGAGAAAATACCAAAATATATAAACGTATTGCCAGGGTTTGGCTTTCCTAAGTTGAAACTGGAAGAACACAAAGATACACAAATAGTGGAAAATAGCAACCATCATCAATTGCTTAAAGACAGAATTTCAGATAAATATAGCTGTGGATACCTGAGTCACGCTAATGCTTTGTTATTCCTTCAGACTGATATACTTTAAGTACTTAACATTTATTTAGACAAAATACAGAATATTGTATGAGAAAAGAACAGAAATGGAGCCCCCTCGTGGCTGTCCCCAGCTTCTCCTCTAAGGTCTTAAACAGTCAAATTCTGTTCCCAGCTGCACATCCTACTATACTAGGAAAACAGCAGCCCTACAGTTAACTGTCACCCTCCTTTAGATTGGCAGCTTAGGAACAATATATCTCATGTCTCAAATGGCTTATGAAAGTATTACTTTCAACCAGATTTTTACTAGAAATGATTTAGAAACATAATTTGATATATCTTTTTTATATATTCCATAATATTTTAGCAACCTAATGATGGTTTAGCCTCCCTTACAGTTCAGGACCCATATAAGTATCCACCTACCCCACTTCTTAACCCAATAATATTCCTGTAACTATTCCACACAGGTGCAAAATGGACTTAAAAGTTCTGCAAGAGCATGTTTTCAAATTTGAGATGGACAATAATGTCTCCCATAAAAGGCAGATGTTCCCTTAACCCTACTTTAATCTTGCCAGGAATTTGAAGAAAAGCTAATATTTCTCCTCTTTTGCTGATTTCAACCAGTAAACAATGGGTGTGTGAGCAGGCTTCACGGGGTTTACATTGGAATTATTTACTTGAACATAAAGTTCCAAACACAAATTGAAAAGAGGACAATAAGTAAGAAAATAACCTTTGAAATAACAGAGCTAAAACATTTTCAGTAGATCATCAGGTCCTCCAATGCAGAGGAATTATTCCCCCAAAACACAGTTGCTGGGGCTACTATAAAAATTACCTAATGGAAGATGCATTTCGGCTTCCTAAGGACTATTACCCTTCTGTGTTCCTAACCCTATATGTAGAAATTGCTCCCTTACCAGTAACATGAGTCTTATTTTTTGTATACTTAAACTTATGAATAAATACACTATTTAAAATCTTCAGTGGCAGTCCTTCTCCAGATCAGGATGGTATGTGCCACAATGATCTTATCACAACGTGGTACAGAAAACGGCTATTGAGGTAATCCTAGCAACAACAACCTCTGTTGAAGCAGAAGCACATATTATCTGATAAAATAAGGCAACTCAGCTATTCTTTCAGCTCAGCGTGCCTTTTCATCTGCTGTTGTCATCATAAAATTCCCAAGTGTTGGGTTTCCAGTCACAGATGCCTCTTTCAGATGAAGTAAGCTCATGCAATTGTCTGCTCTAGAGGAAGCCGCTACCAATCGTGCACTCCTTCATACTGAGCTCGAAGTCATTCTGAATATGATTCTCTGTCCTCCTCCGGAGTACAGGCGTGGTCCATGAAGAATATTACCCAAATATGACTTATTTCCATATAAGACTTATTTCCACATAAGATTTATTTAACTATTTATTTGGGAAGAATTATTTCCCAAATACAATTTTGGAAAACCAACTCAAGATGTCTAATTAGACTGGGTTGAAGATGAATAAAATACTGGAGATTATGGCTCTAAATGTTTGCTTTCAAAGTGAACAAACTCATTAAAAGAACTTGCATTATGCAGAAATTTTGTAAAACATATGAGAGGCAGAATATTAAGAAAAATACACATTTGTGTGAAAACAATTATTCAATCTGGTAATCAAAATCATACTTCTAGTAGAGAAGATAAAAAGGAAAGTGTCAAAATAAAATTTATGACACCACTTTTTGTATATATCCTAAACCGGATCAAACGTAAAGTGGAAAATTATGCAGAAAACTTAAAATCAATGATATAATGAAAGGTAGTGTGCTGCCCTAAATACATAGTAACTTAAAGCTGGAAAGAACTTCAGAAATAATCTAAGCATTTAGATTATTATATTTAGCATTTAGATATTCAGATTAAGAACCTGCTCGTTTTTTCAAAAAGAAACTGAAGCCCAGCGCGATTAAAATTTTGCCTACAGTTATACAACTAGTTAAGGAGAGAACCAAGAGAAGGTTCTCATGCCTCTCAGTGTAGTACTTTCTTCCCACTTTCACTTAAAATAAATGAAAGCAGAAGATAAGCCTTTGACTTTAAATAGGATAAGGATTGTGTGTACCTAGGGACCAGTTCTTCTCTGATATTTTCCTATGTGCCTCTATCCCAGCTCAGCTCAGCCAAACATGAGGAAGAAGAAACAAACTACAGAAGCAAAGGAGGGTCGTCTCTTTATGTAGAACTGTGCCTGTAAAATCAAGGAAGGAGAGTAGTAGCAATCATCTTAGATGGCAGCAATGACACAGGGGAATGGCAGGGCGGTGGTAAAAAACAGACGTTGTCTTTCCTTAAGTACAACAGTAATTCAACTTAATTGATTCAAATTGTATGTATTAAATGCTTGGTAACTGCAGCACTACTCTCTCTCTTAAAAAGAAGAGTAAAGAAAAGCTTTATATATTAAGACAAAAGGAAAGTACCATAAGCAAACAAAGCATGACTACGACTGACCTGCACTCTAGCAAACCGGTAATCATGCACTGAAGCCAAGTATGGGAAATGGGCAGAGAGCTACAGGAAGGCCATTTGCATATTTTTAAGGCTGCCTGCTATATTTCAGGAGTTGTCACCCGGAACGCAAGGCAGCCAAATTATGTCAAAGAACTCCCCACGGAGAGCAGCAATGAACGCTTCCGAGCTCAAGAGCCTCCTTCAGCCCCACGGTGAGGTTATATGTACAAGTGCAGCTGCAGCTGAGAAAGACCAATCAGAGGGCGGTACAGATGGTCTCCCTATGGAGTTGTATTTTTTAGACCATAATTTGTTCCCTGCAGGCCATACTGTATACAAGGAGAAGAAGGAATAGTGAATAGTGGCATCCATGCAGCCCACAGTGCCAACACTGTGCTGGCCTATATAAAATAGAGGAATATCTTCCAACATTGTGTTTTATACCTTACACAAAAAGGAAGAAAGACTGTGCTGTTCATTATAAGCAAAACCATGGGACTCATCAAAGGAACCAGAGGCAGCATCTTATCAAAAGTACCGTAGGACGAGAGGGGGAAGATGGCGGAAGAGTAAGACACAGAGATCACCTTCCTCGCCACAGATACATCAGAAATACATCCACACGTGGAACAACTCCTACAGAACACCTACTGAACGCTGGCAGAAGACCTCAGACCTCCCAAAAGGCAAGAAACTCCCTACGTACCTGGGTAGGGCAGATGAAAAAAGAATAAACAGAGACAAAAGAATAGGGACGGGACCTGCACCAGTGGGAGGGAGCCGTGAAGGCTCCCACACTAGGAAGCCCCTTCGCGGGCGGAGAATGAGGGTGGCGGAGGGGGAAGCTTCGGGGCCGTGGAGGAGAGCGCAGCAACAGGGGTGCGGAGAGCAAAGTGGGGAGATCCCCGCACAGAGGATCAGGGCCGACCGGCACTCACCAGCCCGAGAGGCTTGTCTGCTCACCCGCTAGGGCGGGTGGGGCTGCGAGCTGAGGCTCGGGCTTTGGTTGGAGCAGAGGGAGAGGACTGGGGTTGGCAGCGTGAACACAGCCTGAAGGGGTTAGTACACCACGGCTAGCCAGAGGGAGTCCGAGAAAAAGTCTGGACCTGCTGAAGAGGCAAGAGACATTTTCTTCCCTCTTTGCTTCCTGGTGCGCGAGGAGAGGGGATTAAGAGCGCTGCTTAAAGGAGCTCCAGAGACAGGCGTGAGCCGCGGCTAAAAGCGCGGACCCCAGAAATGGGCATGAGACGCTAAGGGTGCTGCTGCCACCACCAAGAAGCCTGTGTGCGAGCACAGGTCACTATCCACACCCTCCTTCCGTGGGGCCTGTGCAGCCCACCACTGCCTGGGTCCCGGGATCCAGGGACACCTCCCACGGGAGAACGCACGGTGCACCTCAGGCTGGTGCAACGTCACTCCGGCCTCTGCTGCCACAGCCTTGCCCCGCATCCGTACCCCTACCTCCCCCTGGCCTGAGTGAGCCAGAGCCCCCGAATCAGCGGCTCCTTTAACCCCGTCCTGTCTGAGCGAAGAACAGACGTCCTCCGCCGACCTCCACACAGAGGCGGGGCCAAATCCAAAGCTGAACCCCAGGAGCTGTGCGAACAAAGAAGAGAAAGGGAACTCTCTCCCAGCAGCCTCAGGAGCAGTGGACTAAATCTCCACAATCAACTTGATGTACCCTAGATCTGCGGAATACATGAATAGACAACAAATCATCCCAAATTTAGGAGGTGGACGTTGAGAGCAAGATTTTATTATTTTTTCCCCTTTTCCTTTTTTTGTGAGTGTGTATGTGTACGCTTCTGTGTGAGATTTTGTCTGTATAGCTTTGCTTTCACCATTTGTCCTAGAGTTCTATCTGTCCGTGTTTTTTTTACTTTTTAAAAAATTTTTTTCTTAATAATTATATTTTTCTTTTAATAAATTTATTTTACCTTACTTTATTTTATTTTCTTTTATCCTCTTTCTTTCTTTCTTTCTACCTTTTCTCCCTTTTATTCTGAGCAGTGTGGATGAAAGGATCTTGGTGCTGTAGCCAGGAGTCAGTGCTGTGCCTCTGAGGTGTGAGAGCCAACTTTAGGATACTGGTCCACAACAGACCTCGCAGTTCCACGTGATATCAAACAGCAAAAATCTCCCAGAGATCTCCATCTCAACAGCAACACCCAGCTTCACTCAATGACCAGCAAGCTACAGTGCTGGACACCCTATACCAAACAACTAGCAAGACAGGAACACAACACACCCATTAGCAGAGAGGCTGCCTAAAATGACAGTAAGTCCACAGACACCCCAAAACACACAACCAGACATGGACCTGCCCACCAGAAAGACAAGATCCAGCCTCATCCACCAGAACACAGGCACTAGTCCCCTCCACCAGGAAGCCTACACATCCCACTGAACCAACTTTAGCCACTGGGGACAGACACCAAAAACAACAGGAACTACGAACCTGCAGCCTGCAAAAATGAGACCCCAAACACAGTAAGATAAGCAAAATGAGAAGACAGAAAAACACACAGCAGATGAAGGAGCAAGATAAAAACCCACCAGACCTAACAAATGAAGGGGAAATAGGCAGTCTACCTGAAAAAGAATTCAGAATAATGATAGTAAAGATGACCCAACATCTTGGAAATAGAATAGAGAAAATGCAAGAAACATTTAACAAGGACCTAGAAGAACTAAAGATGAAACAAGGAACAACACAATAAATTAAATGAAAAATACTCTCGAAGGGATCAATAGCAGAATAACTGAGGAAGAAGAACGGATAAGTGACCTGGAAGATAAAGTAGTGGAAATAACTACTGTAGAGCAGAATAAAGAAAGAAGAATGAAAAGAACTGAGGACAGTCTCAGAGACCTCTGGGACAACATTAAACGCACCAACATTCGAATTATAGGGGTTCCAGAAAAAGAAGAGAAAAAGAAAGGGACTGAGAAAATATTTGAAGGGATTATAGTTGAAAACTTCCCTAATATGGGAAAGGAAATAGTTAATCAAGTCCAGGAAGCACAGAGAGTCCCATACAGGATAAATCCAAGGAGAAACACGTAATGAACATATTAATCAAACTGTCAAATATTAAATACAAAGAAAACAAATTAAAAGCAGAAAGGGAAAAACAACAAATAACACATAAGGGAATCCCCATAAGGTTAACAGCTGATCTTTCAGCAGAAAATATGCAAGCCAGAAGGGAATGGCAGGACATATTTAAAGTGATGAAGGAGAAAAACCTACAACCAAGATTACTCTACCCAGCAAGGATCTAATTCAGATTTGATGGAGAAATTAAAACCTTTACACACAAGCAAAAGCTGAGAGTTCAGCACCACCAAACCAGCTTTACAACAAATGCTAAAGTGTCTTCTCTAGGCAAGAAACACAAGAGAAGGAAAAGACCTACAATAACAAACCCAAAACAATTAAGAAAACAGGAATAGGAACATACATATCGATAATTACCTTAAATGTAAATGGACTAAATGCTCCCACCAAAGACACAGACTGTCTGAATGGATACAAAAACAAGACCCATATATATGCTCTCTACAAGAGTCCCACTTCAGACCTAGAGACACATACAGACTGAAAGTAAGAGAATGGAAAATGATATTCCATGCTAATGGAAACCAAAAGAAAGCTGGAGTAGCAATTCTCATATCAGACCAAGTAGACTGTAAAATAAAGACGATCAGAAGAGACAAAGAAGAACACTACATAATGATCAAGGGATGAATCCAAGAAGATATAGCAATTGTAAATATTTATGCACCCAACATAGGAGCACCTCAATACATAAGGCAAATAGTAACAGCCATAAAAGGGGAAATCGACAGTAACACATTCATAGTAGGGGACTTTAACACCCCACTTTCACTAATGGGCAGATCATCCAAAATGAAAATAAATAAGTAAACACAAGCTTTAAATGATACATTAAACAAGATGGACTTAATTGATATTTATAGGACATTCCATCCAAAAACAACAGAATATATATTTTTCTCTAGGGCTCATGGAACATTCTCCAGGATAGATTATATCCTGGGTCACAAATCAAGCCTTGGTAAATTTAAGAAAATTGAAATCGTATCAAGTATCTTTTCCAACCACAACGCTATGAGACTAGATATCAATTACAGGAAAAGACCTGTAAAAAATACAAACACATGGAGTCTAAACAATACACTACTTAATAACGAAGTGATCACTGAAGAAGTCAAAGAGGAAATCAAAAAATACCTGTAACAAATGACAATGGAGACACGATGACCCAAAACCTATGGGATGCAACAAAAGCAGTTCTAAGAGGGAAGTTTATAGCAATAAAATCCTAACTTAAGGAACAGGAAACATCTCGAATAAACAACCTAACCTTGCACCTCAAGCAATTAGAGAAAGAAGAACAAAAAACCCCAATGTTAGAAGAAGGAAAGAAATCATAAAAATCAGATCAGAAAGAAATGAAAAAGAAATGAAGGAAACCATAACAAAGATCAATAAAACTAAAAGCTGGTTCTTGGAGAAGATAAACAAAATTGATAAACCATTAGCCAGACTCATCAAGAAAGAAAGGGAGAAGACTCAAATCAATCGAATTAGAAATGAAAAAGGAGAAGTAACAACTGACACTGCAGAAATACAAAAGATCATGAGAGTTTACTACAAGCAACTCTATGCCAATAAAATGGACAACCTGGAATGGACAAATTCTCAGAAATGCACAACATGCCAAGAGTGAATCAGGAAGAAATAGAAAATATGAACAGACCAATCACAAGCACTGAAATTGAAACTGTGATTAAAAATCTTCCAACAAACAAAAGCCCAGGACCAGATGGCTTCACAGGCAAATTCTATCAAACATTTAGAGAAGACCTAACACCTATCTTTCTGAAACTCTTCCAAAATATAGCAGAGGGAGGAACACTCCCAAACTCATTCTGCGAGGCCACCATCACCCTGATACCAAAGCCAGACAAGGATGTCACAAAGAAAGAAAACTACAGGCCAATATCACTGATGAACATAGATGCAAAAATCCTCAACAAAATACTAGCAAACAGAATCCAACAGCACATTAAAAGGATCATACACCATGATCAAGTGGGGTTATTCCAGGAATGCAAGGATTCTTCAATATATGCAAATCAATCAATGTGATACACCATATTAACAAAACCATATGGTCATCTCAATAGATGCAGATAAAGCTTCCGACAAAATTCAACACCCATATATGATAAAAACCCTCCAGCAAGTAGGCACAGAGGGAACTTTCCTCAACATAATAAACGCCATATATGACAAACCCACAGCCAACATCATCCTCAATGGTGAAAAACTGAAAGCATTTCCACTAAGATCAGGAAAAAGACAAGGTTGCCCACTCTCACCACTCTTATTCAACGTAGTTTTGGATGTTTTAGCCACAGCAATCAGAGAAGAAAAGGAAATAAATGGAATCCAAATCAGAAAAGAAGTAAAGCTGTCACTGTTTGCAGATGACATGATACTACAGAGAATCCTGAAGATGCTTGCTACCAGAAAACTACTAGAGCTAATCAATGAATTTGGTAAAGTTGCAGGATACAAAATTAATGCCCAGAAATCTCTGGCATTCCTATACACTAATGATGAAAAATCTGAAAGTGAAATCAAGAAAACACTCCCATTTACCACTGCAACAAAAAGAATAAAATATCTAGGAATAAACCTACCTAAGGAGACAAAAGACCTGTATGCAGAAAATTATAAGACACTGATGAAAGAAATTAAAGATGATACAAACAGATGGAGAGATATACCATGTTCCCGGATTGGAAGAAATCAACATTGTGAAAATGACTATACTACCCAAAGCAATCTACAGATTCAATGCAATCCCGATCAAACTACCACTGGCATTTTTCACAGAACTAGAACAAAAAATTTCACAATTTGTGTGGAAACACAAAAGACCCCGAATAGCCAAAGCAATCTTGAGAAGGAAAAGCGGAGCAGGAGGAATCAGGCTCCCTGACTTCAGACTATACTACAAAGCTACAGTAATCAAGACAGTATGGTACTGGCACAAAAACAGAAAGATATTGGATATCTTTGATACCCAAAGATATAATGGATATAATGGAACAGGATAGAAAGCCCAGAGATAAACCCATGCACATATGGTCACGTAATCTTTGATAAAGAAGGCAGGAATGTACAATGGAGAAAGGACAGCCTCTTCAATAAGTGGTGCTGGGAAAACTGGACTGGTACATGTAAAAGTATGAGATTAGATCACTCCCTAACACCATACACAAAAATAAGCTCAAAATGGATTAAAGACCTAAATGTAAGGCCAGAAACTATCAAACTCTTAGAGGAAAACACAGACAGAACACTCTATGACATAAATCACAGCAAGATCCTTTTTGACCCACCTCCTAGAGTAATGGAAATAAAAACAAACAAATGGGACCTTATGAAAGTGCAAAGCTTTTGGACAGCAAAGGAAACCATAAACAAGACCAAAAGCCAACCCTCAGAATGGGAGAAAATATTTGCAAATGAAGCAACTGACAAAGGATTAATCTCCAAAATTTACAAGCAGCTCATGCAGCTCAATAACAAAAAAAACAAACAACCCAATCCAAAAATGGACAGAAGACCTAAATAGACATTTCTCCAAAGAAGATATACAGATTGCCAACAAACACATGAAAGAATGCTCAACATCATTAATCATTAGAGAAATGCAAATCAAAACTACAATGAGATCCCATCTCACACCAGTCAGAATGGCCATCATCAAAAAATCTAGAAACAATAAATGCTGGAGAGGGTGTGGAGAAAAGGGAACCCTCTTGCACTGCTGGTGGGAATGTGAATTGGTACAGCCACTATGCAGAACCGTATGGAGGTTCCTTAAAAATCTACAAATAGAACTACCTTATGACCCAGCAATCCCACTACTGGGCATATACCCTGAGAAAACCATAATTCAAAAAGAGTCATGTACCAAAATGTTCATTGCAGCTCTATTAACAATAGCCAGGACATGGAAACAACCTAATGGTCTATCATCGGATGAATGGATAAAGAAGATGTAGCACCTATATACAATGGAATATTACTCAGCCATAAAAAGAAACGAAATTGAGCTATTTGTAATGAGGTGGATGGACCTAGAGTCTGTCATACAGATTGAAGTAAGTCAGAAAGAGAAAAACAAATACCATATGCTAACACATACATTTGGAGTTTAAGAAAAAAAAAATGTCATGAAGAACCTAGGGGTAAGACAGGAATAAAGACACAGACCTACTAGAGAATGGACTTGAGGATATGGGGAGAGGGAAGGGTAAGCCATGACAAAGTGAGAGAGTGGCATGGACATATATACACTACCAAACGTAAAATAGATAGCTAGTGGGAAGCAGCCGCATAGCACAGGGAGATCAGCTCGGTGCTTTGTGACCACCTAGAGGGGTGGGATAGGGAGGGTGGGCGGGAGGGAGACGCAAGAGGGAAGAGATATGGGAACATATGTATATGTATAACTGATTCACTTTTTTATAAAGCAGAAACTAACACACCATTGTAAAGCAATTATTCACCAATAAAGATGCAAAAAAAAAAGTACTGTAGGCACAATAAAATCACAGCAAAAAAAATTAAATTAAAATAAAGATTCAATCAACAGTTCAGACACATTTGTTTTTAAACTTGCAGATGCTGAACTTTATATTGTGGCTCATGACACTGGCATCAATCAGAATATTATTACTTTTGTTACTATTGTTGTACTTTTTTAATTTTAAAGGGCTTGAAAATTCTAAAACTAATTGTAGGCCTTGAGCTAAATATTTTATAGAAAATCTGCAATATTTTTTCCTGTCCTTTTGTGTGCCGTACAGCTATTCTTGTGAACTTACCCAACGTATTTTTGCTTCTTAGTATGCCTTGATATTTCAAGTACTGGCAAAAATGCAATAAGAATCAGACTGCACTGTCTGTTTGTGGTATGTTAAGATTGAGGGCAACAGTGAACTATTTTAGTTTTTGTTTTTTCCTATCTAGAGTTTTCCTTTTGGGAACCACTCCCCTCTCATCTCGTACACATGCCAATCACATTGTCCTACCTCCCCTACCAGTGGGGTAGGTATGATATCCCAGTGGGCCTGTCAGAACATCACATCTCATTTAGACAGTAATTATGCCAGAAGTGGGCACAAGACCTAACAGAGTTAGTCAAAATCCTTTTGAAGTTTTTATATGAACAGCAACAGAAAAAAATATCCCTTCCTTATCTTCAAGGACCTTGAGCATAAAGAACCCTGTTAGCCTAGAGCTTACAGGGCCACCTTTGCTACAGCATGTCCCAAGTCTGTATTCCTTCTGAAAGCTCTAAGAGACAATCAATTCTGTGTGCTTTACTCAAATCCAGAGACTTAAACGTAAATCTCATTTTAAAATATCTTCAAAGAAACATTAAGAATAATGTTTGACCAAATATCTGGATACCACTGCCAGACAAACTGACACACAAAATTAACCATCACAAATGGAAAGGAGGAAATGGGCACATTAACTTTAATAGGAAGTAAGGACAAGAAAAAGTCATTTTTAAGATGGGAGAACTCAAAGCATATTTACATTCTGAAAGGATATATCAAGTAGAGGTAAAAAATAATTTGTTTGAGAGTGAGAGACAATATCTAATATCCTCGAGTAGATAAAAAGGATGGAATCTGATGCACAAGGAAATGAACTGACCTTCACAGGGATCATGGAGAGTTCTTTTTGGTAACAGGAGGGAAAGCAGAGACATTGCGGGGTGGGTATGATGCATGCACGTAAGTTTTTATGGTGATGGAAATTTGTGGAAATTCCCTTTCAATTACTCCAATTTTCTTAGTAAAATAAGAAGTTAGGTAATCAGCTGCGAGAAAGGATAAAGGAGAGGATTTGGGGGTTTGAGGAAAGAGAAGGAAGTATAACCCAGAAAAGAGAGAAAAATGAATGACTTAGACAATAGAGTAGGAGTGCTTGGTGGTACCCCACTTTCAAATAGTGGTCATGAATTTAAAGTGATACCAATTAGTGTACAGTTTTGTGGGTTTTTTCTAGCAGAATTCAGTAGGACGGGCATAGGCATAGAAAACAGAGACAGATTTAACCAGAGTGGTGGTTTAGCCAACTAAGCATGACAAAGGAGGACAGGGCCAAAGAATGGAAGGTGTATGCAAGGAACTGATTGAAATGATTGCCCACAGAATCTGACTTGTATAATGACATACAATAATGTAAGTGAAGATAAGACAAGGTAAGGGATAATGAAAAGCTGAAATTATCAATTGAATGAAAATTTCCATGTGACAGAAGAGTTGTTGAACTCAATTTACTAGAAGGAATGAACTAGGAATATAGGAGGAAGCAATGTGAGAGTGAGATCAATGAAATCAAGGTTATGAATCAATTAAAGCTACTGATAATTACAAGGTGAAGAGCATGGCAATAAGACGGTGCCTGTGGTAAGGTACAAGACAAAAGTCATTGAAAGAAAAGACATTAAGGAAGTGGGGCGGAGGGGTGAGTCAAGAGGTCGGAATGTGATGCTGATATCACCAAGAATTCTGACAACATCAATGTCCTCCAAAGTTCACCAGGAACATATTTGTATTTAAACAAGTCAGAGTCTCACTCATTGCAGCAAGAGAGAATACAAACCATGGGGAATCATGGAGTATCTCAGTAAAAGGGTGTCAGCAAAAACCAATGATAGTATTTGGACTTCGGTTGAGGGATTGAGAGAGGATCTAAGGAAGCTGGTGTCACTCCATACTAGATGGTGTCAGAAATTGGGAATAATTCTGTAACTGAGTACCTCAATAAATCTTTCTAGGGAGGGCAAACTAAAGCAAGGCTAAAGCTATAACTGATGAAAAGGTAGCAACTACTCCTTTTGGCTAAGAGAGAAAGATACTTGGTATTTTAAACAAAGTTATGAAGTAGTCTTATTTTCTCTCTTTTTATCATAGTCTCAGAGGGTGAGGTTGATATTCTGTGAGACTGTTTATTATCCAACAAAAAAGTACCAAGGCAGATGGTAACTAGACTTATTGTGGTGATCACTTCATAATGCATAAAAATGCTGAATCACTACGTTGTACATCTGAAACTAATATAATATTGTATGTTAATTATAATTCAATAAGAAAGTAACATACAGTAGCTTCCAGCTGTCAGGGGATGTTCTTTGCTTGGTTTAAAAATTACTTTCTCAACAAGAATAATGTTAAGAGAGTGTCGGTAAAATCTTTAAGGAATAAGAGGAAGGGACCTGGGAGTGTAAATGACTGCAAACAGGTATAGGGGAGGTAGAATCTGATAACATGAGACACAAAGATGTATGTTTTTTTGTTTCTTTAAATAGGAGGTTGGGAGGATTGACTGGAAGCAGCAACAAGAAGTAAGGATGGTACTTCTTCCATCTCTAGGCCCAATAATAAGAAGGAAACCAGTCACGATGTAAGAGGGCTACAGAAGAAGCAATGTCATCAAGGGGACACTTGGTTTTAGTTATAGCAGAAGACAAAAAGAATACTCACAGAAGAAAATGAGGATATGTGCACAATGCAAAGGTTTCAGAAGATGGATAGCAGTAGGACTTAGGGTTAGAAAAAGGGATGTACAGAACCATGTGAGGGATGACCTGGTCCTACAGCAGATAATGGTCGTAAAGCTGTGAGTGTTAAGAGGAAGGAGGGAGGGAGAAAGTTACCAGAATTACTTAAAACTCTGGATTCTCACTTGAATCATGGCATCGGAGGCCTGGAGTTCTACACTGAGGCAATCTTCATCATTGCACAAGTACTATCAAAACTCTTGCTAAGGACTGACCTATAAACGGATACTCTTACCCTGAAAATGTAGGCTCCCCTTCAAACTAGAAAGTGTTATTTGTTGCTAGTTCACTGAAATGTTTTTATTACTTGAGTTTATTTTAATGAATCACAAAAGCTAAGGAAGTTGCTCAGTTAATCTGACATATTATATTACATTTATTTTTGGAAAAGTCTCTGGATGGCTCTTAGAATTTTCTTCTTATTCTTTACTGAGTAATTAAATAATTGTGGACTTCATTTGCTTGTTCTTTGGGTATCTTAGTATTTGCTTCAATTATGCAGTCATTTAACTTAGCTGTTCAGTCATTAAAATAGGTATTACTTGACTACCATAGGCAAAACACTATGCTGAGGACCCTGTTTACTTATTCCATTTATTTAGCCATGAATTTTGATATATTACTAGGAAGTAGAATAGCACTGTGTTTAAGAATGGGGGCCCCAAGTCAAATTGTGTGGACCTGAACCCCAGTTACACTGCTGATAATTAGGTGACCTTGTGTAAGCACTCTTAGTTTCAATCTTTGCATCTGTAAAATGGAGTTAATAATAGTACCTAGCTCATGGATTGTGAGATGATTAAATGAGATAATATATGTAAAGTATTCAGCACAGTAACGTCTTGGCTTCTAGATAATATACCTCACTATATTACTTGCCATGGTTATTATAGTTATTGTTGTTGAGTTCATCATTATTATTTTATCATGGTATAGTGAGAAAAGTCCTTGATCTGTATTTGTATGGCAGCTGGGAAAGCTACTTAATGTCTCTGAGATTTCTTTATCTGTAAAATGTATACCATAGTACTAATTTCAACAGGACCATGAGAGGATTAAATATGATGGTAAATATGCAAATGGCTAACATAAAGTAGGCATATCATAAGTGTTCGTTTCCTTCTTTCTCATCTGCCACTATCAATGTGAAACCTAGATATATTTCCAAAGATAGCACTCTCCTTTACTGGTTGCTTAGTCTTCAGAGCATAGTATCAAGTACAGACAAGTATCTGATGAAGCTTTTAGGCATCCAGGAGACAAGTATCACTGAGCAGAGAGGAATAGAGGGTCACTTCCTTTTGAAATAAGGACTTCTATAAGCATCAATCTTCCTTTAGTGTTAAAAATGTCTCCGAGTACATAGAAGCAGAGAAGTGTACCCACGATAAGTACTGGAGTTTTACATAAAGTAATCTGGTTTGCCCTGCTAGAGGCAGAAGAGAATAAATATTTTTCTGAGAGAGAGTGCAAAATTTCCAAAGCATCACTGAATGACTTCTGCCTGAAACTACGTAACTTTCCATCCACTTATCCTCTTACTTCAACCAGTTGAGCAACTTTCTCCCAATTTCCAACCAGCCCTGTGACATTACCTTCCCTGAATGGCACTCTCAGATTCAAGGAAGTACCATGATTCCCTACGTCATTCAAGTAAAATCAAAATAGATGAGAGACTTCTATGTGCTCACATTCTAAGTCATGACATTCAAGAAAATAATCATGTCTAAAAACATTGCCTGAATGACTAATGTGGCAGGGTACTGTGCTGGCTACTGGGCACGCAGCAATGAATAGGTTATAGACAAGGGGGTAGTGATGGTAAAGGAGATGAACTAATCAAGAAACAATTAGGAGAAAATACTATATCAAACCTGTATGTGGGGATATGAAGGAGAAGAAAGATTCTAGGATAATTTCTAGATTTCTGGCTTGGATGACAGGGTAGGTAGTGATATGATTCACTGACAGGAAACAAAATGAATAGACATTTGGTATTTGTTCTTTTTTTTTCCTTTGAAGGAGACAAAAATGGAGAGATAATAATATCTGCTTTGGTATTACTGAATATAAAACTCTAGAACTCAGGGTAAAAGACTGGAGCTGTAATTACTGAGCTAAGTCAACGTATACACAGGAGATAGAGCTATGGGAATAGATGAGAGTAGCCAGCCAGGGAGACTGTGTCCCTCCCTGCTTCTTCCTTGCCACCCACAGTTATGTAAAATAGTAACATTAAGACAGAGAGTCATCTTCAAACATTTCTCCCTGTCCATAGTACTTCCCTCTCATTAATGTAACCTGTATGGTTGCCAAGAATAAAATGGTCTTTTGAGCACTCTCTTATCCCATCTCTGTGCATTATTTCTCTCATTTTCCCTAGTTAATGAATGGGAGTATCATTCAACACTACATACCATGTACTTGATAAGTAGTATTTTAAGGCCTAAATTGATTGACTTCTGATAAGGGAAGATATTTCCTCAACACTTCTGAAGTCTTCCTTAGCACATCCAAAATTCCCAACAGGGGTAGATCAGTGGACCAATCCAGCAGAAAGTCAAAATAAGAAGGAACTAGGTCAAAAGTTTAGTACTATTCCTTCTGGGCAGAGGGATTTTGAGTGATATTTTCCCCTGGATTTTTTTTCTATGTTTCTCTATTAAAAAAAAAAACACTCAAAATAAATATGCATTGCTTTAATAATCAGGAAAAAAATTTTTAATGAAGTCAGTCTTGCAAAACCTTCCAGATCAGCCAAAGACTCTGGCATAGTCAATTGAAAAGGGGTTTCATGAAAATCACAGTGGGATATGCTCAGCACAGAATTACTGGATGGATGAAGAAGACTAAAGCAGGGAACGTCATCAACTAGCAAGTACTCTCAAGGTCCTGTTTTTGTTTCATGAAAAATGGTCTAGACCTCCCAGAAGAGCCTGTAACAAACATAACGTTCAAAATAGGAATTATTCATCTAATGATTTCTGCAGGCAGCAAAAATGAGTCTATCATCTCAGAAGTAATTTTCTGGAAGGCAAGTTAAATTTATGACATTATGTCACTTTCATAAGCCAGGAACTTTGAATCTATCTAGAAGAGACAAGCTAAGGACCACTTTGCATCCAGAAGAAACTAAAGGGCAGTGTCAATGTCCTTCCAGATGGAAAGAGTTCTTTATTTTTGTTTCTAAGCACATACAGTCACATTACATTATGGAAATGGAATGGTTTGATGATAGTTGTTTAGACCAGTCTGTCATGCATTACCTATGGTGCAAGGCAAAAGCAAAAAGAGCTACTGTGTCTATGGGCTTTCTCAGAATTACCAGAATAAAAATCACTGCCCTTTTGTTCAAGCTTTTTTCTTTCTTTTGAGACACAGCAAAACATCAATTTTCAAGTTAAGATGAAGTGTGACACTTCAATGAAAAGAAAGCTATGGAAGCCACATACTGAACGTACAGTGCACCGTGGAGTAAGCAGCCTACAGATGGAAGGAAACTAATAAACTTTTTTGCCTATATTTGCCAAAATGAAAAGAAAATGAAAGCCATCAAGCACTTATATACCATGTCTAGCATTTAATACAATATTTACACATGGCAATAAGTAAAAATATAATTTGGTGTATCTCTAAGGATTATGTAAAACAGTGCATTTCCATCACCTCATTAGATGGCCTAATCCACCAGCACTTGCCATCACATAAACCAGGATGTGGCTTTGTTTTGACCACCAACAAGCTCTAACAAGTGTCTTCCGTTCCTGGGAAGATTCTATTCAAATATCAGATATGGTTGGTGAAAACTAGCTATTATAAAGAAAAGTGGGTTGATTTTTCTCTATGAAGAGATCCATCATAAATGCTAAAATGTATCTTGATTCTTTTCATGTATGGGGAATGAATTATAATTAAAGAAGCATTCCTTTCCTCAGACACATTTCTTCACACTTCTTCAGTTGCATTATGAGAACAGCATGGCACTGTCCTCAAAATCTCTGTGGACCCACCATGTCCAGTCTTATATTTTTGTCCCTACTTGTTTATTTAGCCACAAATTTATCCAGAGGCCTATGTGCTACTCTGTTCTCTTTCCAAGATGTACTTACAAGCTTATTTGGAATAATTTCAAGCTCTGATAAGGGCAGTTAAATTTAAGTGGAAAAGTTTGGAGAAGCCTGGAAGACGAAATCATGAAAGAAAATTAGAAGCTATTTTCAGGAAGAGGTTGCTTGAAAAAAGTTGAATAGAGATACTCACATTGTGGGTACTGAATTGTGTGTTTTAACAGCTAAAATGGTAAATTTTATGTTATGTGGATTTTACAACAGCAAAAACGGCCCAAGTAAAAGGAAAAAAAAAATCTTTTATCACAGACTCATAGCACTTCAGAATTATAAATAACTTTAAATGTTGTCTAGGCAAATTTTCTTAAGCTGCTGGCAACAACCATTGTGTAAGTCATGAAGTCAATTTACATGAGACCAGCATTTTTTAACAAAATAATAGAAGAGAGAACGTCTGAGTGTGTGTCACGTATAGTAAGGGCAAGTATAGTTTAATGAAACCATGCTTCAGTTCTGTATGCATGCGTGTGTTTATGTACTGAGTTGTGATGTAAAATATATTTCCCACCACATGTTATAGTTTAAAAAGTTAGAAGTATCTAGTCTGGGCCAATTTTTCATCTTAAGCAATATGCCCTCCTCGAAACTTCTGACCCTTACATTAAAAAGGCAAAGGTAGAAGATTCTAAATTTAACAGTGGTAAATACGCAAATGATAGTAGACCTAACTAATAAAATCAGATACAGTCAAATACCAAGATCATAGGCATGTCCAATTTTGAAACAACTCAAGCATAAAACTGTAGTACTGATGTTGACTAGTAGATAGCCTTTGTGATCTGTCATTTACAAAAATGACTCAGGATGTGACCCTGAAAACTGCAGGATGAGTCATTTCCATGCCGAGGAACACAGTAGGATAGAAATGAAGTAATAAGCCTTTTGAACATTTAAGAAAGCAAAACCTTATAGGGAAATGGCAATTGGCATTCTGCAGAAACTATTTCCAATTAAACTGTAAGTATGTGACAAATATTATGGAGTTTAAGAAAGTAAAAACGTAGTAGGACAATATAAAGTCACTAGAAGTGATTTTCTTATTTATATGCGATCCTAATAAAAACTATACGGATAATTTCTGTCTCTATAGAACTGGAAAACAAAATTATTTAACCTAGTGAAATAACTAGAAGGAAAACAAGAATAGGATAATATATGTACTTCTTTGCATAGAGAATTGTAGTGAATTTCTTCTAACAATCTTAGGTACAATTTTAAAAGATAATAAACAAAACAGGAGAAAGAAAAGTCACTAATAATTTCTATATTTACACATGGTACTCAGCTCTTTTAGATAATGAAATAGCCACTGAATAGCTCATGTGAGTACAGGACTGCACTGAGCAGCCACAGATGACACTGAGAGTGGACAAGGTGATAAATTTCAGGGAAAATGGCTAAATTCTACTTAAAATGATTATAGGATCTAATTTCTTAGCTATGTTCCTTGTGAAAAAATACAGTAAATAATTTCATTTATTTCCCTGAAATAATCTATAGCAAAAGTTTTGCAGACAAACTAATTCACAAATGGTTGGAAATCATCAGCTCAGATACTGTAAAACTAACAAAAAGCATTCTACCTTTGTGCAAAGTCATGGTGAATATAAATCTAGACTAATGTATTGCAGTTCTGGCCACAGGGATCTAAGAAATATATAATGGAGTTTGAGAAAATCTAAGGAGTTAGACTTTTTAAAACTAATTAGAATTTGATACAATCTTAACATATATATTTTTTAAATGGATCAAGTATGGTGTTACCTTCATCTCCAGTACCACCAAATATTGAGTAAGGGTGAGCCTATCCAGTGAAAATCAAAGTTATTTTAACCTCAAATTCCTAGTGGTTTGTTATAATAAACGAGGACATCTCAGTCGACAATGAGGTCTTTGTTCTGCAAAATCCACCTTTTTACAGATAAGATGTATCAACACACATGGCCCTTCTTCCTGATCTTCTGAGACCCACTAGGCACTCCTGGCAGAGAAAACAAGGACCTTATTCCTGGTCTAAGTCACTCATCAATGAGTGTCAGATGCTTTCCTGGAAAATATGGCAAAGGAGAAAATGCAGTGCATCCTAAAATGGTATTTACCCTACATACAGTGGGGTACCAATAAGAACTTCCTGACAATCTTGACTTAAAATTTTCTGCTTCCAGAAATGCTGAAAATAAAAACCCAAAACCAAAGACACTTATGCAAGATAACCTCTTCTCATGTACTGAAAATAATTTCTAGGCAGCACTCATAAACATTCCACAACTTTTCTCAAAGGAGGTTTTACCATGGCTTAAGAAGCTCTGATGTAAATACGTTCAGACAAACTATACTTGAAAGCAGTTGAGAAGTCACCATTTCCCCTGCTCTGAAAAGAACTTGGGGGAAAAGGGAAACACTATCACCTTCTGAAAATTAAACTGATAAAATATTTTTAAATGACAAAACTGTCTACCTAAAGAAGTAACCAAAGTGACAAGTGAGTAACTGAGGGATCTAGAACACTCAAAATTCCAATTCATGTAATTTAGAGATGCAAAGTTGAAGTGTGATCATAACTGGAAAAGGTGAAATCTCAACTATTACCCTCACTCTAAAGAACAAATCTAATTTATATAATCTAATTTAAATCTAGTTTATGGAAGAACTATTTTATAAGAGAATAATAACCAACATGGAGTCTATTTAGAAGGAAAAAGATGTTGAATGTTTTTCTAGGAAAATCTAGCCAGTAAGATATTTACAACTGGCTATGATGGATAAACAGTCCCCTGACTTACCCTCCGGCTATAAACAAGCTATAAAACTGAACAAAATACATGAAAGGAAAAAAACCCTTGTTCTCATTAGAGGAGAGCACAGGACTGAGATACTGAAATGATCAAGTTAATTTATAAGTCACTTAACTGCTTGCCAGAGCAAAGCCCAACACTCTTCAAAGAAAGATTAAGAAGATCTGGACCCTTAACAATGCAACAATAATAATGCCCAGTGTCTAAGTATGCTAAGAAGCAGGCAAATGTGACCTGTAAGCCAGGAGAAATTTCAGTCAATAAAAACAGACTGAAAAATTACAGAGAACTTTAAAAACAAAGCTATCAAAAATATGCTCTCCATGGTCAAGGATTAAAGGAAAACATAGTGATAACAGAAACAAAAGATATATAAAAACAAATAAAATGGAAATTTAACACATGAAAAATACAATCTGAAATGACACTTTCACTGGATGAGGTTAAAAGCAGATTAGACACTGCAGAAGAAAATTTCAGTGAACTTGAGGTCATAGCAGAAGCTAAAAATAAAAAATTGAACAGAGACACACTGACTGGTTGAACAAAGAAATATACATGGTCAAAATGTTTCAAATTTAATGAAACTATAAACCTAAAGATTCAAGACACTCAAAAAACCCCAAAAAGGATAAACATAAAGGAAACCCAAATAGGATGTATCATAATCGTACTACCAGAAACCATTTATAAGGAAAAAAAAATTAAAGCAGCTAGGACAAAAAGAGATACAATTCATACAAACAAAGATAACAATGATCAAAGAATTTTTGTCAGCAACTCTTCAAGCTAGAAAATAGTGAAACTGAATCTTCAAATGCATGCCAATTGGAGAGAAAAAAGTAAAGCAGTCTTTACTCTCAGACAACATGATTAACTACGTAGAAAATCCTAAAGAATCTACAAAATACTATTAGAGCTAATAAGTGAGTTTAGAAAGATAGCAAGATACATGGTCGATATTTAAAAATCAACTGGATTTCTGCTATTTATCAACAATCAATTACAAAATAAAATTTTCTAAATTCTATCTTTCAGAAAATAATTAAATAAATTAAATTTAACAAAATAGGTGCAAGACCTGTCAATTAAAAGCTACCTAGTACTGATAATAGAATTTAAAGATTTTTTAAAATATGGATTGAAAGAACTATTATTTTTAAGATGGAAAATCTTTTCTAATTGATCTATAGATTCAATGCAATTCCAATCAAAATCCTATCAGACTTTTCAGAGAAATTGATAAACTGATTCTAAAATGTATATGGAAATCCAAAGGACAATTCTGAAAAAAAGTAGCAGGACTAGTACTACTACAAGCTTTTGAAACTTATTATGAGAGCACAGTAATAAGACAATGCAATATTCATAGACCTATCAATGAAACAGACTAGAGAATCCAGAAGTAGACACATTCTTGGAAGGTAAATTGATTTGATACAAAAGTGACAAGGTAATTGAATGGGGCAAAGAATAGATTTTATGACTGCTAGAACTTGGCATCAATGTGCAAAAAATAAAGCTCAGCATTTCTCTCACATCATAAACAAAAGTACCTTGAAGCATATTATTGACCTAAAAATGAAATCTACAACTACAAAGCTTTTAGAAGAAAAGAAGAGGAAAATGTTCAAAGTAGGCAAAATTTCCAGAAATGGGTCAACATAAAATACCAATCAGAAAGTAAAACAATGATAAATTGGAGCAACAGTAATTTTAAAATTCTGCTCTTCCAAAGAAACAAACAAGAAAATTAAAGTCACAAAGTAGGAAAAAATATTTGCAATTCATATATCTGATATAGAACTTCGATCCAGAATATGTAAACAACTTGTAAAACTCAACAAAAAATTAAGCAACAAACAGAATCCAACAGCACATTAAAAGGATCATACACCATGATCAAGTGGGGTTTATTCCAGGAATGCAAGATTTCTTCAATATACGCAAATCAATGTGATACACCATATTAACAAATCGAAGGAGAAAAACCATATGGTCTTCTCAATAGATGCAGAGAAAGCTTTCGACAAAATTCAACACCCATTTATGATAAAAACCCTGCAGAAACTAGGCATAGACGGAACTTTCCTCAACATAATAAAGGCCATAGATGACAAACCCACAGCCAACATCATCCTCAATGGTGAAAAACTGAAAGCATTTCCACTAAGAACAGGAACAAGACAAGGTTGCCCACTCTAACCATTCTTATTCAACATAGCTTTGGAAGTTTTAGCCACAGCAATCAGAGAAGAAAAGAAAATAAAAGGAATCCAAATCGGAAAAGAAGTAAAGCTGTCACTGTTTGCAGATGACATGATACTATACATAGAGAATCCTAAAGATGCTACCAGAAAACTACTAGAGCTAATCAATGAATCTGGTAAAGTAGCAGGATACAAAATTAATGCCCAGAAATCTCTGGCATTCCTATACACTAATGATGAAAAATCTGAAAGTGAAATCAAGAAAACACTCCCATTTACCATTGCAACAAAAAGAATAAAATATCGAGGAATAAACCTACCTAAGGAGACAAAAGACCTGTATGCAGAAAATTATAAGACACTGATGAAAGAAATTAAAGATGTTACAAATAGATGGAGAGATTTACCATGTTTTTGGGTTGGAAGAATCAACATTGTGAAAATGACTATACTACCAAAAGCAATCTACAGATTCAATGCAATCCCGATCAAACTACCACGGGCATTTTTCACAGAACTAGAACAAAAAATTTCACAATTTCTATGGAAACACAAAAGACCCCGAATAGCCAAAGCAATCTTGAGAAGGAAAAACGGAGTTGGAGGAATCAGGCTACCTGACTTCAGACTATACGACAAAGCTACAGTAATCAAGACAGTATGGTACTGGTACAAAAACAGAAACATAGATCAATGGAACCGGATAGAAAGCCCAGAGATGAACCCACGCACATATGGTCACCTAATCTTTGATAAAGGAGGCAGAAACGTACAGTGGAGAAAGGACAGCCTCTTCAATAAGTGGTGCTGGGAAAACTAGACAGGCACATGTAAAAGTATGAGATTAAATCACTCTCTAACATCATACACAAAAATAAGCTCAAAATGGATTAAAGACCTAAATGTAAGGCCAGAAACTATCAAACTCTCAGAGGAAAACACAGGCAGAACACTCTATGACATAAATCAGAGCAAGATCCTTTTTGACCCACATCCTAGAGAAATGGAAATAAAAAAAAATAAACAAATGGGACCTAATGAAACTGCAAAGCTTTTGGACAGCAAAGGAAACCATAAACAAGACCAAAAGACAGCCCTCAGAATGGGAGAAAATATTTGCAAATGAAGCAACTGACAAAGGACTAATCTCCAAAATTTACAAGCAGCTCAATAAGAAAAAAAACAAACAACCCAATCCAAAAACGGGCAGAAGACCTAAACAGACATTTCTCCAAAGAAGATATACAGACTGCCAACAAACACATGAAAGAATGCTCAACATCATTAGTCATTAGAGAAATGCAAATCAAAACTACAATGAGATATCATCTCACACCAGCCAGAATGGCCATCATCAAAAAATCTAGAAACAATAGGGCTTCCCTGGTGGTGCAGTGGTTGAGAGTCCGCCTGCCAATGCAGGGGATATGGGTTCGTGCCCTGGTCTCAGAAGATCCCACATGCCTCAGAGTGGCTGGGCCCGTGAGCCATGGCCACTGAGCCTGCGCGTCCGGAGCCTGTGCTCCACAATGGGAGAGGCCACAACAGTGAGAGGGCCGCGTACTGCAAAAAAAAAAAAAAAAAAATCTAGAAACAATAAATGCTGGAGAGGGTGTGGAGAAAAGGGAACACTCTTGAACTGCTGGTGGGAATGTGAATTGGTACAGCCACTATGGAGAACAGTATGGATGTTCCTTAAAAAACTACAAATAGGGCTTCCCTGGTGGCGCAGTGGTTGAGGGTCCGCCTGCCGATGCAGGGGACACGGGTTCGTGCCCCGGTCCGGGAAGATCCCACATGCCGCGGAGCGGCTGAGCCCGTGAGCCATGGCCGCTGAGCCTGCGCATCCGGAGCCTGTGCTCCACAACGGGAGAGGCCACAACAGAGAGGGGCCCACGTACCGCAAAAAAAAAACAAAAAAAACTAAAAATAGAACTACCATATGACCCAGCAATCCCACTACTGGGCATATACCCTGAGAAAACCATAATTCAAAAAGAGTCGTGTACCAAAATGTTCATTGCAGCTCTATTTACAATAGCCAGGAAACAGAATCAACCTAAGTGTCCATCATCGGATGAATGGATAAAAAAGATGTGGCACATATATACAATGGAATATTACTCAGCCATAAAAAGAAACGAAATTCAACTATTTGTAATGAGGTGGATGGACCTAGAGTCTGTCATACAAAGTGAACTAAGTCAGAAAGAGAAAGACAAATACCGTATGCTAACACATATATATGGAATTTAAGAAAAAAAAAATGTCATGAAGAACCTAGGGGTAACACAGGAATAAAGACACAGACCTACTAGAGAATGGACTTGAGGATATGGGGAGGGGGAAGGGTAAGCTGTGACAAAGTGAGAGGGTGGCATGGACATATATACACTACCAAACGTAAAATAGATAGCTAGTGGGAAGCAGCCGCATAGCACAGGGAGATCATCTTGGTGCTTTGTGACCACCTAGAGGGGTGGGCTAGGGAGGTGGGAGGGAGGGAGGGAGATGCAAGAGGGAAGAGATATGGGAACATATGTATATGTATAACTAATTCACTTGGTTATAAAGCAGAAACTAACACACCATTGTAAAGCAATTATACTCCAATAAAGATGTAAATAAATAAATATCTTTGTGGTACCAACCCATGTATTTTTAGAAATTAAAAACATCTGGAAGGATTTGTCATGATATGTCAATTGTTCAAGTTTTAAAAGACTGTAGGCCCCTCATTCTTCTTTTGGAACCTTCCTCCTTTCCTCTACAGAGGTGACATTTGAAACCAGTATCCCCAAGTTCACTGCCAGTGTCCCTAAGTACAACCATCTGTAGTGAGAAAGGTCAAGGTTATTTTGGGTTTGAAGAAAGTTCTAGAAATCAAGAAAAAAATGGAAGGAGCTATAATATATTGTGCATACAGTATGTTACCAGTTTAGAGTCAGAATATATGTATCCTGAGTCCAACATCAGTACTCTCATGAATGACTTCCTGTCCAAAAATACATAATATACATAAATGTGTAAGGTGTGTGTGTGTGTGTGTGTATACATACACATACATATGTATATATATCTGAGAGAGAGAGAAGACAAATGTGAATGATGCCAAAGTATCAATTTACTTCATCTTTGAGGGAGGGTGGGAGGGGGGGAGACACAAGAGGGAAGAGATATGGAACATATGTATATGTATAACTGATTCACTTTGTTATAAAGTAGAAACTAACACACCACTGCAAAGCAATTATACTCCAATAAAGATGTTAAAAAAAAAATTCAGCAACAAATGAAAAATGGGCAAAGGACTGGAACAGAAACTTCACAAATGACTATATACAAATGACAAACAGGCATATAAAAGATACCATCATCATGCTCATAAGGGAAATGCCAATTGAAAAGTACAATAAGACTAAATTTAGAAGATTGATAATAGCAAATGTTGATGAGAATGTGGAGCAACTGGAACTTGCATAAATTGCCGGCAGGATTGTAAAATGACACAAATTCTTTGGAAAACAGTTTTGCAATGTCTTAAAAAGTAAAGCATGCACTTACCATACAATCCATCAACTGCATCCTTAAATATTTCCCCAAGAGCAATGTAAACATATAGCCACACAAAGACACTGCACGTGAAGGTTCAGTTGAGTTCATACTAGACAAAACCTGGAAATAATACAAGTGTCTACGAACTTGTGAATGGTGAATGGATTCAGAAAGTGTGGTAAAATCCAACAGTCACAGGCCCTCCGTGAGGGTGTCAGTGGCAGCCTGGGTCTCCCTAGGTCTGTCCATGCTATTCTCAGGGTTCTGCACACACACAAACTGTTCTCCCTCATTCAAAAATCCTTTCATATTCTGATAGCTTTAGCTGTGAAAAATATGACAAGACATCCAGGTTCTTGCTATATCATTCTCTTGGTCTTGTCAGGTCCCCCATACAATGGAATACTACTCAGCAATGAGAAGGAGCAATCTACTGATATGCACAACATGAATGACACTCAAAATCAACGCGCTAAGTGAAAGCAGCTGAACCCAAACGAATACATACTTTATCATTCCATTTACATAAAAGCCTAGAAAAGGCAAACCTAATCTACAGTGACAGGAAGGAAGCATATCAGTGGTTGTCTAGGCCAGGAGGGGACTGGGGTATTACTGATGTAGAAGCCCTAAGGAACTTTCGATGATGATGGAAATTTTCTGTGTCTTGATTATGGTACACATGTGTCAAACTTATCAAACTGTACACTTAATATAGAGATATTTTATTGAATATAAATTACACCCCTATAAAATTGACTTAAAATATTTATTAAGAGACCAGGTCTGTATACTGAATGAATGCTTATCTAAAACATCTGAAGAACAGGGGTCAGTTAAGCGAAGTACTTTATCAGGGGCTGTTATATGTATCATCCCTATTCCTTTATATCCAATGAATTAGAAGGCAATAAGATAAATTTTACACTCTAGCTGTGTTAATTGAAAGTTTTTCCATAACCCAAAAACTGTTTTTCAATATTGTACGGGCTTAGGATCATTTTATGAAGAGGGATTATTAATACTGTGTTATAGAAAATTAAGGCATAGATAATTGGGTTAAATCCATTCTGAAAGTAAAAGTAAGCTGAAATAAAGCTATAATGTAGCTATGTAGTCAAACATTACATTTGTGTATATATATATGTATATATATATATACATATACATGCTATTTATGAGAGCTCACAGGTTACATTACAAATAAATTGGAATTTTGGAATTTACTGACGCTGCAATTAATATGGAAATAGTTAAATAATTTTTCTGAAAAGATGAACTATGAGTTGATATTATTTTATTTAGGTCACCCAGTTCTCAGATCAGATAATATGCTCTTTCTGAATATATCTGATTGACACACAACTTCTCAAAGAAAGCAAATTATAAAATTTTACATCTAAACATGTTAAAGAAAATAAAAAACAACCCAGCATTTTTCGCATGTAAAGCACATCCTACCTCTGTCCACTCACTGGCTTTATTTTCTATCTTACAAGTTTTTGCTTCATGATTATCTGTTGTATTCACTCTAGCAGATAAAATGCAGAGAGATATAGAGAGGAATTTTTCAAACTGCTCACTTAATTCCTTATCTTTAACCCAGATCTACACTTTAAAAGCAGAATTATTTTACATATACTGAGAATATACAGTGTGGCAGACACTGAGAGGAGTATAAAGATAAGGCAGGATCCACAATAACAAAGAGTCCCATAGAAGATACATATTTAAAGTGAACAGATTCTGGTGTTCTTTGGAATGCTATCTCCAAAAATTTTAATACTGGCAATAAACTACTTGAAAAGCTTACAATAACTCAACTATATTCTCTTTCCTCTGTGATTTCATTCAAAACCAATAGGCATGTACTCATGTGAAAACAACTAAAATTATCTGTGGAAATGGTACAAATTACTTCATAATAAATGAAAAACACAAAGATTTTGTTTTAAATTATCTTCTGGAGCAACTCATCTATGAGTACAGTATCTTGTTTTATAGATTTTGTTAACATTTAGTTTACATGACCACTCCATAAATATCAGGGTTATACCATGTGCTCTTCTATCCGCTGTGAGTGGGAATATATTAGATGAATTAGATCTTTGCTTCCTTTGTTGCATATCATCTCATATTTTTGTATTAACCACCTGTGAGTGACCTTTCAACAACAAAAACAACAAAGTAATAATAGTAATAAAGCAAAAACAAAGCAACATTTTAGCAGTCAAGGAAAATGGCTGCACTAAAGACAGAAAAAGTAGTCTCTATACACATGCAAAGATGGCTAAAATCAAACTCAGACATTATTAATTGGTCCAGGATGTCTCAGAACGCTATGACCCATGGCTGTCAAAAATCACTGCTATGATAAAAAAAAAATACCAGAAATTGTGGTTGCGTTAATGGGGTGGGGGTGGGGATGAATTTCCAAGGTAATTTGGCAAATATGTGAAAGGACTGAAAAACTAGAACTGAAGAATCCATATAAAAACTAAGCCCAAACGTACCAATTGAATTATTTTTTTATTTGCAAGGCACCTAAACCAATTGCCCTTTCTTTTACAATGAGAAGGAAAGACTGACAATTGAAGCAGCATATAACGCTGCATGGGTTACGCCAAAAAGAAAGGAATCTTCGAACAGTTTTAAGATGCAAAGTGGTCAGGAGGTACTTTTGGAAGGTCAGTTGGTAAATCCTGAAGGTCTTTCCCTCATTTTCCAAATGTCATATACCATAGAACCAGTCTTAGAATTTTCACAGACCGATGTTCTTTGGACACACCTGAAGGTAGTTCAGAGGTGATATTGTTTAGATTCTTTTACAAACAGATAAGCAACCAAAGCAATTTATTCTAGCCTCAAGACAGTATGAATACATAATAAAAACACGATCTAACATCTGCACATTTCAAAACACTTCATATGGGGCTTGTTTCCTCCTTGGGGAAAAAAGTTGTCTCTGAAACACTCTTTCGTTCACACTCACATCTCTCAACCCCTTTCTTCTTATGCCCAGCACACCATCCTTTTCTTTCTATCATGGGAATGTCTTTTACCACATTGCCTTAGTGCAAAATATAATAGTCATCTGATTCACTACAAGTTAAAAGGAAAAGAGAACAATCTCTTATTTTACAAATATTTTTCCAGAATAATTTCTCTTGAAATAAAGGTTTCTTTCGGTAGCCTTAAACTGTAATAGCTAACATTTATCAAAAGTTTCTATGTACTGGGCATTTTTCTAATATACAATACATTTTAAAAGTTTCACAACAACCCTAGGAGGGAAGAATTATTAAAACTTCATCTACAAATGAGGAAACTGAGGCACAGAGAAGCTAAGTGACTTATTCAAAGCAAGTAGTAGGTCAGGATTTGAACACTGGCATTCTGACTCCAGAGTCAGTGTGTTTGATCAATATGCTTTTAACAGTAAGGAAACTAGAGAATATGAGCTGTTACAGGAAAACGGACCATCTCATACGCATATCAGTCGGGATTCTCCAGAGAAACAGAACTGACAGGATATATACAGACATATGTAAAGAGGAGATCTATTATAGGAATTGGCTCATGCCATTATGGAGGCTAAGATGGCCCATGATCTGCCGAGCTCATAATGTAAGTCCTGGTCCAAGTCTGAAGGCCCGAGAACCTGGAGCTCCAATATTGCAGAATAGGAGAAGACGAATGCTCCAGCTCAAGAAGAGAGAGAATTTGCCCCTTCTCTCCTTTTTTGTTCTATTGAGGTCACTGAGTGAATTGAATGATGCCCACCCCATTGGTGAGGGCAGGTTATCTTTACTCAGTCTGCTGATTCAGATGCTAATCTCTTCCCTAAACACCCTCACAGACACACCCAGAAATAATGTTCTACCAGATATCTAGGTATCCCTCAGGCCAACATAGCTGATACATAAAATTAATCATCACAGTATCCTAAGTGAAATATTTTTGTTTATTTGTTTGCTTTGGCAAGGAGCAGAAACCCATCCAAACCACTTCATGTTAAAAGAGTTCATTCAAGGCTACAACAGGCTATCTCAGAGACATAAGAACAGAAGTTTAGCATGCCACTCTCTCACTTCATCCCAGCTTCCCCTTCCCCCACTGTGTCCTCAAGTCCATTCTCTACATCTGCGAAATGAGAGAGTAGCCTTGACATATATACACTACCAAATGTAAAACGGATGGCTAGTGGGAAGCAGCTGCATAGCACAGGGAGATCAGCTGGGTGCTTTGTGACCACCTAGAGGGGTGGGAGAGGGAAGGTGAGAGGGAGGGAGACCCAAGAGGGAGGAGATATGGGGATATGTGTATACATATAGCTGATTCACGTTGTTGTACAGCAGGAACTAACACAACAGTGTAAAGCAATGAAACTCCAATAAAGATGAAAAAATAATAAAAATAAAAAAGTTTAGCATGAACTGACGTCAAAAAACTGTAACAAAAGCTCCTTTCTTTGACTTTCAGGACTCCTATGGTCGGTTGGTTGGTGACTCCTTACTGCATATGGAGCTCACGTTTGTAAATGTGTAAGGAAGGCCTTCTTCAATCTGACAGAGCCCATTTTCCAACCTGATCACCTATCACACCTGTCCCATTCCCACCACTACATTATTCACCATTCCTTAGCACACCTCGCTCTCTCCTATCTCCATGACTTTCCTCACACTTTCCTCTGCTCAATTTTAGTTTCCTCTTATCTCTGTTGGTTGAAGAGCTACCTATACTTAGGAATCAACAACAACAACAAAAAACTCCTCCTCTGAAAAGTTTATCCCAATCTCCCTAGTTAGGGTTAATCTTCTCTTCCCTATCCTCTTATGTTACAGACTTTGTCTTTATAACGATAATCAGTCTGCCAGAGAAAAAAAACCCAAAAATGTAATAGAAGCTTTTTGCAAACAGGACTCTAAAGCTCAAGGAAAGGACCCCATCCCCAAATTCCCAACACAAATTGAAAGCCCTAGATAACCCTCCTTGTTAGAAAAACTAGATAATAAGTACTCTCCTCATATAGCTTTCAATTGTCTATTATCATTTTAGCTGAAACAGCAATACACAAGTATCTAACTAGGAGTACTAGTTTAGCCAAAACAAGAAGCAGACAACACAAGCTGGTAGACATTCATAATGTTGAATTATATTCCCAGTATTCTGTGGTTATCAGACATTTAGAAAGTTAAAACAGGAAGAAGAAAAAGAGCAGTGATACCTGCATCTCAGATCTCAACTTATCACCTCCATTTGGGCACTGCCTTATGTGAGCTACCTTAAAGGTGGTCAAATTAGAGCAATGGCTCCCTTTAGGAAATCCCAAAGTGTCATGAGGGAGTTGGAATAGAAAAAGGATAGGATATGGGGCATGTTTTGGCATTTAAGCATAGAGGTGGAAATGGTAGCAACTACCAAAGAAATGGTGCTTTTTCATGAATTTTCAAAAGGCACTAAATAATTTTTAAGACTCTGTGATAAATAGAATCCAGCTCAGAAACAACAAATAATTCATGTGTTACTATTTTTTATCTATTTGTTCATTCAAAAGGTATTTATAGATTATCTACCATGCACTAGGTTCTACACTAAGCACTGGTCCTTTAACAGACACTAACTTTTTTCTAAGAGACACACAGACTTTTACTCCAAGGGACACAAAACTTACTCTAATGAAATATGACCAGTAGCATGTTAATTTTTTTGTCTATTGGATTTATTTATGGAGTTTCTGCTATACAGAAGTTCAATTTATCATTCTTTTCCTTTTATGGTGTGATACTTTGTGTATTTAGAAAACATTACAAAATCACTCACCCATTATCAAGGATTCTTTTTTTTTTTTTTTAATCAAGGATTCTTGAACTACATGTTTTGGCAAACAGTCTAACAACCTCAATGACAAACTAATAATAAGTAACATAATAATATTTTTTCCATCTACTCTTTACCTAATACAGTATCTCATAACTATGAAGAGGTGATGATATTCCCATTTATACAGATAATGAAATAGAGGCTTAGAGAAATTAAACTACTTTTGCAAAGTCACAGAGCTCTAAAGCAGTGGTTCCTAAAGCTGAGTGTGGATCACAAACAACTTGTTAAAAAAAACATACATTGTTGGGTCCCATCCCCACAGTTTTTGATTCAGTAGGTCTTAGGTGAGGTCTGCGAATTTGCATTTCTAGCAGTTTCCCAGGTGAAAATGCTAATGGTAACAAAATTTTATGAGCACACAAAAAAGGAAGGACTCCTTCCCAAAGCTAGGAAAGGGGAAATACTAGTTATAGAAAAGATGATATTGGGGATGGACCCCTAAAAGATGGTTAGGAATTCACCTAGCAGAAGGAGATGTCTGAGAAAGGCCCATAGGAGCAGACCCAGAGGCATAAGAACTCAATGTACATTTTTTTTTTTTTTTTTGGCAACTGACTAGGAGGGGACATGAGGGAACCTTCTCAGGTGATGGTATTATTCTATACATTTCTTCCCTTACAATGGGAGGGTAGAAGAAAATGATAAATATAAAAATAAAATTAGAGGAAGAAAAGTATGTTGAGGTAATTCATACTTGATAAAAATCCAAGCCACCAATGTGACTAGCCAAGTTTAAGAAAGGCATTTTAGGACTATTTTAAGTATCTTCTCATTTCTGGATTTCTCTGAACATCATTACCTGGTTGGAACTTCGACTTTTACATTGGTTTCTACTGTTTTTACCACATATACTGCAACTCTCCTTTCTCTAATACTCTTCTTCATACTTAAATTTCACTCGTTTTGCAGAATGAATCTTAGAAACACCCCTTGCTTGGTGGTTGGATTATATATACACTATTAACCTTACACTGATCCACAGCACATACATTAATGTTCACACTTGTTTATTACAAGCACATTTTAAAAAAACACTTGGTTGTTAAAAATTGATGTTTATTAGTAGAGACAGTTAAATTTCAAGAGCTGTCATAATCTAATGCTGTGGTCTTTGTGGTTGTTTTGGAGTGCAGTATAAGCACATTGCACAATGCAAAAGCCAGCTGCTTGTCTTTCCTGTGCAACGATGTATAATTCTCTGGGAAGCCGGATATCTGGTTATTAGTATATATCCATTCTCCGGTTCCACTCTCTCAAATAAAGTTTTGTCCGACAGATGTTGTGCAGTCTTCTCCAGACCATAACCACATCTGGCAAACAAAGGACACTGTCAATATTCCAATGGAGCCATGCTGTTTGCCCCAAATATTCTCTCATATCATTACAGTCTTACTTGAGACAAAAGCTGAGACATTTCTTACTCCAGAAAATAATTCCAGGGTACTATTTCTCTGATGAAAGGATAAGAGAATCACTTGAGTTTCTAGTACTCATGTCCATTGCTTACTTGAGTAAACAAATATCAGCGTGACTTTGAGCAATTTACTTAACCTCTGCTCCTCAGTTTCCCTATCTATACGATGAGAATAGAAGTAGCACCCACATCATATGGTTGTTAGGAATATTAAGTCAATTATTATGACTATTAAATCAATTAATATAAGTAAAGCATAAACCAGTGACTGGGTCTCACTGTGACATCTCCACTTCTCCATTTGTTGAGATCTATTATTATTTTTTTTTTTTTTTGCGGTACGCGGGCCTGTCACTGCTGTGGCCTCTCCCGTTGCAGAGCACAGGCTCCGGACGCGCAGGCTCAGCGGCCACAGCTCACGGGCCCAGCCGCTCCGCGGCATGTGGGATCCTCCCGGACCGGGGCACGAACCCCCGTCCCCGAGATCTATTATTATTTTAAAAAAAAGTTGCAGTAGATATATTTAGTCCATTGTTTCCAAAATTGCTGAGCACTGTACAATATTTGTATTGCACCAACCTGGGTATGTTTTTACAAGGTAAAGAAACAACTTGAACTTGTACACGATGTACATTTGTTTCCATTTTGGTTTTCTGGCCTTCTGGGCATGTTGGATATGAGGGTGGTCAAAAAAATGCTCCCTCGAGCTCACAACTTACACAGAATAATGAGGAAGTTTTACACGAAGAGATGGAAACACAATTTTCGAAGTGAAAATTATTTATTTTGTGAATTCAGACCACTAATGTTGAAGCAATTGTATTTTGGATGTGTATAGGAGTTCTTTCTATTTGGTTTTTTTAAATTATTGCCAAGATTTCTTTCTTCCAGGCTCACAGAACCTTAGACGAAGTACATAAATATGGTTATAGAATGATTTCGTGCAACCAAAAACAAGATAATGTTATTAAAATGTGCTTATTGGTGGTGGTAAAACTATTCTGAATGATACTATCATTGAAACATGACATTATGCATCAAAATGAAAAGAACTTCACAGCACAAAAAGTGAACCTTAATGTATGCAAATAAAAAATAATTTAGGGAGGCTTCCCTGGTGGCGCAGTGGTTGAGAGTCCACCTGCCGATGCAGGGGACACGGGTTCGTGCCCTGGCCCGGGAAGATCCCAAATGCCATGGAGCGGCTGGGCCCATGAGCCATGGCCACTGAGCCTGCGCGTCCGGAGCCTGTGCTCCGCAACAGGAGAGGCCACAACAGTGAGAGGCCTGCGTACTGCAAAAATTAAAATAATAATAATAATTTAGGAAGTAATGGAATCCCAAAGAGAAATGAAGCTATGAAAGGAAGATCTAGTTTATTACAAATATACGGGGAAAAAAGAACTCACTGAAAGGGTTGGGGTATTTGCACGTGCCTAAGTAACTGGAAATGCACGGAATTTGTAAAACGTATGGCAAAATTAACTGCACATAAGTAGTATATCCTAGTTATTAAGTTGTTTTCCACAGGAGTACGTGTTAACAAGTCTGACACTATTATACATGTGTACTGGAATTGAACAATTAGGTAAATGGATGGTGGATGGTAACAGCCAGGTTTCTCACTGTTGGAGTAGGAATTTACAGATAAGCAAGGTGAAGAGCCTTGAATGATCCATGTGTAATGCACTGGAATTGAAGACATCAATAAGAAGCCATGTTTAGGGTCATGCAGATGCAGAAGATTACATACAGAAATATCTATAGGTCTGTGTATAGAGACCTGTTAAGATACATATATATTTCTTTGGTATGTCAGATGACAGGGCCTAAAAGAAATGATTCCTCACAGGCAAAGAGGATGCACAGATCCAGATTCTGGATTCTAATACCATTCTCCAATAAAAGAAACCAGGGCTCCTTGGATAGATGGCTGATTCTAGGACTGGGGCCAGAAATATACAAGATGTGTCTGGAAAAGAGAGACAGAAAGACAGAGAAAGACTAAAAGATGAAAGAAAGAAGGAGGGAGGGAGAAACTCACATTGATGAGGGTATATCAAAGAAGCACAGGTGCCAAATGAAAGAGATCTCAGTGGCTAAAGCTGGAACAATTTGAGTAATATAAAGTAGTGTTAGATAATTACCCAAAATATAAAATAAATATTCATAGCTCCATATTTATATAAATGAATAAATAAATATATAGGGGATAAGAGAAATTGATCCATGCAGAAAAATTCTGAAGTACTTATGTAAATACTACCCCCCTTAATGGGGGGAAATATAACTCCTCATTCCTTAAGTATAGGTTGTACAGAGTGACTTCCTTCCAATGAATATAGGATGGAAAGCGAGAGAAAAAATAAGTACAGAGGAGAAGCTTGACCCACACATCAGCCAGGTGATGAAATTCAACATCAGTAATGACAAATCAGGTTGACAGCATATACCCTTAATATAATGTGATGAGAATAACATTTTATTCTTGTAGTCTTTCTCCCTCAAACACATAAACACTGTTTAATCATGAGAAAAAACATCAGACAAGTTCCAATAGAGGGGCATCCTACAAAATACCTGATCAGTACTCCTCAAAACTGTGAAGATCGTCAGAAACAAAGAAAGTCTAAGAAACTGTCACAGCCAAGAGGAGCCTAGTGAGAAATTACAAGTTAACGTAATGTGCTATCCTGGCTGGAATCCTAGAACTAAAAGAAGGACATTATGCAAAAACTAAGGAAATCCGAATAAAGCATGGACTTTAGCTAATACTGTGTTAGTATTGCTTCATTAATAGTAATACATGTACCAGGCCAATGTGAATACTATTAATGTGAATAATAGGAAGAATTTGGCTCAAGGTATATGGGAACTCTCTGTACTATCTTCAGAACTGTTCTAAAACAAAATTCTAGGGCTTCCCTGGTGGTACAGTGGTTGGGAGTCCGCCTGCCAATGCAGACAGAGGACACAGGTTCGGGCCCTGGTCCGGGAAGATCCCACATGCCGTGGAGCAGCTGAGCCTGCATGCTGCAGCTACTGGAGCCCGTACAAATGGAGCCCGTGCCCCACAACAAGAGAAGCCACCGCGATGAGAAGCCCATGCACCGCAGCGAAGAGTGGTCCCGCTCGCCGCAACTAGAGAAAGACCACATGCAGCAAAGAAGACCCAACACAGCCAAATGAATAAATAAATAAAATAAAGAAATAGAAAAAAAAAGTCTATATTCAAAGATGTGTTCATTGGGACAAGCAAATGTGATGAGATGCAGAGTTCTTTTATGTCTGGGATATTTCCTGTATTAGTTTAGGCGCTGAACACATCCTAGAATAATGGATTATACCAGCTTTGCAGTGACTGATCCAGCTGACATGACTTCAAGAATGTCACAGGATAGTACCAAAACTTCTTGGTTACTTTACACACTTGTGGGAAATGGAGACAAGTAATATGGCCTTGATACAGTATTATTTGCCATGATGTGAAAGATGTAAATTCTGGAATCAGCAAGCAGCATTCCTGATCATAGATGTTGTACAGGAATTAAGAGCTAGAATTTCTTGATTTAAGGGAGAATGAGTTCACTTTTATTCTAGTTATTAACTAGAATCCCTATCCACTGATGTCACTTATGTTGTCTAAGCTCAGCTGTCTTCACACCAGGATACCTCTAAGACAAGTCTGAAGGGAGCACTGAAATGAAAACAAGAAATAGTAAAAGTGAATAATACTTTGATATTTCTACTTAAATTCTAGCATGTACAGATTTACCATGAAGATAATGAATCTTAAGTTATAGAACTCCTCACTGGCATTTATCCTTCTGAAGTTTGTGTACTTAATTTTATATTCTTAATTTTATGTTTGTTTTCTTAAAAAAATAGCCTCTGGAAAAAAAAATAGCCTCTGATATTATATGGGTTCAGGCTATATGACACCCAAAGACACATCTGCCCATCATGTAACTGAAAGAAGGAATATCTCAGATATTTAAAACCCACAAATAATTTTAACTACCAGTTCAATCAAATAATTTCAACATTCACCACCAAAGTAGACACTTGGAATAGAATCAATCACAATTAGCAAATGAAGTCACTTTTTTACTTTCTATTCCCCCTAGATGTTCCCCTAGGGAAGGGACTAAGAAGAACTAAGAAAATCAAATGTAAGAAAGCCAGAAATGGTTTTTCTGTGAAGTTAACTGTCAGCCACTATACATTAACAATTAATTAATTAACAATATCACATTAAACATGATATAAATCACAATATTGTAAGAGAATTCTTACTGATTTCTGTCTGATTCTCTAATATAAGTTAGACTATGACAGTCTCTCTGACTATCCTTCAATGGTTTAAAGCTATTTTTAGAGAATGTATCCCTTGGTTTTTAGGAACAAAGGAAAAATGTTTATCCTCTAATCCATTCCAGGGCACATCATCCTGTCTTGCTAATACAATACAGAAAGGGGAAAGGCTGCTTTCATTAAAATCCTCCCCATTCTACAAGACCCACTTCATTAACTGCTTACTCTGTGTCAGACACTGTACTAGATGCTGGGGTATAATCTGACCAAAGCATCCCTGGCCTAAAACATCTCACAATCTGGTGGGTGAGGAAGACATGATACTCAACTATCATATATGATAGTAAAACAATGCAGAAACGGCATACTCTCGTGAAACAAGAGAACGACATCACTTTGCTGATTGGCAGTGGCCACAGGAAGGTTTACTGGAGTTGGTGACCACTGAGAATAACAGGGGAGTTTTGAGCAAAGTCATACTACAAACAATTTGCTGTTGTTGAGCATAAATTTTGGTATAACGGTTGTTAAGATTTGAGGTTGGAGAGTTAGACAAGGACAAGCTCATGAAAAAACACAGAATGTGAAGCAATGGAACGTTAGCCAGCAGATGATACATCACTGAGCAATTTCAAAAAGGGAAATACATGGCCATACCTGCATTTTAACTAGATCAATCTGATGACTGTGTGCCCCATGAATCAAGGAGTCAAAACTTAGGAGCTGGAAGGTCAATGAGGAGATCGCTCTAATCAACGAGACATTGTTAGTAAGACTGATGAGAAGAGAAGGGATTCAAGGAATGTTAAAAGGGCTTCTCTGGTGGCGCAGTGGTTAAGAATCCGCCTGCCAATGCAGGGGACACCGGTTCGAGCCCTGGTCCGGGAAGATCCCACATGCCGCGGAGCAACTAAGCCTGTGCACCACAACTCCTGAGCCTGTGCTCTAGAGCCTGTGAGTCACAACTACTGAGCCCGCGTGCCACAACTACTGAAGCCCGCACGCCTAGAGCCCATACTCCACAACGAGAAAAGCCACTGCAATGAGAAGACTGCGCATTGCAATGAAGAGTAGCCCCCACTCACCGCAACAAGAGAAAGCCTGTGCACAGCAACAAAGACACAACACAGCCAAAAATAAATAAATAAAATAAATAAATTTATTTTTTTAAAAAAAGAAATATTAAAAGAGGTTCTGGATCAATACAGCAGAGTAGAAAGACCCTGAGCTCACCTCCTCCAACAGACACACCAAAATTACAACTATACATAGAACAACTATCTCTGAGAACAACCTGAACATTAACAGAACAGATTTTCTACAACTAAGGATATAAAGAAAAGGCACCATCAAGATGGATAGGAGGGGCAGGGACGTAGTCTAGTCAGAACACACACCTCAAGTGTGCAACCCACAAGCAGGAGGGATATGACAGCTGCAGAGGTTGCCTCTGAGGAGCACAGGGTCTAAGCCCCACATCAGGCTCCTCAGTCCAGTGGACCTGAACCAGGAAGGTGAGCCCCCATAACATCTGGCTTTGAAACAAGCATGGCTTACATCTGGGAGAGCTGGAGGGCTGTGGGAAACAAAGACACCGTCCTTGAAGGGCTCATGCAAACTCACTTTAAATGCTAGCACAAAGATAGCAGCTTAAAAAGCACATGCTACATATAAGACAGAGATTTATTGACTAATTTTAGGGCATATGCAAAAGGGGCAGGGATCTGGTGGAATTTTCTCCAGGGACAGAAGTGCTAGCAGGTACCATTTATGTTTACTCTCCTTCCACCCAGCTGGCCGAGTGCTGGCAGGCACCATTTCTGTCATTCTCCATTAATCTGGCTAATAACAGGTGCCCCACCCTGATAATGTTTCCCTGAGGATCTTCCCTGTCCAACATGCCCACCTCAAATGGCTCCCATCCCACCCCACATAGTGAGCAGACCTGGCTGGCACCAATGTACCTTCAAAGTGGTTCCCATTCCGGAAGCCCAACCCCATACACCAGTGCACCCACAACAATCATGGCTGGGCCTTGCAGCCAGTCACTCAAAGAGCCAGACCCAACTGCCAGTATACCCACAACAGTCACAACAAAGCCTTGTACACAGCCAGCCTGGGACCAGACCCGCCCCCCCCACCAAGGCATCCACGGCAGTTCAGGCCAGGTCTTACAACCAGCTGACCTGGGTGCCAACCCAACCCACCAGCACACCCACAGCAATTGTGGCCCAACCACAACAGAAGGGTGCACACAGCCCATGTGAGGGATACCCCTGAGGCACCTGGATTTGATGACCAGGGGATATTGTGCCTCTGGGTCCCAAAGGCCACCCTTTCAAGATCAGGATATATAGCTGATATGCCTAATGCATAGAATCAAACACAGAGAGTTAGGCAAAATGAGGAGACAAAGGAATACCTTCCAAACAGAAGAACAAGACAAAATCCCAGAAAAATAAATAAATGAAATGGAGATAAGCAATTTACCAGATAAAGAGTTAAGAGTAATGGCTATAAAAACTGACAAACCTGGGCTTCCCTGGTGGCGCAGTGGTTGAGAGTCCGCCTGCCGATGCAGGGGACACGGGTTTGTGCCCCGGTCCGGGAAGATCCCACATGCCGCGGAGCGGCTGGGCCCGTGAGCCATGGCCGCTGGGCCTGCGCGTCCGGAGCCTGTGCTCCGCAACGGGAGAGGCCACAACAGTGAGAGGCCCATGTACCGCAAAAAAAAAAAAAATTGACAAACCTGTGTCCACACTCACCAAGAAGAAAAGAGAGAAGACCCAAATAAACAAAATAAGGAATGAAAGAGGAGAAATCACAACTGATAACGCAGGAATACAAAAAACCATAAGAGAATACTATGAACAATTATATGCCAACAAACTCAACAACCTAGAAGAAATGGACAAGTTTCTAGAGACATACAGCCCACCAAAACTGACTAAAGAAGAAATAGATAACTTGAACAGACCAATTACTAGAAATGAAACAGAATCTTTCATTAAAAAAAAAAAAAACTCCCTACAAATAAAAGTCCAGGACCAGGTAGCTTCACAGATGAATTCTACCAAACATACAAAGAAGAAATTATACCAATCCTCCTGCAGGGAAGAGGTAAAACTGTCATTATATGCAGATGATATGATACCATATACAGAAAACAATAAGACTCCACACAAAAACTAGAAATGAAAAATGAATTCAACAAGGTAGTAGGATATAAGATAACCTACAGAAATCAGTTGCATTTCTTAACACTAACAATGAAATCTCAGAAAGGGAATGTAAACAATCCCTGTTAAAATAACATCCAAAAAAACTGCTTAGGAATAAACCTCACCAAGGAGGTGAAAGACATATGCTGAGAACTACAAAACATTAATAAAAGAAATTAAAGATGATTCAAAGAAATGGAAAGATATTCCATGCTCTTGGATTGGAAGCATTAATATTCTTAAAATGGCCACCCAACCCAAAGCAATCTACATATTTAGTGTAATCCCTAATAAATTACCCATGACATTTTTCACAGAACTAGAAAAAATAATCCTAAAATTTATATGGACCCATAAAAGACCAAGAATTGCCAAAGCAATCCTGAGGAAAAAGGAAAAAGCAGGAGGCATAACTCTCTTCCAGACAATACTACAAAGCTATAGTAAACAAAACAGCATGGTACTGGCACAAAAACAGACATGTGGATCAATGGAACAGAATAGAGAGCACAGAAGTAAACCCACACACCTATGGACAGTTAATCTTCGACAAAGGAGGCAAGAATATAAAATAGAGAAAAAACAGTTTCTTCAGTAAGTGGTATTGGGAAAGGTGGACAGCCACATGCAAATCAATGAAGTTAGCACACTCCTTCACATCATACACAAAAATAACTCAAAATGGCTTAAAGACTTAAATATAAGATATGACACCATAAAACTCCTAGAAGAGAACATAGACAAAACATTTATCTGACATAACCATACCAATGTTTTCTTAGGTCAGTCTCCCAAGACAACAGAAATAAAAGCAAAAATAAACAAATGGGACCCAATTAGACTTATAAGCTTTTGCACAGCAAAGGAAACCATAAACAAAATGAAAAGACAACCTACAGACTGGGAGAAAATATTTGCAAGCGATGCAACCAATATGGGCTTAATTTCCAAAATATACATACAGTACATACAACTCAATAACAACAAAACAACCTAATCGAAAAATGGGCAGAAGACCTAAACAGACATTTCTACAAGGAAGACATACAGATGGCCAACAAGCACACGAAAAGATGCTCATCATCACTGATAATTAGAGAACTGCAAATCAAAACTACAATGAGGTACCACCTCACGTTGGTCAGAATGGCCATCATTAAAAACTCCACAAATAACAAGCACTGGAGGGGGTGTGGAGAAAAGGGAACCCTCCTACACTGCCGGTGGGAATGTAAATTGGTGCAGCCACTACGGAAAACAGTATGGAAGTTCCTCAAAACACTAAAAACTGAATTGCCATTTGATCCAGCAATCCCACTCATGGCCATATATTCAGACAAAACTATACTTTGAAAAGATATATGCGTCCCTATGTGCATACTATAGGAACCACAACGAGACAGGTAGGAGGGGCAGAGATGTGGTATACACCCGGGTGGAAGACTCACAGATGGGAGTATAATTACAACTGCAGAGTTTCTCCCCAAGAAGCAAGGGGTCCAAGCTCCACATCAGGCTCCCCAGCCTGGAGCTCCTGTACCAGAAAGGTGAGCCCTCAGAACGTCTGACTTTGAAGGACAGCAAGACTTACTTTCTGGACACCCAGAGGGCTATTGGAAATACAGACCCCACTCTTAAAGGGCACACTCAAATCCCTCACTCTTCAGGACCCAGGGTAAAACCAGTAATTTGAAAGGAGCCTGGGTCAGACCCACTTGTTGATCCTTAAGAGCCTCTCAGAGAGGCAGGAGACAATCAAAGTTTACACTGGAGACACGGATGCTGGTGACAGACATTTTGGGGAGTTTATTCTACCATGAGGACACAGGTGCTGGCAAGTAACATACTGGAATCCTCCCTCTAGCTTATTAGCACCAGGACCTGGCCCCACCCAAGAGCCTGTCAGTATCAGTAACTGGGAGGCCTCAGATCCAGTAACTAGCCAGGTGGGGACACAGCCCCACTCATGAGCAAGCCAGCTGCCTTAAGACCCCCTGAACCCACAGCTGCCTTAGGACCCAGCCCTGTCCACCAGGGGGCCCAGGACATGGCCCCATATACCACTGCACCAACACTAGCACCAGGACCCCCAATGCTCTGCAGCCAGCAACCCATTGACCGAGCTCCACACACCAGTGGGCTGGCACTAGCCCTGGGCCCCAGCCCCACCCACTAGCAGGTCGACACTAGATCCAGGATCCCTGGCTCTGCAAATATCCACCCCAGAACCCAGCTCTGCCCAACAGTGGGCTAACACTAGCCTTGGGACCCCCTGGGGATCTATAGCCAGTCATCTTGCGACCTTGCCAGCAGCCTCTGCCCAAGACAGAACTTAGCAACCAACTGGACCAGGAGGTCAGCCACACCTACCATACACTAACATTAGTCAGCCTGCCACAAAAGAAGGACCCATGCAGCTCACATAGGGGGCACCCCTAGAGAATAAAGCTCTGGTGACCTGAGGAGAGTGTGCTGCTGCGAGATGCAGGATGTATCCTACAAAAAGCCACTTCTCCACAGTTTTGAAACATAACCGACTTGCCAAATGTGTAGAAATAAAAATAGCAAATTAGGCAAAATGAGAGGACAAAGAGATATGGTCCAAACGAAGGAACAACATAAAACTCCAGAAGATCTAAGTGGAGATAAGCAATTGACCTGATAAAGAGTTCAAGGTAATTATATTGTAAAAATATTTTAAAAGTTTGGAAAAACACTGGATAAAGAGCCAGAACTTAGAAGTTTTTAACAAATATAAAGAACCAAACAGATGTGAAAAACTTAGTAAGTAAAATAAAAAATACACTAGAAGGAATCAACTGCAGATTAGAATGGATCAGTGAACTGGAAGAAACAGTAGTGGAAATTAGTTAGGCTGAACAGAAAAAAGAAAAAGAAAAACAAAAACAACTGAGGACAGTTTAAGAGATATCTGAGACAACATCAAGCGTACTAACATTTGCATTACAGGGGTCCCAGGGGATGAGAGAAAGAAAGTGGCAGAGAACATATTTAAAGACATAATAGCTGGAAACTTCCCTAACCTTGGAAAGGAAACAGACATCCAGGTCCAGAAAGCACATAGACTTGCAAGCAGGATCAACCCAAAGAGGATGATACCAAGACACACTGTAATCAAAATGGCAAAAATTAAAGATAAAGAATATTAAAAGCAGCAAGGAAAAAGCAACAAGTTACATACAAGATATTAAAAGCAGCAAGGGAAAAACAATAAGTTACATACAAGGGAACTCCCATAAAACTATCACTGACTTTTCAGCAGAAACTCTGCAGGCCAGAAAGGAGTGGCAATGATATATTGAAAGTGATAAAAGGAAAAAACCTATAACCAAGAATACTCTACACAGCAAAGCTTTCATTCCTATTTGATGGAGACATCAAAAGTTTTACAGACAAGCACAAGCTAAAAGAGTTCAGCACCACTAAAACTTTATAAGAAATGTTAAAGGGACTTCTCTAAGTGAAAAAGCAAAGGCTACAAGTAGAAATCTGAAAATTATAAAAGGAAAAATCTCACTGGTAAAGGCAAATATACAGTAAAGGTAGTAAATCAACCACATATAAAGCTAGTAGAATGGTTAAAACACAGGAGTAAAATCCTCTATATCCACAATAAGCAGTTTTTTACACAAAAAATAGATGTAAAATATAATGTCACAAACTAAACATGAAAGGGAGTACGAATGCAGGATTATTAAAATGCATTCGAAATGAAGAGATCAGCCACTTAAAATAAAATAATCATGTATACATACAGATTGCTATATACAAACATCACAGTAATCATAAACCAAAAATCTATAATAGATACACACAATACACACAAAAAGGAATCCAAGCATAACACTAAACACAGTCATCAAATCACAAGAGAAGAAAGCAAAAGAAGAAGAAAGGAACCAAGAAAAGGTACCAAAAAAATTAACAAAATGGTAATAAGTACATACCTATCAACAACTACTTCATATGTAAATGGACTACATGTTCCAATCAAAAGACATTGGCTAGCTGAATTAATACAAAAATAAGACCCTTATATATGCTGCCTACAAGAGACTCACTTCAGATCTAAAGACACACACAGACTGAAAGTGAGGGAACAGAAAAAGATATTCCATACTAAGGGAAATCAAAAGAAAAGTCGAGGTAGCAATACTTACATTAGACAAAACAGACTTTAAAACAAAAACTGTTACGAAGAGACAAGGACATTACATAATGATCACAGGATGGATCCAAGAAGAGGACATAACAATTGTAAATATATATGCACCCAACATAGGAGCACCTAAGTGCATAAAGCAAATATTAAAAGACAGAAAGAGAGACACTGACAGTAACACAATTCTAGGAGGGGACTGTAACACCCCACTTCCATCGATGGGCAGATTATCCAGACAGAAAATCAATAAGGAAACTGGCCTTAAAGACACATTAGACAAAATGGATTTAACGGATATAGAGAGAGAGCATTAGAGCATTCCATCCAAAAGCAGCAGAATACACATTCTTGACAATGCTCATGGAACATTCTCCAGGACAGATCACATACTATGCAACAAGGTAAGTCTCAGAAAATTTAAGAAAAAGGAAATCATATCAAGCATCTTTTCTGATGCAATGCTCTGAGACTAGAAATCAACTATAAAAAATAAATTGCAAAAAAACACAAACATGTAGCACCTAAACAACATGCTACTGAACAACCAACAGGTCACTGAGCAAGTCAAAGAAGAAATCAAAATATACCTTGAAACTAGTGAAAACTGAAACACAAAACCCCAAAATCTATGGGGTACAGCAAAAGCAGTTCTGAGAGGGAAGATTATAGCAATAAAAGCCTGGCTACACAAAAAGAAAAATCTCAGATAAACAATCAAAACTTACATCTAAAGGAACTAGAAAAAGAAGAAAAAAATAAAGTTCAAAGTTAGTATAAAGAAGGAAATAATAAAGAGTGGAAATAAGTGATATCAAAACTAAATAAAATGGAGCGAGAGAGGGGGAAGATGGCAGAAGAGTAAGACGCGGAGATCACCTTCCTCCCCACAACTACACCAGAATACATCTACACGTGGAACAACTCCTACGGAACACCTACGGAATGCTGGCAGAAGACCTCAGACCTCCCAAAAGGAAAGAAACTCCCTACATAACTGGGTAGGGCAAAAGAAAAAAGAATAAACAAAGACAAAAGAATAGGGATGGGACCTGCACCAGTGGGAGGGAGCCGTGAAGGAGGAAAAGTTTCCACACACTAGGAAGCCCCTTCGCGGGCAGAGACTGCAGGTGGCGGAGGCGGGGAGCTTCGGAGCAACGGAGGAGAGCGCAGCAACAGGGGTGCGGAGGGCAAAGCGGAGAGATTCCCACACAGAGGATAGGTGCCGACCAGCACTCACCAGCCCGAGAGGCTTGTCTGCTCACCCGCCAGGGCGGGCGGGGCTGGAAGCTGAGGCTCGGGCTTTGGTTCGAGCGCAGGGAGAGGACTGGGGTTGGTGGCGTGAACACAGCCTGCAGGGTGTTAGTGTGCCACAGCTAGCTGGGAGGGAGTCCGGGGAAAAGTCTGGACCTGCCGAAGATGCAAGAGACTTTTTCTTCCCTCTTTGCTTCCTGGTGCACGAGGAGAGGGGATTAAGAGTGCTGCTTAAAGGAGCTCCACAGACGGGCGCGAGCCGCAGCTAACAGCGTGGACCCCAGAGACGGGAATGAGACGCTAAGGCTGCTGCTGCCACCACCAAAAAGCCTGTGTGCGAGCACAGGTCACTATCCACACCTCCCTTCCAGGGAGCCTGTGCAGCCCGCCACTGCCAGGGTCCCGGGATCCAGGGACTTCTCCAGGAGAACGCACGGCACGATTCAGGCTGGTGCAACGTCCCGCCGGCCTATGTTGCCGCAGGCTCGCCCCGCATCCGCACCCCTCCCTCCCCCGGGCCTGAGTGAGCCAGAGCCCCCAAAGCAGCTGTTCCTTTAACCCCATCCTGTCTGAGCAAAGAACAGACGCCCTCCGGAGACCTACACGCAGAGGCAGGGCCAAATCCAAAGCTGAGCCCCGGGAGCTGTGCAAACAGATAAAGAAGAATCTCTCCCAGCAGCCTCAGGAGCAGCAGATTAAAGCTCCACAATCAACTTGATGTACCCTGCATCTGTGGAATACAATAGACAACGAATCATCCCAAATTGAGGAGGTGGACTTTGAGAGCAAGATTTATTATTTTTTCTCCTTTTCCTCTTTTTGTGAGTGTGTATGTGTATGCTTCTGTGTGAAGATTTTGTCCATATAGCTTTGTTTTCACCATTTGTCCTAGGATTCTATCCGTCTGCTTTTTTTCTTTTTAAAAAATTTTTTTCTCAATAATTATTTTTTATTTTAGTAACTTTATTTTATTTTATCTTACTTTATTTTATCCCCTTTCTTTCTCTTTCTCTCTCTCTCTCTCTCTCTCCCCCCATTCTTTCTTTCTTTCTTTTGTTCTACTTTTCCTCCATTTTATTCTCAGCCGTGGGGATGAAAGGTGCTTGGTGCTTACAGCCAGGAGTCAGTGCTGTGCCTCTGAGGTGGGAGAGCCAACATCACGACACAGGTCCACAAGAGACCTCCCAGCTCCACATAATATCAAATGGTCAAAATCTCCCAGATATCTCCATCTCAACACCAGCACCCAGCTTCACTCAACGACCAGCAAGCTACACAGCTGGACACCCTATGCCAAACAACTAGGAAGACAGGAAGACAATCCCACCCATTAGCAGAGAGGCTGCCTAAAATCATAGTTAGTCCACAGACACCCCAAAATACACCACCAGACGTGGGCCTGCCCACCAGAAAGACAAGATCCAGCCTCATCCACCACAACACAGGCACTAGGTCTCCTCCACCAGGAATCCTACACAACCCACTGAACGAACTTCAGCTACTGGGGACAGACACCAAAAACAACGGGAACTACAAACCTGCAGCCTACAAAAAGGATATCCCAAACACAGTAAGATAAGCAAAATGAGAAGACAGAAAAACACACAGCAGATGAAGGAGCAAGATAAAAACCCACCAGACCTAACAAATGAAGGGGAAATAGGCAGTTTACCTGAAAAAGAATTGCGAATAATGATAGTAAAGATGATCCAACATCTTGGAAATAGAATAGAGAAAATGCAAGAAACATTTAACAAGGACCTAGAAGAACTAAAGATGAAACAAGCAACTATAAACAACACAATAAATGAAATTAAAAATACTCTAGATGGGATCAATAGCAGAAAAACTGAGGCAGAAGAACGGAGAAGTGATCTGGAAGATAAAATAGTGGAAATAACTACTGCAGAGCAGAATAAAGAAGAAAGAATGAAAAGAACTGAGGACAGTCTCAGAGACCCCTGGGACAACATTAAATGCACCAACACTCGAATTACATGCGTTCCAGAAGAAGAAGAGAAAAAGAAAGGGACTGAGAAAGTATTTGGAGAAATTATAGTTGAAAACTTCCCTAATATGGGAAAGGAAATAGTTAATCAAGTCCAGGAAGCACAGAGAGTCCCATACAGGATAAATCCAAGGAGAAACACGCCAAGACACATATTAATCAAACTGTCAAAAACTAAATACACAGAATACAAATTAAAAGCAGGAAGGGAAAAACAACAAATAACACACAAGGGAATCCCCATGAGGTTAACAGATGATCTTTCAGGGGAAACTCTGCAAGCCAGAAGGGAGTGGCAGGACATATTTAAAGTGATGAAGGAGAAAAACCTACAACCAAGATTACTCTACCCAGCAAGGATCTCATTCAGATTTGATGGAGAAATTAAAACCTTTACAGACAAGCAAAAGCTGAGAGAGTTCAGCACCACCAAACCAGCTTTACAACAAATGCTAAAGGAACTTCTCTAGGCAAGAAACACAAGAGAAGGAAAAGACCTACAATAACAAACCCAATACAATTAAGAAAATGGGAATAGTAACATACATATCGATAATTACCTAAAATGTAAATGGACTAAATGCTCCCACCAAAAGACACAGACTGGCTGAATGGATACAAAAACAAGGCCCATATATATGCTTTCTACAATACACCCAATTCAGACCTAGAGACACATACAGACTGAAAGTAAGGGGATGGAAAAAGATACTCCACTCAAATGGAAACCAAAAGAAAGCTGGAGTACCAATTCTCATATCAGACAAAATAGACTTTAAAGTAAAGACTATTATAAGAGACAAAGAAGGACACTACATGATGACCAAGGGATCGATCCAAGAAAAAGATATAACAGTTGTAAATGTTTATGCACCCAACATAGGAGCACCTCAATACATAAGGTAAATACTAACAGCCATAACAGGCGAAATCGACAGGAACACATTCATAGTAGGAGATTTTAACACCCCACTTTCACCAATGGACAGATCATGCAACATGAAAATAAATAAGGAAACACAAGCTTTAAATGATACATTAAACAAGATGGACTTAATTGATATTTATAGGACACTCCATCCAAAAACAACAGAATACATATTTTTCTCAAGTGCTAACGGAACATTCTCCAGGATAGATCATATCTTGGGTCACAAATCAAGCTTTTGTAAATTTAAGAAAATTGAAATTGTATCAAGTATCTTTTCTGACCACAACGCTATAAGACTAGATATCAATTACAGGAAAAGATCTGTAAAAAATACAAACACATGGAGGCTAAACAATACACTATTTATAACGAAGTGATCACTGAAGAAATCAAAGAGGAAATCAAAAAATACCATAAAACAAATTATAATGGAGACACGATGACCCAAAACCTATGGGATGCAGCAAAAGCAGTTTTAAGAGGGAAGTTTATAGCCATACAATCCTACCTTAAGAAGCAGGAAACATCTCGAATAAACAACCTAACCTTGCACCTAAAGCAATTAGAGAGAGAAAAACAAAAAAACACCAAAGTTAGCAGAAGGAAAGAAATCATAAAGATCAGATCAGAAATAAATGAAAAAGAAATGAAGGAAACCATAACGAAGATCAATAAAACTAAAAGCTGGTTCCTTGAGAAGAAAAGCAAAATTGATAAACCATTAGCCAGACTCATCAAGAAAAAAAGGGAGAAGACTCAAATCAATCGAATTAGAAATGAAAAAGGAGAAGTAACAACTGACACTGCAGAAGTACAAAAGATCATGAGAGGTTACTACAAGCAACTCTATGCCAATAAAATGGACAACCTGGAATGGACAAATTCTCAGAAATGCACAACATGCCAAGACTGAATCAGGAAGAAAGAGAAAATATGAACAGACCAATCACAAGCACTGAAATTGAAACTGTGATTAAAAATCTTCCAACAAACAAAAGCCCAGGACCAGATGGCTTCACAGGCGAATTCTATCAAACATTTAGAGAAGAGCTAACACCTATCCTTCTCAAACTCTTCCAAAATATAGCAGAGGGAGGAACACTCCCAAACTCATTCTACGAGGCCACCATCACCCTCATACCAAAACCAGACAAGGATGTCACAAAGAAAGAAAACTACAGGCCAATATCACTGATGAACGTAGATGCAAAAATCCTCAACAAAATACTAGCAAACAGAATCCAACAGCACATTGAATGGATCATACACCATGATCAAGTGGGGTTATTCCAGGAATGCAAGGATTCTTCAATATATGCAAATCAATGTGACACACCATATTAATAAACTGAAGGAGAAAAACCATATGGTCATCTCAACAGATGCAGAGAAGCTTTTCACAAAATTCAACACCCATTTATGATATAAACCCTGCAGAAAGTAGGCATAGAGGGAACGTTCCTCAACATAATAAAGGCCATATATGACAAACCCACAGCCAACATCATCCTCAATGGTGAAAAACTGAAAGCATTTCCATTAAGATCAAGAACAAGACAAGGTTGCCCACTCTCACCACTATTATTCAACATAGTTTGGGAAGTTTTAGCTACAGCAATCAGAGAAGAAAAGGAAATAAAAGGAATCCAAATCAGAAGAGAAGTAAAGCTGTCACTGTTTGCAGATGACATGATACTATACATAGAGAATCCTAAAGATGCTACCAGAAAACTACTAGAGCTAATCAATGAATTTGGTAAATTAGCAGGATACAAAATTAATGCCCAGAAATCTCTGGCATTCCTATACACTAATGATGAAAAATCTGAAAGTGAAATCAAGAAAACACTCCCATTTACCATTGCAACAAAAAGAATAAAATATCGAGGAATAAACCTACCTAAGGAGACAGAAGACCTATATGCAGAAAATTATAAGACACTGATGAAAGAAATTAAAGATGTTACAAATAGATGGAGAGATTTACCATGTTCTTGGATTGGAAGAATCAACTTTCTGAAAATGACTCTACTACCCTAAGCAATCTATAGATTCAATGCAGTCCCTATCAAACTACCACTAGCATTTTCCACAGAACTAGAACAAAAAAAGTCACAATTTGCATGGAAACACAAAAGACCCAGAGGAGCCAAAGCAATCTTGAGAAGGAAAAACGGAGCGGGAGGAATCAGGCGCCTTGACTTCAGACTATACTACAAAGCTACAATAATCAAGACAGTATGGTACTGGCACAAAAATAGAAAGATCAATGGAACAGGATAGAAAGCCCAGAGATAAACCCACGCATATATGGTCATCTTATCTTTGACAAAGGAGGCAGGAATGTACAGTGGAGAAAAGACAGCCTCTTCAATAAGTGGTGCTGGGAAAACTGGACAGGTACAAGTAAAAGTATGAGATTAGATCACTCCCTAACACCATACACAAAAATAAGTTCAAAATGGATTAAAGACCTAAATGTAAGGCCACAAACTATCAAACGCTTAGAAGAAAACATAGGCAGAACACTCTATGACATAAATCACAGCAAGATCCTTTTTGACCCACCTCCTAGAGAAATGGAAATAAAAACAAAAATAAACAAATGGGACCTAATGAAAATTAAAAGCTTTTGCACAGCAAAGGAAACCATAAACAAGACCAAAAGACAACCCTCAGAATGGGAGAAAATATTTGCCAATGGAGCAACTGACAAAGGATTAATTTCCAAAATTTACAAGCAGCTCATGCAGCTCAATAACAAAAAAACAAACAACCCAATCCAAAAATGGGCAGAAGACCTAAATAGACATTTCTCCAAAGAAGATATACAGACTGCCAACAAACACATGAAAGAATGTTCAACATCATTAATCATTAGAGAAATGCAAATCAAAACTACAATGAGATATCATCTCACACCAGTCAGAGTAGCCATCATCAAAAAATCTAGAAACAATAAATGCTGGAGAGGGTGTGGAGAAAAGGGAACCCTCTTGGACTGCTGGTGGGGATGTGAATTGGTACAGCCACTATGGAGAACCGTATGGAGGTTCCTTAAAAAACTACAAATAGAACTACCATATGACCCAGCAACCCCAGTACTGGGCATATACCCTGAGAAAACCAAAATTCAAAAAGAGTCATGTACCAAAATGTTCATTGCAGCTCTATTAACAATAGCCCAGAGATGGAAACAACCTAAGTGCCCATCATCGGATGAATGGATAAAGAAGATGTGGCACATATATACAATGGAATATTACTCAGCCATAAAAGGAAACAAAATTCAGCTATTTGTAATGAGGTAGATAGACCTAGAGTCTGTCATACAGAGTGAAGTAAGTCAGAAAGAGAAAGACAAATACTGTATGCTAACACATATATATGGAATTTAAGAAAAAAAAATGTCATGAAGAACCTAGGGGTAAGACAAGAATAAAGACACAGACCTACTGGAGAACGGACTTGAGGATATGGGGAGGGGGAAGGGTAAGCTGTGACAGGGCGAGAGAGAGGCATGGACATATATACACTAACAAATGTAAGGTAGATAGCTAGTGGGAAGCAGCCTCATGGCACAGGGGTATCGGCCTGGTGCTTTGTGACTGCCTGGAGGGGTGGGATAGGGAGGGTGGGAGGGAGGGAGATGCAAGAGGGAAGAGATATGGGAGCATATGTATATGTATAACTGATTCACTTTGTTATAAAGCAGAAACTAACACACCATTGTAAAGCAATTATACCCCAATAAAGATGTTAAAAAAAAAAAAAAAAAAGAGTCACGTACCAAAATGTTCACTGCAGCTCTATTTACAATAGCCAGGAGATGGAAACAACCTAAGTGTCCATCATTGGATGAATGGATAAAGAAGATGTGGCACATATATACAATGGAATATTACTCAGCCATAAAAAGTAACAAAACTGAGTTATTTGTAGTGAGGTGGATGGACCTAGAGTCTGTCGTACAGAGTGAAGTAAGTCAGAAAGAGAAAGAAAAATACCGTACGATAACACATATATATGGAATATAAGAAAAAAAATGTCATGAAGAACCTAGGGGTAAGATGGGAATAAAGATGCAGACCTACTAGAGAATGGACTTTAGGATATGGGGAGGGGGAAGGGTAAGCTGTGACAAAGTGGGAGAGTGGCATGGACAAATATACACTACCAAATGTAAAATAGATAGCTAGTGGGAAGCAGCGGCATAGCACAGGGAGATCAGCTCATTGCTTTGTAACCACCTGGATGGGTGGGATAGGGAGGGTGGGAGGGAGGGAGACGCAAGAGGGAGGATATATGGGAACATATGTACATGTATAACTGATTCACTTTGTTATAAAGCAGAAACTAACACACCATTGTAAAGCAATTATACTCCAATAAAGATGTAAAAAAAAAAAACTAAAAAAAATGATAGGAAAGATCAATGAATCCAAGAGCTGGTTCTTTGAAAAGATGAGCAAAATTGATAAACTAGACTCATCAATAAAAAAGAGAGAGGGCACAAATAAATAAAATCAGAGATGATATATGAGAAGTTACAACCGAAACCACAGAAATACAAAGGATCATAAGAGATTACTATGAACAATTATATACCAACAAATTGGTGTTGACACCTAGAAGGGATAAATTCCTAGAAACATACAATCTTCCAACATTGAATCAGAAAGAAGAAAAAAATCTTAACAGATTGTTCACTAGCAATGGTACTGACTCAGTAACCAAAAATCTCTCTCCCAACAATTAAAATTGTAACACCAGTTGACTTTCCAGGACAATTCTACCAAACATTTAAAGAAGAGTTTACACCTACTCTTCTCAAACCATTCCAAAAATTGAAAAGGAAGGAACACTTCCAAACTGATTATATGAGGTCAGTATTACCCAGATAGAAAAACCACAGATATATTTTAAAAAAAGGAAATTACAGGTCAATATCCCTGATGAATATAGATGCAAAAACCCTCAACAAAAATATTAGCAATCCAAACTCAGCAATACATTAAAAAGATCATACATCATGATCAAATGGGATTTATTCCAGGGATTCAAAGATGGTTCAATATTCAAAAACCAATCAACATGATACACCACATTAACAAAATGAAGGCTAAAAATCATGATCATCCCAACAGATGCAGTGAAAGCATTTAACAAAAGTCAACATCGAATTAGAATAAAAACTCTCAACAAAGTGGGTACAGAAGAAACATACCTCACCATAATGAAGACCATATATGACAAACCAACAGCTAACATAATACTCAACCATGAAAAGCTGAAAGCTTTCCTTTAAGATCAGGAACAAGACTAGTATGCCCACTATTGCCACTTTCATTCAACACAGTATCGGAAATCCTAACCACAGCAATCAGAAAAGAAAGAAAAATAAAAGGCACCCAAATTGAAAAGAAGTAAAACTGTCACTGTCTGCAAATGGAATAATACTATGTATAGATAACACTAAATATACCACCAAGAATCTATTAGAACTAATAAATGAAATCAGTAAAGTTGCAGGATACAATATCAATATACACAAATCTGTTCTGTTTCTATACACTAATAAAAAACTATCAAAAAGAAATTTAAAAAACAATACCATTTATGATTGTATCAAAAGGAATAAAATACCTAGAATTAACTTTAACCAAGGAGCTGAAAGACCTACACTAGGAAAACTATAAAACACTGATGAAAGAAACTGAAGATAACACAAATCAATGGAAAGATATACCATGCTCAGAGATTGGAAGAATTAATATTGTTAAAATGTCCATAGTACCCAAAGCAATCTACAAAGTCAATGTAATCCCTATCAAAATACCAATAGCACTTTATACAAAACTGAAACAAATAATCTTAAAATTTGTATGGACCCCAAATAGCCAAAGCAATCTTAATAAAGATGAACAAACCTGAAATTATCATGCTTCCTGACTTCAAACTATAATACAAAGCTATAGTAATCAAAACTGTATGATACTGGCACAAAAAGACACATAGATCAATGGAACAGAATAGAGAGTCCATATATAAACCATGCTTTATTTACAACAAAGGAGCCAAGAATATATCATGGGGAAAAGACAGTTTCTTCAATCAATGGTGCTAAAAAAACTGGACAGCTACATGCAAAAGAATGAAACTGGGCCACTTTCTTACACCATATACAAAAGAAACTCAAATGGATTAAAGACTTAAATGTAAGACCTGAAACCATAAAACTCCTAGAAGAAAATACAGAAAATACACTCTTTGACATTAGTTTTAGCAATATTATTTAGGATCTTTCTCCTCAGACAAGGGCAACAAAAGCAAAATAATAAACAAATGGGACTACATCAAACTGAAAGACTTTGCACAATAAAGAAAACTATTAACTGAACAAAAAGTCAACTTTCTTAAGGGGAGAATATAATTGCAAATGATATGTCTGATAAGGGGTTAATATCCAAAATACTTAAAGAATTCACACAACTTGATAACAAAGAAACAAATAATTGCATTAAAAAATGGGCAGATGACCTGAATGGACATTTTCCCAAGGAAGACATGCAGACAGACAACAGGCACAAGAAAAGATGCTCAACATCACTAATCACCAGGGAAATCAAATCAAAACCACAATGACATATCACCTTTCCGAATGGCTTTTATCAAAAAGACAACGAACAACTATTGGTGAAGATATGGAGAAAAGGAAATCCTCATGCACTATTGGTGGGAATTTAAATTGATGCAGCCACTATGGAAAACATTATGGAGATTCCTCAAAAACTTGAGGGATATAATATACAGCATAAGTAATATAGCCAGTAATATAGTAACAACTTTATATGGTGACCAATTCGTAATATACACTAATGTCAAATCACTATGTTGTACACCTGAAACTAATATTATGTGCTAACTATTCTTCAATAAAAAAATAAAGAGAAGTATGTTAGAAAATAAATCAATTGGTTGATTGTAGGGGGTAGGAAGAGAAAATGGCAAGGATAATTCCCAGATTTTCATCTCGAGGAACTGAGTACAAGATTATACCACCAAAGAACACTGAAGGAGGAAGCAGTTTAAAATGGGAGACTGTGGGTTCGACATTGGATTTTGTTTTGTTTCATTTTGGAATCTGAAGTGCTTCTGACACATTCATGTGAAATTGTTGTCCACAGTTAGATAAGGCTATAGCTCAGAGATATGATAATCATAATTCTTCTCTGATTACCCTAACCAGATGAAAGTTCTCCACACACAGATTCCCTGTAACACTAACAAGAGATGTTAGTGTATTACATAAGTTACACAAGTGTAACTCTGCTTTATAATTTAGTTCTTGCATGCTTTTACTATATGTGCCCTATATTGGCAGTCCCCTTGATGAAGGAAATGTGTCTCATATTTGTACTCTTACCTAAAAGAGCCTAGCAAGTGTCCTACACACAGAAGATGTAAAAATGTCAGACACATAATGGCTACTCAACGTTTACTGAATGAGTGAATAAATCAATAAGACATTTACTAAGCTGATGTTAATTATAAATAATAAATATGCAGGTTGCACAAGTTTTGATAATTATATTTACATTTGAAAATATATACTGCTTTATAAGATTATCTGACTCTTTCAATGTGTTAGCATATCCTAACAATGTTAATAATAGCTGCCATTTTATTTTCCTCCTTTTTCTTAAAGTTCTTGTTAGCATAGCCAGAAGGCTCAAGAGAAGAGAGTACAGCTGGTCAAGAAAGAACCTTTAATACTGGAACAGAGTAATTGCTTTCCCGTAAGTTTGTATACCCCTCTCTCTCAGCTCTATTGCTGGCAGAGCTATTTCTTTGCTAGAATGATAATATCCTTGCATTCATTATCTGGGGACCATTCTCTGGGGAACTAAAATAATAACATCCTGATATCAAAGCCCCGTAAAAAAAGAAATTTAAGACACTTTGTTTGTACACGCTATTTCCTAGATACCTGGAGTAGAGCTTTAAAAATAAAAATAAATAAATTTATGGGAACATTTTAATTATTATTATCAAAGAACCAAACTTTGTTTAATTTAAACAACTGCTGAAGTCCCTAGAAAAAAATGTCTGTCTTGCAATTCAGACTACCCCTTAAAGAGAAATAAACAAATACAACTGGGATTTAATTTGAGGATCTAGCTTAACTGATCACAGATGTAGGTAAACTACTAATTGGAGCCATGAGCATGATGCCATTTTATTAACTTGCTGGTTCAACTAGTGGGATTCTGGCCATTATTAAGTCTTTTTTTTTTTTTTTTTTGCTTTTTGGTTCATTATTTAATGCCTACTACTAACTACTACTGAATTCATGGTTTCAGTGAAGTTCGATTTATTTTTAAACTACAATCTATCTCCATGTGTGCTTCTCTTAAATATTAATTTAGGTGACCCATAATACATTTTTTGAAGGGCAAGAGGAATAAAAGAATGAGCTTCGGTTGAATGCCTGCTTTGAGGCTGGGTGAAAATGGAGCAGATTTTTACTGACCTAACACTATTACAGCTCCTTTCCTCCAAAATATTCCCAACCAAACCATGGGTATGATGGAAATGGAAGTGAAATACAAATATATGATTTTACTTCCTTATACACCCATTGCTATTTTTCAAGAAAGAAGCTTAAGTTGTCCACGCCCCTCTCTGAAATGCACACTCCCCCTATGAGTATCAGATTAATCCAATTTTAGCTTCCAAAATAAGTTCAACATAAGTTCCACTTCTGGGACTCCTCCATGACTTCCAGACTCCTTCAGCCCACTGTGATTTCCCTTCTTTCTGTACATTTGCTTTTAACAAAACATTTATTGCATGCATACTCTGTCAGGTACTGTGCTGGGCCCTGATGACACCAAACTAGAACTCACTAAGGTCTGAGAAGAGGAGGAAGACAGAAAAGCAAATTGAGAAACAAATACAGTATCATGAGTTCCGTGAAAGAATTTGTATTTGTTGTGTGTGTAGGTGAAGATAAGAGAATTACTTAAAAAGTTCTTTTAAGAGGTAACAAATGAAGAGTTAAGCATTAAAAATTTTCTCCTTGATAGGATTATCACTGTGATTATTATTAGTACATAACTGATTAAATAACAAGTATATAACATTTTGTTAATTATTAAAACAGTATTTCACTAGAAATAGATCTCAAACATTTTTAATAATCTCATATATCTATACATTAATATTAAATTTTGCTAGAATAGGACATAGATCAGCATCAAGTCTGTTCCTATTTTTCATTCTTATACAAATAAGATAGCACACAGTCTTATAAATAAGCAGATGGGAACAGAAAGAGCTTTGTAATAGTAATATTCAAATCTTTGAACTCCTTCTGGGCTTCTGGGTCATATGCCCAAATCACAGTGATCTACCATAAAAAATTATGTTTAATCAGCTGACAATTCAAGCATTCCCTCAAATTTGTTAAAAGCAAAGAATGGGGAACTTTAGAACAGGATTTAGAATAATTTATGTCCAGTCAGCATATTGCCAGGAAACAATGTTGTATGAATATTTTCATATTTCTGCACAGAAAGGTCTTTCTGAACAAAACTACCCTACTAGCAACCTGGATTAAGGATGACTGAATTGCAAACAAGCTTTGAACGTTAGATAGAGACCTCCAGAGAGATTCAGTGACATCTCTCCTGGAGGATCTGTTTACATTCCAGGAATTGCAAACCTGGAGAACACCCACTCCCCTTTCCAGAGAGGATCTACTTACATTCTAGAGCAAAGGTCTCCACCTCTACCTCCAGAGGGGAGGAGGGTCAACTGTGTAAGCTGCCCTACATAAGCTTCTAGAATTACAATGTCAGGGTCTCTCTCCTGTGGTACAAACTCTGTTATGTGCTCAGGTGACATATGTAATCATTGAGTCTTGATGGGGCACTGCAGTAAAAGGAACTGATGCAAGAGTTTCTGTAGTAATTAAAAATCTGCCTCTGGTCCTGAAGTCTTGTGATTGTGTGTGTGTGTATGTACAAGCATATTCAGTATAACTCCAAGGTTGTGACACAAGCAACTGGAAAGATGAAGTTTCCATATACTCAGAGAGGTTAGAGTATAGATGAAGCAGGTGTGATGGAAAAGAAAACTTGATATCTCCATTAGATACCCAAGTGACACTGGATGTATAGGGCTGTCAACTGAAAGCATCTATTCTTGCTTGAAATTTTCATTTGAGTGTATTTTTTACTGAGATAACACCAAAATTTGTCTTTTGACTCAGAACTACACACACACACACACACACACACACACACACACACATTTTAAAAGGATGTTTTTAGTGGTAAGATATACAATTTTCTAAATATTTAACCAGCACAAACACATAAGCGTTATGTGCATGTATGTGTGTATATTTAATAAACTACAAGCTAATGTGGTTTTGGCACTGATTTCAAACTTCCTCACTGGGAAATGTTGAAATATTAGTCAGTAATAGCTAAGGAAAATATCTCTGTCACCATCTAGCTCTGTATTATCTTTCCACAGAACTTGTTGTGACCCATGACATTCTGGGCTGAAATAGATATTTCTTTCTATCATGGTTTTTAAAACCAATTACAAAGCTGTTTTGAGCTCTGTTTGTAAGTGATCAAGTGTCAGGCTTTAAATAGAGGGCCAGTTAGTTCTATGGCTATTAGTTATCTCTAACTAATAGGTTAGATATCTCTAACTAACTAGGTTAGTTATAACTAATACAGGTTAGTTATCTCTAACTAACCCTAACTACAGGTTCTTTGATTAGTGCTGTCTCCCACACCAAACATTCTGTACGATAGCAGTTGCAACTCTGTCTCTCAGCTTTGACTGCTAGCTCATATTCACTCTAGGTATCTTATCTCTGTCTCTGAATTGTGAAGCTATAACAGGACACATTTTACAGGTATTCTTGTTGTTGTTAATAAAAACAGTAGATTCCACTGGGCTCAAATACTAACTGAAAAATGTCTCCAGCTTTGTGGAAAGGTCATGTATAACATTAGAAAAGTTGCCCTTGGCTCTAGAACTCAGAATTTTACTACTTGATTATATCTTATTTTACATAAAGTGAAACAATTTTGTGAGGTTACTTCAAGTCTAGGGTATGATTTTCAATATTGTACATGCATAAATTTATCAGTTGACACAGATTTAAGATTCATTTTTATCAGGATAGTCAAATTCAGAATACCTATTTATTATTTTACATGAAAAATATAAACTCTAACAGGGTGAAACTATAGTGTCCAATTTGACTCTTTATTCTCCTATATGTAGAAAATTTACACAGATAGATGTCTACTAAGATATTGCTTAGCAGGTAGAATAATATTGTTTTGAGTAGGTAATTGATTGTCTTTAATAACTAAAGTTACCAAGTTACATAACTGAAAGACAAATTAGAATTAGGGAAACCTTTCCCTGGATTATACTTGGCTGCTGACAAATTTTTAATTTTTGTCTTTCCTTTTTCTCGTACTCATAGAGACCATCACTCATCTTGGTATGTATTATTACGTCAGAGGTGTAACATTACTCTTTCTTGGTATCAATTATATTGAAGTAATACCCATCCATTCAACATATTTCTTAATATTCACTCTGTATCCCATACTGTGTTAATCACAAGAGATATGAAAATTTTAAAAATAAATAAACCCTAGCTAAAAAGTATATAACTAAAATATAATGAAAACATATGAAATAACTTCATTTCATTGTGGTGCATTTGTTTTCAGATTTATGCACAAAGATCAGTGATATTAATGAGATAGCCATAATTCTATTCCAGGAATGTTTCAAAGACATTAACTACATATTGAAAACTGAACAAAAATGTATCAAGTAGATAAGTGGTAGAAAAGCACTCCTAGGAAGAAGTATGTGAGTGCATATAAACTGTATCACATATTTTGGTCCTGCTAGAACACAAGGTAAAAGAAGGGAATTTTCAAGAGATAAAGCCAGAAACAGAAGCAGGGATTTCATCTTTCTGCAGTATGAAGATAATATACCTGGGATACACAGAAGGTCTTTCCTAATCCAATAAAAATAAATTGTAACAAACATATTTTTAAAACATTACGGTGCTCACAAAAGAGTAAACAAATCTCAGGAATAAAATAAACAAACAATTAAGAACAGTGAACTGAAACTTGAAAAATAAGAATAATCAATAAGCACACAAAAACGCTGGGCTTGCCCTGATACCAGTACCCAGAGCCTATGACAATGTGTAAGAGTTAAATATGACATTCCTGAATTAGGCAGAGCTAGTTGAAGGGTACTTAATTCCAGGTTCATAGAATGACCAGGATCTCAGAAGAAGCAAGAAGTTAACGCAAATCCTCTAGAGGGAAAATTAATACTGATTTAGGACTCCAGGATTCCCGCTAAGTCCCAATTACACAAGGAAATAAGCCACTGTAAGTGAAAGTCAGGAGATTGCCCTCTGAAGGAATTTGGATAATGGAATTGCTAAATAAGACTTTAGGGACTTCCCTGGTGGTTCAGTGGTTAAGAATCTGCCTTGCAATGCAGGGGACGCTGGTTTGATCTCTGGTCAGGAAACTAGAATCCCACATGCCACAGGGCAACTAAGCCCATGAGCCACAACTAGAGAGCCTGCACGCTGCAACTACAGAGCCCACGCATTCTGGAGCCCACGCACCACAACTACAGAGCCCATGCGCTCTGCAGCCCATGTGCCGCAGCTAGAGAGAAGCTCGCACACCACAATGAAAGATTCTGCATGCCAAAACTAAGACCCGATGCGGCCAAAAAATAAATATTTTTTAAAAAGACTTTAAAAGACTTATGTTAGAAATATTTAAAGAAATATAAAATGAAATTTAAAAGTAAAAAGGACACTATAAAAATAATTAGAAATATTTGATAATGAACCAAATAATTCAAATAACTGAGAAATAAGATATATAATAGTTAAATTTTTAATATATTCAATGAATTAACAGATGAGACAAATACAAAAAGAAAATTTGTCAAGTGAAAAAGGATTTGAAGAAATTATCCCAAATAAGTCACTGAGAGTCAAAAGCATAAATAATATTAACGACATTTAAGAAAAAGTAAGATAGGATGAGAAAGTTTAACATATAGCTTATCAGAGTAACAGAATAAAAGAACAGAGGAATAAAGATATGATTCTGTGATAATGCAGAACTTTTAAGAATTGATAAAAATCATGGCTCTGCATGTATAAAAATTCATAACATGTAATAAGGATAAAAATAAATCTGTATCTGCACACGTTTTAAAGAAACTTCAATAAAATGAAGCCTTTCTTTAAAAAACATAAACAATCAAAACTGAATCAATTTCTGGCCATGAAGAAGTAACATGAAACAGACTTACTCTCCATTATTGTAAACAGCTAGAAAGCTGGACAAAATATATGAAACAACTATTTTCAGACATCTAATAACCAAAAGTGCAAGACTGTGATCACTGAGAGAAAAAAAAAAAAATGAGTGTTACAATTGTTTCAGATTTCTGCTTGGAGTCACATTCCAGAATGTTGTACAGAGAGAGGAATCCCAAATAGAACCCAAGAGTCTCACTGAATTTTCTTGTCTGAGATCAAGAAACCTGAAGTAGTTGGAATTATGGATGAAAGTTTCAGTATACAGCTACAGGCTGAAAAAAATGCTTTAGAAATATTCAGAGGTCTTTTGACATGTTACTGAATACTAAGCCACTTGAATACATGATGAAATTCTGAGAGACTGAACAAAGAAAAACTAAGAAGTGGTAAGCAACCAATTCCAAGAGCTTTTATAGGGCTTGGAGATATTCAAACTCTGACCAGTGAAAGTGGAGATTCATTATTGGTCACTAATAGCATTCAGTAGAAATCCCAGAAGGGACACACCTTAGCATAAAGGATAAACTATTACTAGACTATTCTAAGCCTGCTCTAAAAAATGTTAGAAATAAACCTCAAAGGGTTTTAGCTAATCTGTAAGTAACTTTACTATTTGCAAACTAATATGCTAGAGCAAAATCCAAACATTCAACAATGTAACATTCACTATGTCCCCCACAATGAAAAATAACAAGCTATGCCAATAAACACGCCAGGAGAAATATCAGAAAATAGAAACATTCTCATGAACGATGGCAGGAATTATGGAATTAGCTGACAAGGACCTTAAAACAGCCATTATAAATATGTTCCATATGCTTGATAACTTAAAAATATATATACAGACATAAGAGACATGGGAAATATAGAAAATAACTAAAAGGAACTTCTAGAGATGAAAAATAAAACAAGTGAAACAAAAGAGTTACTGCATAGGACTAGTAAGAGCATAAACACTTTAGAAGAAAAGATCAGTGATCTTGGACCATAGCAACAGAAACTATCATACTGAATAACAAAGAGAAAAAATACTAAAAACAAAATAAAAGATCCTCAGTGACTTATGGGACAATGCTAAGAGGCCTAATATATGTATAATTGGAGTTGCAAAATGTGTGTGTGTGTGTGAGGAGATAAAGGACAAAAACTGAAAAATAATGCTGAAAAATTCTTCAAAGTAGATGAACTCCATAATTGCACAAAACCAAGAAGCTAAATGAAACCAATACATGACAAACACAATGAAAATCATACTAAGACACATCATAATCAAATTATGAAAAGCCAGCAATAAAGAGAAAAAAGTAAGTGTGAGAGGGAAAAAAACATTTTGCCTACATGTGAAAGTTAATTTATCTGTCAACCTGACTGAGCTAAGGAAGGCCCAGACAGCTGGTAAAACTTATTTCTGGGTGTGCCTGTGAGGGTGTTTTCCAGAAGAGTTTAGCATTTGAATCAGTTGATTGAAAAGATCACCTCAACCAATGTGAATAGACAACATATAATTGGCTGAGGGCCTGAGTGGAACAAAAAGATGGAAGAAGGGAGAATTTGCTCTCTTGCTTGAGCTGAGATATCCATTTTCTTCTGTCCTTATACATAGGTCCTCCTGGTTCCAGACTCTTGGACTCAAATTAGGACTTATACCATTGGCTCTCCTGGTTCTTAGGCCTTCAGCTTTGTACTGGAACTATACCACCTGCTTCCTTAGGCTTCCAGCCTGAAGACAACAAATTGTGGGACTCCTTGGCCTCCACAGTCACATGAGCCAATTCCTACAATAAATTCCCTCATTCATCTATCTATGTATCCATCCATCCATCCATCTATCTGCCTATATATCTATCCATCTATTTACCTATTTACTTATCTATCCTATTGGTTCTCTTTCTCTAGAGAACACTAACACACTACAAACATAATAATAATCACAGATTTCTCATCAAAAAATATCTAATCCAGGTGAGATGCAATAACATTTTTAAACTACTAAAAGAAGCAACTTTCATATAAAACTATCCTTAGAAAAGTAAAAGACAAAGAAGACTCTTTTTCATGGTAAACAAAAACAGAAAGAATTCGTTACCAACTGTCTGGCACTATAAGAAATGTTATAGAAAAAATTTTAAGGAGAAGTAAAATTATAACATGAAAATTTGGAACTCTACTAAAGAAGGAATGGTGCTGAAAACGTTAAGTGTGTGGTAAATAGAAAAGATGTTTTCTCACTTTAAATTTTGGGTTAAATTATAGTTGACTGAAATAAAATAATAATAATATAGGGTTTATGACAAATATAAAATAAAATGTATGACAACAATGGCACCTAGAATGGGAGGAGATAATGAAAGTATACTACTGTAAAAAGTAATATAATACTAGAGACTAGATTGTAATACAATAAAGATAAAATTTTAAAACCAGAACAACCATGAAAAAAGGATATAAATCAATATTGGAATTAAAGACACACATTAAAACCTCCATTCAAAAGAAGGAAATAAAAATGGTAAAAAGAAAAAAGAATAGATGGGATAAATAGAAAACAATAGCAAGATGGTAAATTTAAAGCTGACCAAATTGACAATTACATTAAATGTAAATGGTCTAAATACCAATTAAAAGACAAATATTGTTAGAATTCAAATGCAAGACCCAACTATAAGATATAAACTTGATTTAACTATAAACACTTGTGTAAGCTAAATGCAAATTGATGGAAAATACAGATCATGAAAACACTAATCCCAAGTAAGAATTACAGTAAGGAGTTTGAATTGTATTTTATCGGACATGTCTCTAAAAGTGGATGTGAAAGATGACCTTTCCATAGGTACAAGGAACATATTAGAATTTATATTTTTATTTATTTTCTTTAAAAATGGAAAATAAATTAAGCTTTAATTATAATCAGAATGGATGGATTAATGGATCCCTAATTCATACTATGTGAGGTGATCAAATTATCTCCTATGGAACACAAGAGAAAGTTCCAAAACAGAGAAGTTTATGTGTTTACTTTTTGAGTATTTCAAAATAATATACTGTTCGTGTGCTCAGTTAACTGAATTCATGAATTATATTTCTAATTTTATCAACATTAACTATATTTAGTGGTCACAACATAGATAAGTGGTTTAAAAAGAAACAACCCTCTATAAATACAATGCTAATAATGCAAACATAGCAATGAAAGCATGGTAGAGACAGCATTTCATCAGCCACATTATGAGGTTAAAAATGATGATCTAAGAAGATGGGGATAAGCATCATGGTGGTTGGTGTGAGTCATTCTTTTTCTCTCTCCACTTTGATTTACAACTAATAGGATATCCATAACTGATCAAAGTTCCTTTGCAGAGCACACCAGAACACTTCAGAAATGCATCCAAAAGTGGGTGCATTAGACCATGGTGGAGGATATATAGAGTCAAGGGAGTTGCAGCAGCAGTAGCACTGGGGCAGTGGTGGTGGCAGCAACACCAACACTAATGGTAGTGGCAGCCCTTCTAGCAGAGAGGTGGAAAGTAAAAGTCTGCCTGGCCACAGGGGCTGCAGTAGAGGGTCCTGTCGCTCTTCAGAAAACAGATTTCTGAAGAGAGGTCTCCATGACCAGGAGAAGGAAAGCAAAAGGAAGAAGGCAGACAGAGAATTGAAGGAATGAATTTCATGCCATCTGCCCAAAATGTCAGCAGAAGATCTGCCCACAAACCTCTTGGACTCCTCCACTCCCTCTGAGACTCCCCCTACTGGGCAAGAACCCAAGTGCTAAGAACACACCTCTCCCAACTCTTGTCACCAGTTTTTTTGTTTGTTTTTTTATGCCAGCTTTTGTTTTTATGGGCTAACTCCCAAATTTAGCTACAAGTTAGCACCAGTAACAGAAACCAAAAACTTGTGCTATAGTACCACCTTCTGGAAAACAAAAGAAAGACTTCTAATTGCCAACCTGTTGGATTGTTAGAATGAAAGAAAACAAAGTCTTACCTAAATAAAAAAGTTGTCTGCTAATTCAAATGCAGCAGCAGAGGAACATTTCATCAAACACTATGAAAAATCATGGTAATATGGTATCACAAAAACAAAATCATAAATCTCCAGCAACTGAAATCGGACACAGAATATTGCATTCTGATAGAGAATTCAAAATAGTTGTTATGAAGAAATTCAACAAGCTACAAGAAAACTCAAAAAGGCAATTCAATGAACTCAGGAATAAAATTAATTAACACTTTACCAAACAGATGTAAATTCTAAAAAAGAACTAAACAGAAATTCTGGAGTCAAAAAACTCAAAAAAAAAAAGAGATGAAGAATGCATTAGAAGGCATTGAAAACAGAGCAGATCAGATGGAAGAGAGAATAAGCAAGCTAAACCTGGGGAAAGAACTGTATATACAAGTCCACAAAGCTAACAGAACACCTTAGTATCTCAATGCAAAAAGAACTTTTCTAAGACACATTATGATGAAACTGTCAGGTCAATGATAACAAAGTTTAAAAACACTCAGTGAAAAAAAGAAAGTAATCTATAAAGGGACCCCCATTAAGCCACCATCAGATTTCTCAGTAGAAAATCTACAGGCCATGAGAGAGTGGACTGACATGCTCAAACTATGGAAACATACAAATTGCCAGCCAAGAATACTCCATCTGACAAAGTTATCCTTCAGATATGAAGGGAAAATGAAAGCTTTCCCAGACAAAAAAGAGCTGAGGGAGTTCAAATCACCAGACCTGCCTTACAAGAAATGTTGGAGGGAGCTCTTCAAGTTGAAATGAAGACAAAGGCACACAAAACTCTGATTAAGATGATAAACAGACAGTCGGAATTAGAAAACTGTAACTCTATTTTAGAAGTGTGTTAAACAATTATAGCATAAACGTTAAAGGAGAAGAATATTAAAAATAACTATAGTCACTACAATTTGGTAACAAATTCACAGCTTAAAAAGATAAGTTGTGACATCAAACCACAGAAAAGAAGGAATAGAAGAACAGAACCTTTATAGGCAAATGAAGGTAAGTTGCTATAAGCAGAAAAAGGACTCTTGTATTTATGAGATGTTTTATGTAAACTTTATGGTAATCACAAAGCAAAAATCTAGAGCAGAGGCACAAAACAAAAAATAGGAGACTGAACTAATCACTATGTAAAACCACCAACTTACAAAGGTAGACAGAAACAGAAGGAAAAAGAAACAATGGAGAAAAAAATAACCAGAAAACAAAAGATAAGATGGCAGTAGTATGTTCTTACACATCAATGATCATCTAAATGTAAACAGACTGAACTCACTAATCAAAAAAACACGGAGTGGCTGGATGAATTAAAAAAACAAGACCCAACTGTATGTTACCTATAGGAGACTCACTTCAATTCTAAAGACACACATAGGCTCAAGTGAATGACTGAAGATGATATTCCAAGCAAGAAGAAACCAAAAGAAAGTGAACATAGCCATACTTATATCAGACATAACAGACTTCAAGCCAAAAAATGGTAGCAAGAGACAAATAAAGTCATTATAAAATGAAAAAGGGGTCGATACATCAAGATATAACAATTGTAAATATACATGCTCCCAACACTGAGTACCAAAATATTAAGCAAATGCTAATGGATCTTAAGGGAGACCTACACAACAATACAATAATATTGTATTTCAATATCCCACTATCAGGAAAGAATAGATTGCCTAGACAGAAAATGAACAATTAATGTTGGAGTTGAACCATAATTTAGAACAAATGAACGCAGCAGACATATACTGAACATTCCAACCAACCACAGCAGAATACACAGTTTTCTCAAGTGCACATGGAACTTCTCCAGGACAGATGTATAACAGGACACAAAACAAACCTTAACAAATTCAAGAAAACTGAAATCATAGCAACTATCTTTTCTGACCACAATGGTATAAAACTAGAAATCAACAACTATAGGAAAGTGGTAAGATGTACAAATATATGGAAACTAAACAACACACTTCTAAACAACCAATTGGTCAAAAAAGAAATCAAAAGTGAAATTAAAAATTATCTCAAAACAAATGAAAATGTAAATACATCAAATCTTGTGGAATGCAGCAAAAGCACTTTTGAGAGGAAAGTTTATAGTAATAAATGCATATATTAAGAAATTAGTAAGATTTCAAATAAAATACTTAACTTTACACCTCAGGGACTAGACAAAAAAGACCAAATCAAGCCCAAAGTTAGCAGAAGGAAGGAAATAATAAGGATCAGAGCAGAAATAAATGAAATAGAGACCAGAAAAACAACAGAAAGGAACAATGAATCTAAGAGCTAGTTCTTTGAAAAGGCAAACAAAATTGACAAAGCTTTAGGTAGATTAACCAAGAAAAAACGAGAGAAGACTCAAATAAAATTGAAGAGGGAACATTACAACTAATACTAGACAGAAATACATAGGAACATCAGAGACTGCTATGAATAATTATATGTCAACAAGTTACATAACCTAGAAGAACTAGATACATTTCTAGAAACACAACTTACCAAGACTCAATCAGGAAGAAATAGAAAATATAATGAGACCAATAATCAGTAAAGAGATTGAATCAATAACAGAAACAACCCAACATAGAAAACTTCAGAATCAGAAAGATTCACTGGTGAATTCTACTAAACATTTAAAGAAGAATTAACACCAACCCTTCTCAAACACTTCCAAAATATTGAGGAGGAAAGAACACTTCCAAATTCATTCTATGAGGCCAGCATTACTGTTATCGAATACAGGTCTGTGTGCCCTACGCACAGTGAGGCCAAACGATACTGAAACATCGAAGTTTGGAGCCAAGAAAGGTTTATTGCAGGGCCATGCATAGAGATGCGTGGCTCATGCCTTAAAAAACCCCAAACTCCCCAAAGGCATTCAGCAAAGCCCTTTTAAAGGCAAGGTGAGAGAGGGGCGTGGTTAGGTGTTGCAAAATTCTTGGTGTCAGATCCTTTGTCCTTATAACTGTCCATGGGGTCAGGTCATGGTCAGGTCACAATGTTCCAGCCACAGCATCTTCAACTGGCCTTTCACACCAGCAGAGGGTCTACCTAATGGACGATCACACAGAGCATCACCACCTCCACTAGTCTGCCGGTCCACCTGTCAGTATGTCTGCCCGGCCACCTGAAACAGCCCAGAGTCACCCAAACTGAGAGGCTGAAACATTTGCGCCTGCCCGGTGTAGCCACAGCCTTTCCCTTCTGTACCCCTCCTCAGCACCCTGCTATGTCAGGACTCACTCAGCAACTGCTCTGGGGAAGGGGGCAAGAGGGCAAATGGGGGCCAGGTCCCACAGACTGCAACCAAGGGAGACTGCCATCGTGGGGACCACTGCCATGCCGACCATTGGCGAAGCAGAACAGCTAACGGCCATGGACCAATGGCCACACTCCCGCCCCGCCCCTATTACATTACCTTGATACCAATACCAGGTACAGGTACCACAAGAAAAGAAAACTACATACCAACATCCCTGGTGAGCATAGATGTAAAAATTCTCAATAAAATATTAGCAAACTGAACTCAAGAACACAGTAAAAAGATAACGCACTATAATCAGTGGGATTCATCTCTGGAATGCAAACATGATTCAACATACACAAATCAATTAATGTAATATATCACATCAACAAAATCAAAAAATCACATGATCATTTCAACAGACACGGAAAAAGCATCTGACAAAATACAATATGCTTTCATGATAAAAAGCCTTTGACAGATTGGTATAAAAAGAACATAACTCAACATAATAAAAGTCATATTTAACCCACAGCTAACATTATACTCAATGGAGAAAAACTGAAAGCTTTTCCTCTAAGATCAGGAGCAAGACAAGAATGCCCACTCTCATCTCTCTTATTCAATATAGTACTGGAAGCCCTAGACAGGGCAATTAGGCAAGACAAAGAAATAAAAGGCATCTAAATCAGAAAGGAAGATGCAAAGCTATTGCTTTCTGCTGATGATATGATTTTATATATAGAAAATTCCAAAGAGTCAACAAAAAAACTGTTGGAACTAATCAACAGTTTCAGTAAAGTTGCAGGATACAAAAGCAACATATAGAAATCAGTTGCATTCCTTTACACTAACAATGAACCATCTGAAAAAGAAGTAAAACTATCCCTTTCACAATAGCATCATAAACAATAAAATATTTAGAATTAAATTTAACCAAGGAAGTGAAATATCTGTATAATTAAAACTACAAGACTTTGAGAGAGTGGCACTGACATATATACACTACCAAATGTAAAATAGATAGTTAGTGGGAAGCAGCCGCATAGCACAGGGAGATCAGCTCCATGCTTTGTGACCACCTAGAGGGGTGGGATAGGGACAGTGGGAGGGAGATGTAAGAGGGAGGGGATATGGGGATATATGTATACGTATAGCTGATTCACTTTGTTATACAGCAGGAACTAACACAACATTGTAAAGCAATTATACTCCAATAAAGATGTTTAAAAAAATTTTTTTTAAATATCAGAATGATACCTAAAAAAGAAGAAAACTACAAGACTTTGCTGAGAGAAATCAAAGAAGACACAATTTTTTTAAAATCCCATGTTCATGGATTGGAAGACCTATACTGTTTAAATATCCATGCTGCTCAAAGCCATCTACAGATTCAACACAATTCTCATCAAAGTATCAGTTATTCTTCACAGAAACAGAAGAAACAATCGTAAAATTTGTGTGGAACCACAAAAGACCTTGAATAGCCAAAGTAATCCTTAGAAAAAAGAACAAAGCTGGGGGTATCATGCTTCCTGATTTCAAACTATACAACAAAGCCAGAGCAATAAGAACAGCACAAAAATATACATGTAAACAAATGGAACAGAACAGAGAGCCCAGAATTAAATCCGGGCATATACAATCAACCAATATTCAACAAGGAAGCCAAGAGCATTCAATAAGGAAAGGATAGTGTCTTCAACAATTAATGCTGGGGAAAGTGGAGAAATACATGCAGAACAGTAAAACTGGATCCCTATCTCACACTACTCATAAAATATTAACTTGAAATGGATCAAAGACATAAACATAAAACCTGATATCATAAAACTCCTAGAAGAAAATACGGGGAAGAAGCTCCTTGATATTGATGTTGGCAATGATTTTGGGGACATGATGCCAAAAGCACAAACAACAAAAGCAAGAATCAACAAATGGGACTACACCAAATTCAAAAGCTTCATACAGCAAAAGAAACAACAAAATGAAAAGACAACCTACAGAATGGGAGAAAAAATTTGTAAACCATATATCAGATGAAGGGTTAATATCCAAAATATACAAAGGACTCGTACAAGTTAATAACAAATACAAACACCCAGTTTAAAAATGAGCAAAAGAACTACATAGATATTTTCCAAAGAGGACATCAAAATGGCCAACAGGCTCATGAAAAGATGCTCAACATTACTAATCATCAGGGAAACACAAATCAAAACCACAATGAGATACCACCTCACACCTGCTAGAATGGCTAGCATCAAGAAGATAAGACAGAGCAGGTGCTTGCAAGGATGTGGTGAAAAGGGAGCCCTTATAACACTGTTGATGGGAATGTAAACTGGTCCAACCACTGTGGAAAACAATATGGAAATTCCTCAAAAACTTAAAAACAGATCTAACAAACAATCTAGCAATTCCACTTCTGGGTATATGCCCAAAAGAAATGAAAACAGGATTTTGAAGAGATATATGCACTCTCATCTTTACTGAAGTATTATTCACAACAGCCAAGATATGGAAACAACCTAAATGACCATCAGTGGATGAAAGGATAAAAAAGATGTGCTATATATACACAGTTGACTATTATTCATATGTGAGAAAGAAGGATATCCTCCCATCTGTGACAACATGGATGGATCTTGAGCACATTATGCTGTGAGAAGTCAGACAAAGAAAGACAAGTACGATATGATATCACTTATACGTGGAATCTAAAAAAGCCAAGCTCATAAAAAATACAGAGTAAAATGCTGGTTATCAGGGGATGGGTAGATAAGACGGATGCTGTTAAGAGAACAAACTTGCAATGATCTAATTCACAGTATTAATGAATATAAACAACAATACTGTACTATAATTATGTAATGTGATAAATATCACTACAACAGCAATCATATTACAATATTATGTATCAAAGTAACAAACTATACACAATGTTATATGTCAAATATATTCACTATAAAAAGATCTGACATGAAGACAAGCAAACTAAATTAAAATTAATAAGGTTATTTTAAATATGGACTTGTAACCACCATCATTAGTAGTTAATCTTGCTCTAAATTTAGTTTACCTTAAAATATTACCTAATAAGAGTGGTAAGGCATCTACAAATATTTTACATTGAATTTTTATCCTCTCATTTTTCTATTTGGAAGTATCTTTTATCATTTTGATCAACAGGACTGTGCAATAAGAAAAGTATGGAAAATATCGGCATCATCATTGGACAACCTTTGATAGGCTTTCAACAGTGCAGTAGCATGGCCATATTTTCACTTTGAAAGCTAAGAATGGAATAAAATATAGGCAAAAAGCTGAGTTCAGAGGATGCTGCAGTAATTCAGCCAGGAGTTAATTAGGACCTGAAATAAGGAAGTAGGAGTAAGAAGAGGCTGTTTTGTGAGCACTTTGGACCATGGAATTAAGAAATGTGATTGATGGACCTGAGGCAAGTGCAATGCTGAGACTAAGGTGGAATCAAGGAGAACTGCCAATTCCCTAGGTTTGGTGAAAGAGTGTGGTGTACATCCCGATGTACCTTAGGGGAGATGTGAAAAACTCCCCTAACTCCTTCATAAAGAGCTCACATCACATTGTTTTTAAATTGAGGTGTAACTGACATGTAACATCATATTAATTTCAGGTGTACCACATAATGACTTGATATTTGTATATATTGCAAAATGATCACCACAGTAAGTCTAGTTAACATCCATACAAGTTACAATTTTTTTTCTTGTAATGATAACCTTTAAGATCAGAATGCATTCTATACATTGCTAATCATATTGTTTTATATGGAGCTATTAAGTGTAATTATAAAGAGATAATCTCTGACTTACAAATCAATTTAGTTTAATATACATCTGTTGAATATCTAGTGAATATCTGTTCATCAGCTCAGTATTGAAATTTGAGAACCATGTTCCACTTGGGGTTGTATCATTAACTGATGATGGATATGCATATTGCAACACTATTTATTATAGATTTATTGTATATATGTCCACATTTTTCACTCATCATTCCTTTATTAGACTATTA